>NC_090936.1:990279377-990585715 GCF_040938575.1 Ambystoma mexicanum
ACACTTATTCAAATTATACCATTCTAATTATTATTTAATATGGGCCATTCCCAAGTTTATTTCAGTTTGCCCCTACCTGTTCATAATCCCCAAATAAACACAATGAACCAAGAGTAGGTAGTCTTGGCATCCTTCTTCATCCTGCATGGCCTACGTGCCATGACACTGTAGAACATTCCCTAGGAAACTTCATCAGCGATTACGCACAGAAAAGGTTTTGTTGTGCCCCACCTACATTTTGCCAAACTACAATAGCAGGCAGAGTAGACATTTCCTAATGCTTCCTGGAATAAAATGTTGCCTTAAAAAATACCTTTTGTTAATTCCTCTAAACACTGGAGCCTGGGGCCATGTAAAGCATGTCAGCCGTGAAGTCTACACATGCAGTGCCAGAGAGGTTATTATCCAAGATTATCCCTAAATATCCCATAAATATCTGTAAATAGAGAAGCAGAGCACGCTTACTAGCACTCAAGCAACCCTGTGGTGTCTTCTGCCTGTAACTGGACATTTTCGATGCAGTAGATGCTCAGTGTGCTCCCTTACAAGGGACTTAAAAGAAATAGACCTGAATGGTCAGATTTGGAAATTCCTCATGTTTACTAATTGCCTTACAAAGTGGGCTATTTACGGAATTAAATGCCCTTGTGGCTTTATCTATGTAGGGAAGACCAAGAGAGAAATCCTCCAGTGGATATGCAAACATCTGTCGTGTCTGAGGAATCTGGTGCCAAACAAAAAAAACAATGGTGGCACACTTCAAAGATAAATCTCATAAATATACAGGCCTTCTGTGGTTCGTGGTTGAAACTGTAAGATGTCCAGCAAGGGGCGGTGACCGAGACTTACTGCTAAAACAAACTGAGCAGAAGTGGATACATAGGCTGGATTCAGTATAAAAAGGACTGAATACTTTGATCGAGTGCAATCTGTTTGAACATTGACTCTACCATTGAGCAAGCAGTATAAAGCCTGGACACCAGAGGCCCTATACCACTGGAGGTCGAAAACACCCCAGAGTATGTTGAAAATGAAAATATAAGGGAAGTACCACTTTGTATGTATGGACTAACTTGTCATGCACATTCGGCATACGCTTGAAAGCGAAGCGAGGTTTGTTAATGGAAAAGTCTTCGGTTTGGATGAGGGGCCAATTTTTTAGAATGCAACGGCGTGGATCGTTGCTGATTGGCGAATAGTGGAAACACAGGTTATTTTCTCTTCTTGGACTTTCGTTTGTTTTTCTAAACAATCAGATCTATTGATGTTCCGAGCTCTTTTCATCGATCTTCGAATAATGTCGGGTGGATATCCACGTTCTTTTAACCTGGATGATAAATTCTGACTTTGAGAACAGTGGTTCCGCGCCGTCTGCAGGTATTTCCTCAGTACAGAGCTCGGACAAAGCAACACATGAAGTATGCTAGTAGAATTCTAAATAAAAACTAAAACAAAAAAAGGAAAAAATAAAAACAATGTTTTAGAAAAAATACGATTCTTTTTAAAGTTACCTTTAAATAAATATCTAAAAATATTTTTGTTAGCGTAACTGTTAGGTGCAAATAGCAGTGACTTCCTCAAAGGACAAGCGACACAAGCATTAATCACCTGTTTTTGTTTGCCTTTGTACTGCTCAGTCAGTAGTCCTTATACAATATCTAACATTTCCCAATTCAAGATGGCTCCCATATGTACACATGATATGTATCATGTGCTTTCATAATTTAAAAGTCCGACGAGCGCTCCGTCCTCCAACTAATGAGAAGTTGAAGTTGGCAGCGTGACCAGCGTTTGAGCCATGCTTCCATCGTTAGAGCCTGTGAAATGAGCTACCTAGGTAAGGCTGCTGTACCCTTTACAATGTGACTAGGTTTGAAGTTCTGTACAACTGAACTACCGTGCATGCTTAAATACAATAGCCACTGTTGACAGTTACGGTCCTCTTCTCTAATAAAACAGCTAGAAGGGGTGTGCAATTGCAAAATGTTTAGCTTCCTGTAGGCTCTTATGCAATGAGCCGTAGCAAATACTTAAATTACCATCTATGTAACCACTAATACTAATACTACAACCTAGAGGTCGAGTATTAGTCCTGCTGGCTCGCTAGGCTTCATAGATCTGGGTTAGTAATGTGCCATTGTAGGACCCGTTATTTACATTTCTGAGATAGCCCCCTGTTTACCATGCTGTATAATGTGAGGCTTTCTACCCATCACAGGTACGACAATACAGGGACACTCTCCCTAGGAACGTAGCCAGTTATACAAATAAGAAAGTGAACAGAGACTCACCCCATTGATGGGATTTCATTCCAGAGGGACAACGGGAGCAAAAAGATAACATATGTGGCATGTAACATGCAGCAAGTCAGATAACACGACAAACCGTTTACAAAAATGCCATAGACAGTGCTGCGCTCTGATTCATCTTCAGGTGCTGAGTGATCACATACTATTAGATCCTGTGATAACAGTTTCAAAGTGTTCTGCCCAATACGCGTCAAAGAAATAGCAGGTCAGTTGTAAACTATGGAATTTTTCTTGATTTGCATTTAATGTGCACAAGTAGGTCAGAGTTTTAATAGAGTTTGTTTTGTTGGTTATAGTACACAAACTGGATGAAGATCGTTAGGCACTGGGAATTACACCGACATTGTGAACTAAGTCTAGTGTCCTGAGGAAGGCTCCTTGGGAAAAATGAACAAGGCTGTTGATGATAAGCACAGCGCACCTAAGATCCTAGAAACACAATGTGTCGACCATAGAGAGCAAATAACCACTCTTTTTTGTACATCTGTCACACCTACTAACCCCACCTCTTTGACGTAGCTGGTAGCATGGTTTTTAATTACATGTTGCGCATGCTCTAGCGCAGCAGTGTATTATGTTGTAAATGTATGTTGATGTACTGTGTATCGTGGTTCGTGTCACTATGTATTTTTGTGGTGGAACAAATTAGATTATTTTTCTTATACTTCTTAGACCTAAGAACTGATTATTGATTAAGTTCAGTTTATTCTATAGTCCACACTACCCATGCGATTTAGGGCGGGGTAGCCTGTTTCCTTCGTTGTTTCTAAGATGTTTTCTTCCCTGCTGAAACAGGCCTCCCATTAACAAAAAACAGGGAATCACCCAGATTTTCTTGCATGCTTTACAGGAGCCGACACAAGAGGTTCAGCAATTAAAAAATTAGAACGCTGCAATACGGCAAATGGTAGCCAGTAAACCAGTCTTTACCGAATTACCCCCCTACTCCGTTGGGGTCAGGGAAATATGACAGAAACCCCAAGCAACTCAAAGAACTCCTAGATTGCCGTTTAGTTCAATTTACTCTGAAACCATCTTTTACCCCACGGATCGCTCAATAGTGAGCTGTATGATTTCAAATCTGGTTGGAGGTGCCCTGGCCTGGGCTACTTCATTAGTCGTCACCAACAACCAGGGGTTAGATTTGTATCCTGCCTTTGTAAATAGCCTACAGGCTATGTTCAGACGACAAGAACTAACTATAACAAGCAAAGAAAACCTCTTAGACATCAAACAGGGGTCTCTAGACACTCTTTCTTACATTAGTCTGTTTAAACAAATGGCCTCTGAGACTGCATGGCCAGACGAAGCATTAGTGACACTCTTTCGTAGAGGATGGATTGAAAGCTGAAGGACGGGTTTTCAAGGGTACCTATACCTCAGACCTCCCAATTTAAAGGAAATTATTGCTCTGGTACTACAAATTGATTTCCGCTTACAGGAGTGCCATTTGTAGAAATGGAAAGGCAGGTCGTTAAAGGTCCCTGAAAACGTACGTATCAGCCCCAGAACAAGCTCAGAAGATGAACCAATGCCAATAGGGCTGCACCCGGCCCCCCTACATCTGAAGAAAGGAACTGCCACAAAACACAGGGGCTTTGTATGGATTGCAGTTCCAGCAAAAATCTGGTCAGGGAATGCCCCGTGGCTCCCCCTCAACCATCAGGAGACATCAGTTCCTGTTTGTCAAGGGAACTACGAACCGGAAAGCAAGGAACTGTTCCCAAACTCAATGTTCAATGGGCACAAACATGGCGGTCCTTCGAGCAGAAATGTTAGTAGAGGATAAACCTATACAAAACATTCCTGCACTCATTGACTGGTGCAGCAGGATATTTTAAGATGACCAATGGTCACTCGAGAATATAATACCCCAGAACCTATGGCAATAATGATGATTTCCCGTTGAAGGCGTGGAAGGAGAACCTTTGTCCTCTGGACCAATCAAGGAACAAACAACTGATCTTCTCATGAAGATCTCATCTCACACTGAAATCCGATTTGATTAAGGCAGCACATTATCCAATCATATTGGAGATCCCTTGGCTTCGGTCACATAATCCATTCATAAATTGGATAGCACAAACATTCATTTTGGGCTTAGAATACTGTCTCTCGCATTGCTTAAATCAATGAACAATAGCATTCCATACTCATTAGAAGACAGACAACAAAGAAATCCAATCTATTGCGACATTAAAGTCGTTATCTCAAGATTACCAAGACTTTCGACAGGTGTATTCTGAAGAGGAATACAAAGAACTAACACCACACAGAGCAGATGATTGCGTCATCGACTTACTACTAGGTACTCAGGTTCCTTTTGGCCGTATGTACACCCTCTCAGAGCCAGAGAAAGCGGCATTAAAGTCCCATCTTCCAACAAACCTCCATAATGGTCTGATAGCAGAGTCTAAGTCCCCTGCAGGAGCATCCTTGTTCTTTATCACAAAAAAAGCATACCCTGGAACTGCATCTCTGTTTCGATTTTCGCGGGCTGAACAAGATCACAAGGAAAGACAAATACCCACTCCCTCCGATACCAGACATCTTGGGAGCAATAAGAGGGGCATCAGTCATCACAAAATTAGACCTAATAGGGGCTTACCATTTCCTCCAGATTCATAATGGCAACGAGTGGAAGACTGCCTTCCGCACTCCTTTCGGCCACTACGAATACCGTCTGATGCCTTTTGGGTTGGCAAATGCCTCGCCGTGTTCCAGCGATTTATGGATCACCTTTTTTCAGATCTCCTGCTCCATTCAGTCGTAGTTTAGATGATATACTGATCTTTTCTAGTTCTCTGCAGGAACATCATTCTCACGTAACAGAAGTTCTAGCTCGACTACAAGAGAACCATTTGTTCGACCATTTGTTAGCTAAACTGGACTCCCCTCAATCTGAACCTGCTGGCAAACTCCGGGACTGCTTGGACATTATAAGCAAGTGGATGCTGGCCAATTGGCTAAAGCTGAATTGGGATAAAACGGAGGTGTTGTTGTTTGGTCCCCAATCGACCAGTAGTCTGTGGAATTCTCATTTTTAGCCCGAATCGCTTGGTCCATGCCCAGCAGTCTACGCAACTGTAAAGAGTTTAGGGGTGGGGGCGTGGCCTGGAGCGCCATCAACGTGGCTGCTCCTCTGATGGCCTCCGTGTGAAGTCTGCTTTACTTTCTGGCAAAATGCTGTTCCAGTTTTCATTCCAGAATGAAAAACGAACATAATGTGATCCGAATGCTCGGCCCACAACCTGCAGCAGCTTGAGCCCCCCGATGCCTGCTCACTCCACAGATTGAGGCCGTTTCTCTTGTTCGCCCGCCACTACAACCCTCCAAAATGGCGGGGGGCCGCAGTAATTGAGAGGAGAGCAATTTCCGCACCCCGATGCCCAGCTGATCCAACTTGCGGAGTGCCAGAGGGGAGTCTGCCTTCATCGATCGCTCTGCTGCCTCTCTGTTCTCCTGCACAGTAATGGATGGATCGTATCCCTGCGCACCTGTCCACACTTGAAGCAGGCACTTCATGGCCCAACGTGTGTGCAGGCTTACCCTGCAACTCCCAGACGTTTCAAGCGGTTCCTGCCATGGCAACCGGACCGCTGCAGCTTCACTGCCCCGCGGTGAGCGGGGGAGCCGTGCAGCGCAGAGAAGCCGTGTGGCACGGTATACAGCCATTGAAGACTTGCGCCTCTAAAGGCGGCTCTTCCTCTGCATCCGCAGCGCTGCCGGGGAACGGGACGGGGCTAGAGGTGCCTACAGCGTCCTCCCGGCCTCCTGCATTACAAGGAGCAGTGAACTTTGGCTGTGACGGGGAGCTGAATCCTGCCACTGCTAATCCTCTGGACGCCCATCACGCCTCAGCGCATCCAGCTGATATGGGCCGCCCCCACCTCAATTTTTCCACGCAGACCTTGCTCCGGACCGTGCCTCACAGCCACACTATGGCTGCATACTTACACCGAGCCAGGCAGGGGCGATTGGAACGCAACATATCGCCGGAACACAGTCCTTGCCCCTGATCTGCGTTATCAGCAGACAAGTCCACCGTCTCTTCACCGAAGGATCTGGCCCCCCCTATGTTCTAGCCACCACTAACAAGCCAGTGGGGCGCGGGGGATCTGTGCCCCGAGAACCACCAGCTGCTGGCCTAAACCATCCTCACTGGTGTCCTGGTGACGGGCTCACCCGCCCCTCTCGGGAATAAGGGGAGTCATATGATTAATAACTGGGGCCGAGTGTAGGGAACCCTGTGCTTAATTGAACAGCACAGGACTGGAATTCTGGGCCCCTGAATCTCCCCTATATCAAAGCTGACGCAGCACAACGTCAATACTGACAGGAACATCTGCTTCCCCCCCTCTGGAAGGCCATTAGAAAACATGCTGAGAAGGGCCCTCGACGCCCATGGGTGATCCGGACCTGAGAGACTCGATTCACTCTTGCGACCTCTGGCCTGCACCTCCATAGGCGTGCTTTGCGGAGACGGAGAGGATCAACTGCCTCCCCTCCATAAGTGGAAAGTGCTTGTGGCAGCTCCTATCTACCCCCCCCCCCCCCCGACAGCCACGCAGAATCCCAGTAGGAAATGGCCAAACAACTCAAATCTGCCAAGATCGCAGACCTCTCCTCCATACTACTCGCTGCCGACAAGGGGAAAAAGCCAGAATCCCCAAAATCCTCGCCCCCAACATCTTCTGAAGGCACAGGACAGTTGGCAACAAAAGGGGACATTCAAGCCTTCACGTTGGACATTAAAGCTGAATTTAGATCCTTCATGACGGAGCTCATGACTAGACTAGAACAGACGGAGCAAAGGGTCACTGAGGTGGAACAGAGACTGGGTGAAACGGAAGACTTGACCCAAGAACACTCAGCGATGCTCCTAGAGATACAATGCCTGTTCCAGGCCCTAATTAGTAAAAAAGAGATCCTAGAATTTAAACAAAAAGACCTTGAGAACAGGGCCGACGGAATAAAGTACGTATTTCCTTTGTCCTGTCCTTTGTACAGCGATACAGTTCTCGTACAAAGGAGTACTCCGGAAGATAGGACACTTAGAAGATGCAGCTTCCATCTTACGCCCCAACCCCCCTGGAGGGATGCAAGAAGCTCTGCCTGATCACCCGGAGGACTCTCCAGAAAAGTCCCCCCTAGACCAAAACGTACGGCCTGGACGAAGGTGCAGAGGGGCCGGAGCATCAGGTAACCACAGCCCTCGAGACCTGAGGGCCCATGATCCAACAATCTCTTACGGTCTGCGGCCCCCCCTCTCATGAGCCTGGGATTTTGTGCTGCAGATCCAGCTGAACCCAGAATGCTACAGAACACAAAGCTGTTAGACGCCGGTTGCGGGCTTCACACGCCCATGCCCAACTCCGAGGTGGATGACATCAGAACGCCCTTGAAGTGTACTGCAGACCAACGAATTACTGAGGGATATGCCGATGGAGAAAAATCGGCTTCCCACGAATTGGTTGTTAAAGCTTCCTGTTGGAGGCTCATGTTAAATCCTCAGTCGCACGATGATAGCAAGATAACAGAGCACCCGGATGGCGACGGAGTCACGGCCGACTCAAACCCTGTACCCGAGAAACTCTGATGCCCCTGGAACAACCCCACCACACCAGAAGTTAAAGTTTGTTTCACTGAATATTAGGGGTCTGAACACCCCCTCCAAACGGAAATCTACACTGCAATGGCTACACGATGCAGAACGCTTGGTGGTCTTCTTACAGGAAACACACCTAATGCCAACAGATTTCACACGCCTCCGCAATAGGAACTTTCCGCTACAATATCTGGCCTCAAATGGAACTAAAAAAGGGGGTACACAGCAATGATTTTTGCTAGTAGAGTGAAACCGCAAATACTGGAGACGCTATTATGCCTGGAGGGCCGGCCGCTATATCGCAGTCAAAGGCTTTATATTTGGGAAACTTTACACTCTCATCTCGGTTTACGCTCCGAATGAAGGACAGGAGACAGTGTACAAAGCACTGGGCAAAGCCCTCTCCCCCTTTGTTGAGGGTCAGATTATCATAGGAGGAGACTTCAATGGGGTCACGGACCCCGCACGGGATAGATCACACCCCCCCAACCCCTAGCGACTTTAAGCTGGCTATTGGCCTGCTTCAGCTATTTCAAACCCTATGGGTGGTGGACACATGGAGAGGGCTTCATCCTAGCGAAAAAGACTTTTCTTTCTTTTCACATGTGCACAGAACCTTCTCCCGGATTGATCTCCTACTGGCACCCCCCCCCCCACAAGTCCTGTCCTTTGTGGATGACGTGACCATTGGAACGAGGGTACTTTCCGACAATGTTCCAGTGACACTGACCCTCCAAGCCCATGACCCTGACCCTCCCCCTCGACGACATTGGAACCTATATGACCCCATTCTGAACTAAAGGCCGTTGAGGGACTCGATAGCCACAGTAATCAAGAACTTTTTTTCAGGAGAACCTGGCTGAGGATACTTCCCCAGCTAACACATGGGACGCCATGAAAGCTGTGGTACGGGGAGAACTGATTGCACACAGGGCGGCATTCCATAAACGCAAATGACAAATCGGAATGGAGCTCGAGGAGGCGATTCAGAAAGCCGAGGCCAATCATAAACGCAAGGGTTGGTCTCCGAAAGAGTCCTACAGACAGCCCGGAGAAAACTGGAGGCCCACTATGCAGAGGAATCAGCACACCTACTGGCCAAGTCCAAGCAGGGCTATTATGCCAAGAACAATAAAGCAAACAAGCTCTTGGTGGAGAAACTGGCCAAAGCGAGGAAAATAAACACTATTTTGGGCCTCTGCGACTCTCAAGGCAACGTTCAGTATGCAGAGCAAGATAAACTACTGTTAGCAGCAGCCCATCTTTCAGAGACAATGTCAGCATCACCCCGGGTCCAGGGGGAGCAACAAGAATACCTACGAAGTGCTGCTCTTCCTCAACTCAAGCAGGCGGACAGAGAGACTCTCGACTCTCTGATCACAGGTGAGGAGGTCGAAGCAGCCATCAAGTCCCTCAATTCTAGAGCACCAGGCCCAGACGGGTTCACAACCAGGTTCTATAAGGTGTTTCGCCCCCAACTGATAGCCCTGTTAACGGTCCTCTTTAATTCATTTGGTGTGTCGGGTTCCATCACCCCATCAATGCAAGAATCCATAACCATCCTGGGAAGGACCCTAAAAGAAAATTTCTTGTATGGGCCAATTTCCCTATTAAATATCGATGCCAACATCTACTTGGAAATCCTAGCTTAGCGAACACCCTACCCAACTTAATAGACCCGGATCAAACGGGTTTCATAATCCATAGGTCGACAGGGGGGGGGATAACATTCGTAGAGCCTTGAACTTAGTAGATATCGCAACGCGGGACTCACATAAACTTGCATTGCTAGCTTTGGACACATCCAAGGCTTTTGACAAAGAAGACTGGGCCATCCTACAGCTTACCCCAGAAGCCTTCTGCTTTGGCCCAAACTTCCGGAAATATGTCCTGGCAAACTATCATTCCCCGACGACCCTCCTCAGGATCAACAGCAATTTATCAGATCCAATCCCCTTGACCTGCGGAACCAGGCAGGGCTGTCCTCTATCCCCCCCCTTCTGTTTGCATTGGCAATGGAACCTTTTGCCAGTGGGTTAGAATGGACCTGAGCATCAAAGGCCTTCTCGTTGGCACCTCCCAGCATAAGATCGTACTCTATGCTGACGATGTGCTGCTGTCTATAACAGACATTAGCCCTTCACTAACATCCACTCTTAAAGGGTAGAGGGTTTCGCCATCAATTTTGGGAAATCGGTTGCTTTAGGGGTTGGTCTGGAACCTGGGGAGCGGGAGACTCTAGATTCCCTATGCCCGATCCAATGGAGTGAGAAATCCATTCCCTACCTGGCGGTCCACATACCTGCCCGCCCAGGAGATGTCCATCTACTGAACTTGCCCCGCTCTTTAAGCTGGAGAGCGACCTCGAACGATGGACCTCACAAGAGATCACTTATTGGGCGTATCACCGCCAGCAAGATGAATCTACTTCCACGGTTTCTATATGCTTGTTCCTCCCTCCCCACCATGATTCCATTGCCCCCCCCCCTTAGACACAGATACAAATGGTTCGGTTTATCTGGAAGGGCAAGAAGGCGACGATCTCTCAGAAGGCCATGATGGCCAGTGCCAGACTGGGAGGGCTCGGGGTCTGCGACCTATGCAAATACCAAGTAGCGGCACAATTGGCACATATACAAGCATGGGGCATGACCTCTGGGCCCCCAAAATGGGTAGAATTGGAGCAATCTCGCCTCTCCCCCTGTTTTTTCTTCCGCACATCCCGCCTTCACTGCCACAAACATCAAATGGGACACTGGCTGCCACTAAACACACCCTTAAAACATGGGGACTGGGCACAAAAACAATAAGGGCATCCCGTAGGGGTTGGATCCTTCCTCCACGATTTTCCATAATCTAGCCTTTTCTTCTGGATCCCATCCACTGCTTTTCAAAAATTGGTTTGCGGGGGGTTTGAATCCCTGGGACAACTCTTCGAGGATAACCACCCCTGCTCCATCGATCAATGCAAGGTAGCCTTTCATCTAACAGAGACAGACAGATTCTCTTATATGCAGCTCCGACATTGGTGCTCTCACCCCCAAACCCGTCAAGCAGCGAAACGCACCCAGAGCCCTCTTGAGCTTACCTTAAAGGACCTGCTGCTTCAGGGGAAAATCTCCACGCTCTTTAAACTATTGCAGGGGGATACACTCACCACAAGGACCCACTACATGGCACAATGGGAGGCAGACTTGGGGCATTCCCTCGAAGACCAGACGTGGGTGGACATATGGTCTAGGACTCACTCCTCATCCTTCTGCATCAACAACAGGGAATGTGCCCATAAACTGCTTCTGTGATGGTATTACCCTCTGCTATGCCTGCATCGCTTTAACCGGGCCCTTGATCCCCAATGCAGCCTGGGTCATACTTTCATATGTGGTGGTCATGCCTTATCGTACAAACCTTCTGTGCTGAGTGCATCGCCGCCATAAAAGACATTACCCAGGTGGGAATCCCCATGGAGCCGGAAACCATCCTACTGGGCGCCCCAGCGGCGTACCCGAGATCTGGGAAAACAGCCAAACTTCTAACACCGCTTTTACTGTCCGGGAATATTACAGTAGCCCGCACCTCGAAGACAGCTGAAGGCCCCTCAATGGTGGATCAAACTTTGAGACATTGTGGTCACTGAAAAAGTCGCAGCAGCCAAGGCAGGCCTCTTACATCGTTTTGCGGACATATGGGCACCATTCCTAGACTATGATCAGAACTTTCCAGCAATGACCCACAAGACCCAACTAGCCAGAGGGGCCCTCCATTCGGTTGCACCTTCTTTACCGAACCAGGAGGACGATTGAGTTGGAGAGGGCGAGGGGGGTAGTGGGTGGCAGGGAGTGAGCTTCGGGGTTCCCAAACTACACCGACTCAGTCTCATTTAATGGTACTATATGTCGTTGATATGCTTCTATAATTTTCATCTGTGCTTCCGGTTTAAAATAAACATGTTTAAAAAATTAAAAAGAGCTTAGGGGTGAGACTTCTTCCCAGTGGGTCGCGAGAAGCTCAGATTTCAGCAATGTGTAAGGAAGATACTGCCTTTCTTGCCCACGGATAGTCGTACCATGTTGGTAACATCTAAGATAATGGGGTTACTAGATTACTGCAACGGGATCTACTTGGGTCAACCCAAGTATCAGATACAACGTATGCACGTACTCCAGAACGCTTCAGCAAGGTTGGTGCTTAATGCTCCTCGATTGACTCCGTTCCTTGTTCCCCTGTGGCGCCTGCATTGGCTCCCAGTGGCGGAACGGATAAAGTTTAAAATACTCTGTATTACTCACCGAGCCCTGTGCAATATAGGCCCAGAGTATTTGAAAGATAAGATAGAGCGCTATTATCCAACTAGGCAGCTGCGCTCTTCTGCTCGGGTGCTACTTAAAGTGCCTAGATATCAGTGTGTGCATTTTGGAGGCTGTTCCTTTTCGGTTATGGCCCCTGCACTATTGAATCTTCTCCCTCTGACTCTACGAGTCACCGAGGAGTACTTTCCCTTTCAAAGGGCACTTAACACCTTTTTGCTTTAATCAGTCAGTGTGTAACCTTGTTCTTGAGCTTTTTTTCTCCATACTGCCAATAGCAGTGCCTAGGCGCCTTCAGGCCGTAGTTGCGCTTTATACGTTTTTTAAAAAAAAAAAATCTAGGGGGCACGATATGCGCCACCAATTCATGGTGGAATTGGTGAAATATTGTTGGTACTACTGCCCAGATAAGAGCATTTCAGTTCAAGAGTACACACATGCTGGAAGTAGCAAGCATTGTGGTTGACTGAAATGCGAGACACCTGAAGTTTTCCAGGGGCTGTTGGACATGTGGGGGCCTTGAACAACAGACCTTTTCGCTCAAGACACAATCAGCAGCTGGAGAGGTTTTCAGCTGGAAATCAAATTCAGCAGCAGCATTGAATGCATTTCTACAGCAATGGAAGTCTAGGACAGAATATGGCTATCACCCCAGCATAAAGGCATGCATGGCCGGCTATGGCCCGCCAGCCCAAGCTTTGAGAGGGCTCTGTGCCATTACCGGCCACCTATGACCCCTGAGAAACGGTGATTGCTTTTTACATCCTGGGCCCCGTCTCGGGTGCTAATAGTTTTTGTTTGGTTTTCATGGGAGAACAGGGCTCAGCGCGTATTGCATGAGCCCAATCTCTCATGCAAACAAAAAAAAACAAGATGGCCATCCACCATACCAAAAAGAAAAGGTGAGCTAGTCCCTTTTCTATTTCCATGGCATGCACCGAGGATGGGAGGGAGTACCGGGACGGGAGCACAAAGATTTGGTCCAGTTGGTAAGTGCGGAGGGTGGGTGGGGGGTCGGGGTAAGGTTGCTGATTGTCGCGGAGGCGAGGGTGGGGGCGTGTGGAGGCAAGATGGAGAGGATCCCTGTTGCCTCCCCACAATCAAAATGGCGCCACCAGGTGAAGGGCCTCGAGTGGCTGGAAAATGCAGTCAGTACAGTGTGTTCTCGACCTCATTTGCTGCCGCCTCATTAGCTGAGCACCATATACCTTGTTAGGGAGAATTCTCTCTTTAGGTTGAATTTCCTAACCTAGTGAGTCCCCCAGCAGCTTTGCCGGATTTCTGGAGTTGTTTTTTTTCCTCCTGCTAAGAGTGAGACTCTTTTTCTCCCACTCTTGGACATGATTTATGGTATTCCTTTGACTGGTAATGTGTTGTATGGGCTCCTTTACTCCATAGGGTCTCATTTGTTTTTCCTATGTGTGTTACACAGCACCCTCCGTGCAGTAACACAGGGGTGTCATAGTGACACCCCACCATAGACTCCATACCCTGGGACTGACTACTGTCTCCCAGGGCATGTAAAGTCACCATTGGCTTTACTAGTCCCAAATTATTAACAGAAACCAGTACAAACCATCATATTGTGGACGTACTGGTCGGGGCAATTCGATTGCCCCGGGGTCTGTTAGTCGAGGGGGCACGTCTCCGTCCCCCCTGATCGAGTTTTGGCTGGTGTCAGTGGAAACTACTTTTTATATTCGACCGCAAATATTTTCCTATGGGATTTTCCCATTGTTCGAGGCGACCAACTTTAATTATTTAATTCTCATAGCCTCGAACATACCGCCGGTTTATTTAATTAATATTAATTCGCCGGTTGGTATTTTTTGCCAAGACTCGATTCTAAAATGGCGTTTGTGTTCTCTTCTGTGACTCCAACCCAAGTGAGCCCTTTGTTCCACTTTTTGGCGGGCTTCTCCACAGAAGCCTCCAAAAGTGGTCCCACTCTGTCTGGGTACCACAGGGGGTATGGGAGGGGGTTTAGGCCCCCTGGACTGAGTTACCTTGGTAACTCAAGTCGCACTCTTGTGTGATTGGCCCAAGTGGTGAGCCGGCCGGCTCACCACTTAGCATGTTTGAGTGACAGCTAGGCTGAGTGAATGGGGGTTTTCTGCATAAAAGCAGGGCTTTGGGGACTGGAACTTCAGAAGTCGCCACAGGACCTGAGAATCCGACGAGGGAGAAGCTGAGCCGACCTGCCACGACGACACCACTGGTGGAGCCCTGCAGAACCGACTCACCACTTCCCGACGACAGAGAAGATCTCCCGGCTGGAGAGGCTTCTTCCCCTGACTGGTGGGCACAACCAGTTTACCTTCCTTTCTTCGCACCCCAGCCCGGTTTGTGGTCGAACTGCCCGTGCCAAGCACCCCGGCGGCCGGATAGCCACTCACCACTGAACCGCGAATCACCGGACCGCTCCTTGTACCTGAGAAACTCCGCGGCTGGTTTCTTCCCTGGCAGTGCAATGGACTCCTGTCTTCCTCCACGACGAGATCCCCTCTTCCCCCGGACAAAGCACCGACTTGCACCCGCTGCCAGGAACAACTGCCCCCGCTGGAGCGTTCTCACCACTTTAAGGACTGGGCTGGCCGCCTTGACCCTCTAACTGGTCTCTTTCTTTGGTCCAACTCCTTTTTGAACCTTTACAAGACTTTTGTGCACTGCAACTGTGTGACCTTGGACACATTTTCTTATGGATCCCCTGAAAGCGGATCCGGCCTCTTGATCTCTAACTTCACGGTTTTACTTTGCCTTCCTCTCTTGTTATGTTCTGGTAAAAGTGTTGGGATCTGTTTCAACTTGTTCTCTGCTCTTCTCTCCCTTGTAAAAACAAACTATTAGAGTGCCATCTACGTTAAGCGATCACCGCTGTCTGAAAATAAGTGGGGCTTTACTTAAGACTTGTCTAATATTCTTTTAAGGGAGTGTATATCTTTTAGTGACCGTGTTTTTGAATTGCTTAGTATTAGTGCCTGTGTGTTTTTATAGATGTGGTTTTAAATAAATAATGATATCTCTTTTACACCAAGCCCTGGTCAGCGTTTACTTGTTCTACTGTGTTCTCTTGACCTATTGTGAATACTCTGTATACTGCCTAACTCTTCTTGAGGGAAGTCTGACTGCTCAGCCACAGCTACCAAGTGAATCTGTGTGGTACAGACTGCTACCAAGTGGGTTTACTGCCAAACACCTGTAGTCCTAAATCTTTTGCAGTGGTCCCAGAGGGAACTGCACAGGTTTCTGTCTAACACTGGTGTACAGCGGTGGGATTTGTATTGAGTATACACTTTAGAGTGCTTGTTGGACACTTTAGGACAACTAACCACAGAGCTTAGCACTAAAAAGCTGATTTTCTAACTATGTCTGCTATGGAGAGTTATACCCTAGAATCATTGTCTGCCAAAACTGCTGATTGCTTAAAAGTATTGTGTAGACATAAGAATCTTTCTGAGAAGGGCAAGAAAATGGAACTTATAGAAAGATTGTTAGAAAACCAAAGTCTGGGTGGTACAGAGGAATCTACCCCTTCCCCAGCAAATGTAAAAAACAGTAATGGTATTGATCTGAATCAAAGTCTTGAGAATGAGTCAGAAGAGGAAAGTGAACCTAATGAAGTTAGCCACTCGGAGCCTCTGTCTGCCTTACCTACTGTACCTACTGGGCCCATACCAGGTCCCACATGTAACCCTGCTTATTTTGAACTTGAAAAAATGAAGCTTGAATTAGAGTACAAACGTTTTTTAGTTCAATCTGAAAGAAACCAAGAGCTAGAATTCAGAAGAATGAATGCCCAGGCTGAGCAGAAGCAAGCTGAGTTAAGACTCAGAGAAATAGAGCTTAATCATGAATTAGAAATGAAAAAGTTGTCTGTAGAAAATGCTTCTCTCTCCTCTGGTGCTTCTAGGAGTTCCAGTCCCAAAAGACCCCGGATGCCTAAAGAATTAGTGGGTATGTATGAACCTAGATTGGATGTGTTGGATTGGTTGAAAATGTTTGAGTATAATCATGGGCTCCAGGACATCACAGGGAATGAGTTACTTCCCTGGTTGTTCTCTAGGCTTCCCCCTGTTGCAACTGATGTGGTAATGGAGTTGGGGGAGGTGGATAAGAAGGATTATGAATGTGTGAAGCTAGCTTTGATAGCTAGATTTGGGAAGACCCCTTCCCAGTACCTTAAGAGGTTTAGGACCCTTCATAAGCATGATGGTACCCGTTGGGCTACCTGGGTGAGTGAAAGTTTGAAAAACTTAGAGGGATGGATTAAGGGTTACAGAGTTAACACTTATGAAGGAATGAAGAATCTTGTAATGTTGGAGTCAATTTATGATGCCTGCTCTCCTGAGCTCAGAAAGCACTTGGCTGATTCAAAGGAATTAGATTCCAGGAAGTTAGCTAAGGCTGCTGACTTGTGGGTTGCCAACAGGGCCACTCACAAGGATTCTGGGGCTACTCAGAAAAAGGATGAGGGAAAACATCCAAAAAAGGACTCCAAAGAGAATTCCAATAATTCCAATTCCAAAGAGGGCCCCAAACAGAATCAAAAGGGTAAGCCACCAGGGAAACCAAATCAGGCTAGTGTGCCTCCTGGTGCCAAACCGGAAGGAGGTCAGAACAAACCACCATTCCAGAAAGCATTTGGTAAATGCTTTGTTTGTGGCTCTACTGACCATGTGAAAGGAGATCCCAGGTGTAAGGGTAAATCTTCAGGGGTCCAGCTTGTCTCCTTAGCCTTCGCTCCAGAGGAGGAAGTACAAATGGCAAGTGGAAACCTTCTATTACTGGCTGATGAACACATTGGAGTCTCAGCCAGTGTTTCTTTAGTGTCTCTGGGTCTGTGGGAACAACAGAACTTGGATGTCTATAATTCTATCCCAAATACTACTAAAGAGTATTATAAGGACAGTGTCCAGGTGAATGCTCAGGAGACTCCTGCCATCAGGGACACTGGGGCCAGCATAACTGTGGTGGAGAAATCATTTTTTCAGGCTGAGGATGTTGCTAAGGCACCCAAACGCCTCACCAAGTTAGCTGGAGGGCCTGTGCAGATGCTTCCCCAATTACCAGTTCTCATCCAGTAATGACATGACTGTGAAGATACCTGTCAGCATACAAAGTGAGGTGCCAGGAAGGGTTCTGCTGGGTAATGACTTGAAAACTCTTGGAGTAGTGTCACACACCCCCAGACCTCCTAGTAAAAGGTTACAGGAGCTCACCAGACCTGCAAGGGAGAGAACCATGAGAGGTACTCCCAAGGAGATGATGAAGAAAGAGATCACTCCTGCTCCACTGGAGATGTCAGCTGCTGTCTCTAAGAAACTAGAAGAAAAAGGTAAACCTAAAACTTCTAAAAAGAACCTCACAGCCAGCACCCCAGTGCAGCCAACAAGGACTTCCCCTAGGTTGTCCAAAGTTACACCAGTAACTCCCCCTCCAGCTGAGGCTGAGAGGGAGGTACAACCCTGTGTGGTTGAACTAGACTCTGAAGAAGAGCTAGTGGAAGGCCAGGAACTCATTGGAGATCTGGATCCTGTTGACCATCCTGAGCTGCAGTCTTTACTGGCAGAAGGTGGACCCAACAGGGCAGACTTCAGTAGGGGACAGAGAGAATGTCCAACTCTGGAAGGTCTTCGCCACCAGGCAGATGCTCAGGCTGAAGGGCAAGAGCCTGGGAAATATAGGTTACACTGGGAAGATGGCCTCTTCTACAGTGAACCAACCGAGTCTGCACCTGGGGGCAACAAACGACTTGTAGTACCCCAAGAGAACAGACCACAGTTCTTGCAGTTAGCCCATGAGATTCCTTTGGCTGGTCACTTGAGTTTCAAGAAGACTAAGGAAAGGCTCTCACTCTACTTTTATTGGCCAAAGATGGGGGCCGAAGTAGATAAATACTGCAGGAGCTGCCACACCTGACAGACTTCTGGTAAGGTTGGCTCCAAGAATGTGGCACCTTTAGTGCCTCTCCCAGTTGTGGGAGTCCCATTTGAGAGAGTAGGGATTGACATTGTTGGTCCGCTTGATCCTCCAACTTCCTCAGGCAACAGGTTTATACTTGTTGTAGTAGACCATGCTACTAGATCCCCTGAGGCAATTCCTATGAGGACTGTTACAGCTCCGGCTGTGGCTAAGGCCCTCCTTGGTATTTTTACCAGGGTTGGGTTTCCTAAGGAAGTAATATCTGACAGGGGGTCAAATTTTATGTCCCACTACATGAAAGCCATGTGGAAAACCTGCAGAGTTACTTACAAGTTCTCAACCGCATACCACCCTCAGACAAATGGGCTGGTTGAAAGGTTCAACAGAACCATGAAGAGCATGATAGTTGCTTTAGAGGACCCCCTTAAAAGAAAGTAGGACCTTCTACTGCCATGCCTTCTCTTTGCTTATAGAGATAGAGAAGTCCCTCAGGAGGGAGTAGGTTATTCTCCCTTTGAACTTCTGTATGGTCATCCGGTCAGAGGTCCATTGGCCCTGATCAAGGAGGGGTTGGAGAGTGCTCCTTCCCCCAAGCCAGTCAGAGTGACTGACTATGTGATAGGTCTCCGGAGGAGAATGTCACAAATGATGACAGAAGCAAGTGATAACTTGAAAGCTGGACAAGCATTGGTCAAGCACTGGCATGACCAAAAGGCTAACCTGGTTGAGTTTACTCAAGACCAGCTAGTTCTCATTATGATTCCAACAAGGCAGAGGGCCTTGCAAGACAAATGGATGGGACCCTTCAAAGTTGTGGGTAAACTTGGAGAGGTCAACTATCTGGTGGACTTGGGCAACCCCAAGGAGGCTCCAACAGTCTTCCACACCAACAGACTAAAAGCGTATGTCTCCAGACCTGATGTAGGAGCTTTGCTTCTAGCATCATCAGAGGAAGAAGAAGAGAGTGAAGCTCTTCCTGATCTCGTCAGAGGCTTACCTTTAGACGAAAAGATTGAAGGAGTAACTTTCTCTTCAAATCTGACACCGGAGCAACAGGAAGAGTGCAAATCTATGTTGAATCCGTTTGCCTCTCTGTTCTCCCTTTCACCAGGCTTGACCCCTTGGGGACCGCATGACATACTCACTGGTGACTGTCTGCCAGTCAAAAGCAGAGGATATTGAATGTCAGAAAATGTAAGAAACCACATCAAAGGTGAGGTCAACAAGATGCTTGATCTCGGGGTAATAGAGCCCTCTACTAGTCCATGGTCTAGCCCAGTTGTGTTAGTACCAAAGGCAGGATCTAAAGAACTTAGATTCTGTGTGGATTACAGAGCTCTTAATGCAGTCACTAAGTCTGATGCCCACCCTTTGCCAAGGACAGATGAGTTGGTGGATAGACTTGGTGCAGCCAAGTTCCTCAGCACATTTGACTTGACGTCAGGCTATTGGCAAATAGCCCGGACAGACCATGCCAAGGAGAAAACTGCATTTTCTACCCCAGCTGGCTTATACCAGTTTAAGTTTATGCCTTTTGGATTGATAAATGCACCTGCTAAGTTTCAAAGGATGGTAAACCAGGTTCTGAATGGGATGGAGGACTTCTGCATGGCATACTTGGATGACATAGCAGTGTTCAGAAATTCCTGGGAGGAACATGTGGACCACCTGAGATATGTTTTGCAGGCTCTTGGAAAGGCCAATCTGACCATAAAGGCAAGTAAATGCCAGATTGGACAGAGTAAAGTGGTCTACCTTGGACATGAGGTAGGAGGTGGAGAAATAAGGCCTTTGCCCAGTAAGATTGAAGCTGTGCAAAATTGGACAACACCTACTACTCAGACCCAGGTGAGAGCTTTCTTAGGTCTCACAGGGTATTACAGGAATTTCAATGAGAACTATGGGTCCATAGCTTCTCCACTGAATGTCATCTCCTCTCCTAAATTCCCTAAAAAGGTTAGATGGAATGAGGAATGCAATCAGGCCTTTGAAACCCTGAAAAAGGCTCTTTGACAAGCCCCAGTACTCAGAGCACCCGACTATCACCAAGTTTTCATTGTGCAAACAGATGCTTCAAATGTAGGAATAGGTGCAGTCCTCAGTCAACTGGATGGGAAAGGTAGGGAGCACCCCATTTGCTTCATCAGCAGAAAGCTGAAGGATCCTGAGACAAGGTGGGCAACAATCGAAAGAGAATGCTTTGCTATTGTGTGGGCACTGAAGAAGATTAGGCCATACTTTTATGGTTCTACTTTAGTCATTCAGACTGACCACCAACCCTTGAGATGGTTAATGCAAATGAAAGGGGAAAACCCAAAACTATTGAGATGGTCAATCTGCCTTCAAGGGTTTGATTTCACCATTGAGCACAGGTCAAGGTGTCACCATCAAAATGCTGATGGACTCTCTAGGATGTATGTCATCGACTAGAAGTATGAGGTTCATCCAGGAGTGGATTAAATCCTCCTGTCCCTTAGTCGGGGGGAGGGGGGGCGAGTGTTAGGGAGAATTCTCTCTTTAGGTTGAATCTCCTAACCTAGTGAGTCCCCCAGCAGCTTTGCTGGATTTCTGGAGTTGGTTTTTTTCCTCCTGCCAAGAGTGAGACTCTTTTTCTCCCACTCTTGGACATGATTTATGGTATTCCTTTGACTGGTAATGTGTTGTATGGGCTATGGGTTCCTTTACTCCATAGGGTCTCATGTGTTTTTCCTATGTGTGTTACACAGCTCCCTCCGTGCAGTAACACAGGGGTGTCATAGTGACACCCCACCATAGACTCCATACCCTGGGACTGACTACTGTCTCCCAGGGCATGTAAAGACACCATTGGCTTTACTAGTCCCAAATTATTAACAGAAACCAGTACAAACCATCATATTGTGGACGTACTGGTCGGGGCAATTCGATTGCCCCGGGGTCTGTTAGTCGAGGGGGAATGTCTCCGTCCCCCCTGATCGAGTTTTGGCTGGTGGCAGTGGAAACAACTTTTTATATTCGACCGCGAATATTTTCCTATGGGATTTTCCCATTGTTCGAGGCTACCAACTTTAATTATTTAATTCTCATAGCCTCGAACATACCGCCGGTTTATTTAATTAATATTAATTCGCCGGTTGGTATTTTTTGCCAAGACTCGATTCTAAAATGGCGTTTGTGTTCTCATCTGTGACTCCAACCCAAGTCGAGCCCTTTGTTCCACTTTTTGGCGGGCTTCTCCACAGAAGCCTCCACTCACCACTTCCCGACGACAGACAAGATCTCGCGGCTGGAGAGGCTTCTTCCCCTGACTGGTGGGCACAACCAGTGTACCTTCCTTTCTTCGCACCCGAGCCCGGTTTGTGGTCGAACTGCCCGTGCCAAGCACCCTGGCGGCCGGAAAGCCACTCACCACTGAACCGCGAATCACCGGACCGCTCCTTGTACCTGAGAAACTCTGCGGCTGGTTTCTTCCCTGGCAGTGCAACGGACTCCTGTCTTCCTCCACGGCGAGATCCCCTCTTCCACCGGACGAAGCACCGACTTGCACCCGCTGCCAGGAACAAAGGCCCCCGCTGGAGCGTTCTCACCACTGTAAGGTACCGTGTTTCCGCCAGGCCTCCCTTTCTAAAGATTGCTACCAGGTAATAATAACCCCTTAACCTTCTGGACTGGGCTGGCCGCCTTGACCCTCTAACTGGTCCCTTTCTTTGGTCCAACTCCTTTTTGAACCTTTACAAGACTTTTGTGCACTGCAACCGTGTGACCTTGGACACATTTCGTTTGGATCCTCTGAAAGTGGATCCGGCCTCTTGAACTCTAACTTCACGGTTTTACTTTGCCTTCCTCTCTTGTTATGTTCTGGTAAAAGTGTTGGGATCTGTTTCAACTTGTTCTCTGCTCTTCTCTCCCTTTTTAAAACGAACTATTAGAGTGCCATCTACGTTAAGCGCTCACCTCTGTCTGAAAATAAGTGGGGCTTTACTTAAGACTTGTCTAATATTCTTTTAAGGGAGTGTATATCTTTTAGTGACCGTGTTTTTGAATTGCTTAGTATTAGTGCCTGTGTGTTTTTATAGATGTGGTTTTAAATAAATATTATATCTCTTTTACACCAAGCCCAGGTCAGCGTTTACTTGTTCTACTATGTTCTCCTGACCTATTGTGAATTCTCTGTATACTGGCTAACTATTCTTGAGGGAAGTCTGACTGCTCAGCCACAGCTACCAAGTGAATCTGTGTGGTACAGACTGCTACCAAGTGGGTCTACTGCCAAACACCTGTAGTCCTAAATCTGTTGCAGTGGTCCCAGAGGGAACTGCACAGGTTTCTGCCTAACATACCTTTTCTCCATTCATCATGATCATGCGTATGCTAGCTGAAGTCAGTTGACAATCATACTAGTGATAATAAGGCTGCTTTGGTTATCTCAAGCATGGTTCCTGATTCTCTCAGAACTCTCAATAGCACCACCGAATCTCCTTCCCCAAATTCCTCAAATCCTATATGATTCGAGTTCGACAGGAGCACAGCATCAGATGGTGCTGGACAGATAGTTGTTCCTGGTGGCATGGAGGATTTATTGTCCTGGGAAAGCCATGACGTTTGCAGACAGTTGGGGATTTATCCACAGCTCTTGAGTTCAAGGAATGGCTAGGTCATACAGAGGAGCTTGGAATAGCTGGCATGGCTGGTGTGTGTAAGGGGATCGAGATCCCATTAAGACTGATGTGATAGAAGTAGCAAATTTCCTCTTAGAACTGACTTTCTTGGGTAAAGCATACAGAACAGTGAATGTGTTTAGGTTGGCGATCTCAGCAGGAGACGCAATGAGAGATAGAAACCCAGTAGGGGAACATCATCCAATAAAGAGGTTCATGAAAGGAATTTGCCTGTTGAAGACTCCAACTCCTAAATATTCTGTGCTCTCTGAAGTAAACAAAGTCCTACAGCTCCTCCTAAACTGGCCCAATAACGAGCTTCAATCCTGAGAGGCATTGTCGGGCAAACTGATTACTCTCTTCTTTCTGATTTCTTGCAAGAGGGTTTCAGATGTGAGCTCTAGATGTAGCTAATGTGAGAAACGTGAGGTTACTCTCACATCAACGCCCCAGGAATCTTCTATTCAGGTGGCCAGGAAAGGGCCTTCGCTTTTGTATCCCAACCCTGGGCGTGGACTAGCGAGGGAGGATCACCTGGGTGAAGGGTTATTGGGGATTGAAGAGAGGGTACCTGAAGGTGAGACATTGTATCCCCCCCCTTGATTAACAATGACTTATCAGACCCTCCCTCAATCTTTATGGGATATTGTCAATCCTTTCCAGATTTTCCCTGTTATCTTACTTCAAGTACTGAGACGAGGAAGAGACAACTAAGAGTAATGCACACTTCCTATTGGAAACACCACTATAGTATTGGGACGAAAAAGATGGAGCCTGAATACTACAGAGCTGAAGGTCAGGCCTGTCACAGTAATTGGAGTCAGACAAGACCGGCAAGTGAAGCACACCTGAACACCCTTGATGGGTTACAGGTGTATAGAAAGGTGGCGTGGCAGCAGCAAGGGGAAGAAGAGGAAAGCAGCAGAGGGAAGAGTAGCAGAAAGGCCAGCCCAACTGTCACGCCTTCCCAAGCCCCCGCCTCCTTACCTGTCCTGCAGTCCGGACCCAGGCGTTCACGGCTCTTCTCCGCTCGGCCCGTGGTGAGGCCCGCCCCTTGTGGCGTTCCTGGCGCTTCCACCCTCACCGATCCTGGGGCTTACCTTGGCGCTTGCAGGAGCGCCGGGGCGCCCTCCAGCTTCGCGGGCACCCCGGGAAGCCGACGCTCCACAACAATGGGTCACATGAACCGATTAGCGGTCATTTGACCCAGAAGAAAAAGAAGAAGCGGTCACGTGACCAGGTGGGCAGTCACGTGACCCGGAAGGATGCATAAAAACAGCGTCAGTCCGACCATTCAGCGCTTCTCAGCTGTTTTTTCGGCGGCTAGTGGAAATTCTTGGAACCTTGTTGGATTTCACTGATTTTTGGACTTTGCTTTGTGTACCTGGACTGCAATTGGACTACCCTTTGCATACAACGTTCTGGAGCTGATTTTGACCCTTGGAATTCTCTGCTGGACTTCTATCTGGATTGCCCTTTGGATTTGTTTGCCTTGGATTGTGAATCCTGGTTTTGTTTTGGCACTATCTTGCTTTTCCGTGCCCCTTCGATCACAGCAACCCTGACTGCCTACCTGCATCCCACTGCCCTCTCCCTTGCGTAGGAACTGTTAGGTCCCACGTTGGCACCGGTCATCTTTGGGGTAGGTGTCACTTACAGTCCTATTTCCTTTGTTCATTGTTTTACTACCTTATCTGCTAATCTAACCCCTGCCTTTCCTTTCAGCCATCCGGGACCCGATGCATCCTGTTCCTGCCTTCCCCTGCAGCCCCAATAACCGATCAGCGAGTGGTGTTACTCATCTCTGATTGGTGCTTGGGGACGGAGGCACTATAATCTACATGGACCTCAAGTCATAACGCCAACCCGTGAGAAGCCAGAGGAGAACGGGACGCTGAAGGACTGCAGAGCCCAGCAGAGTGTCATTGTGTGGCGAGGGAGCCGTGTCTCCAGGGAGCTGGAGAAGGCAGGAGAAGGGAGCTGTGGAAAGTGGCGGTTCCTCCACTACGTCCAAGAAAGGCTTGTTCTCCCCCCGAATAGTAATATCAATGCAGGGGTGTCCGAAGGGCAGGCGGTGAGACCCGGACATCAAGTCCCCTAAAGCATCACAATGAGGAGACAGAGCAGAACAAGGCTGTGACCGGTGAGTTTCAAATGAATGCGAGAAATCTGGTGCACGGATGAGAAAGACTGAATTACATTGTATCGGAGTGGTCGCTTGAAATCAGCATGTTCTCGGAAGCCTCAGATTGAAGCAGAGGAATGAACTGAAAGGAATTAAATGTTTGAAAGGGGGTTTTGTAGTAACATATCAGAGTGGTCATGTTTGAGTGGTACTTGTTCAAAAGTCTCTGATTAACAAAGAACATTGGGAAAGTAACACGAATTGGAATACTGTGAATAAGTGAATGAAAGCTGTGGATGAGCAGCCGAGGGGTGCCAGTGAAGTGCCAACAAAATGTCGAAACGGGCAAAAGTAAGCTGAAAAAAAGTGAAGGATGTAAATGAAAGCCAACAAATTTCATTTTGGAAAAGAGAGCTAAAGAAGTAGCAAGAAGGCAAATCATCAATCTATGAACTTGTGATTCTTTGTAAACCGCCAAGGTGGCAGAAAGCTGGACAAGGGCAAATGGTTGCGTGACCTGTACTGGGTTGGCCATGCGGCTTGTGAACTGTGCCTAGACCAGGAAGTCCCAACAAATCCAAGAGAAGTGTGAAAGCCATCCTGAAACAAGATAAAGCTGAAGAGAGAGTGGTTTTGTGAGCCAGTGCTTTAAGTTTGGGGAAGGGAACCCCGAGCTCCTTTGGAACATTGTTCTGTGAATCAGTGCTTGAAGTTTGAGAAGGGCCCCTGAGCTCTTTTGGAATAGTGAGTTAGCGAAGCTGTATTTGAGGTTTGGGGAAGAGCACCTAAGCTCTTTTGAAATTTTGAGTTTGCAAAACTATATTTGAAGCTTGGGGAAGGGTGAAACACAAAACACACACCGACCGTTGCCAGCCGGTAGCCCTATGCTGCACTCCTAACGGGAACAAGTCCACGAATTGTAATTCCACCTTGTGGAAAACAAAGACTCCCACCTTCCACAAGGGTTAATATCATCTATTTTCAGAAATGGTACAATTAGCTTGTCTAATATTCAAATAGTGAACTGTGTACATGAAGCTCTGTCAATCTGTGTGTCTACAGACAAGAACAAGCAAGGCTGAGAGTAGACAGATGTAAGACAAGATACAATTGTCGTTATATAAAAGACAAATAGCTTTAATTCACACCACACTGTTACTTTTCAGTGTGCGAAAACTGATTCGATACTTAGGTTAATTCATACAAGTCAAATAGCAACTCAGAAACAAAAGATAGAGTGTCAATTGAGCTAAAACCAAGCTCAAACAAACCGTGGTTAATACAAAAAACATATGTAGAGTACAGTTTATCTCAACAAGTCTGATAAGACAGTTCATATGTTGGATCACCACTTTTCAGTTTGCCTACTTCTGAGCAGTTACATTTATTCTGCTCAGAAAATTATAAAAACACTCCTAAAGAGTAGTATGTGCCAACGCGTTTCGGATTATTGAAAATCCATCTTCAGGGTAGGACGTGTTTAAGTTTCAACAAAGTTCAATTCGGGCTCCTACAAAGTATAAAAATACACTAATTAGATCTTTAGAGAGTTTTGGAGACTCGGCTAATGAATCTCAAAAAAGAGATACACTAACCCGCTTTTCCTGGTAAGCAGAGAAGACTCGTGGTCACCTGTATGATAAAAGTGACATAGCATACAGCTTGTAAGTGTCCAATCCTAAGCAAATAACATGCTTTAGTTTGCTATTTCAGGGTTACTCACCCGGTCAAAAGACCCAATTGTCTCGCCGGGTACTGTGGCAGTGTCGGGCTGTGATTCTGAAAGTGGGCGGCTGAAAGCATGGAGAGATAAGGGGTATTACTAATTACTGCAAGCCCTACAAAAAGGCTATGTAAATCTGTAAATGAGATTAGATCTGGTGAAACACAGTTCCACACGTAATGCTAGTCAAAACGTATTTTTTGGCTGTGAAAGTAAACGCTTCTGTATCTAAAGACTTACTTCGTGAGAATCGCGTTCAAAAAAGCAGAAAGGAGCAGCCCGTCACCAGGATACGTAGCTCGGCTGTCGCCGGCAAAATAGGTTGCCATAGGAGCAGCGCACACGCACGTTCCTGTTTGGGGCGCCATCTTGGTGTGGGATTCCACGTCCGTTATGCGATTATACCTTAAAAAATACCCTATCTCCCTCGAGTGATGTACTATGACTATAGTCAGCCATGTACAGAGCATAGGTCCCTGGTGAGGCTGTGCAAAACAGCCAAACAGATTGTTTACTAAAGAAATCACTGTGCTGCGCATGCGCGCCACGGATACCGTGGCTAGGGACGCACATGAGCAAGTGCGCCACCATGGATTTCCTGAAATTTGCGCAGACCCTAAAGTCGGTCTGAGCAGGGAGATTTTAGAGAGCGCGCGTGCGTGCCAAAAATGCACACGGGCATGTGTACATAGGTAGGTATGTTATAGAGCCATTCACTATGCTAAAAAACAGCCTAGAAAAAATTACCGATCGGTTCAGTCAATACTGTTGGGATGTGTGAAGATTAAGCCTCATTCATAAAATTAGAAGCGGGGGGAGGGGCTACACGGCAGTAATCAACTGCGTGGTGCCCCGACCTCCCGCAAAATTACGAATGAACAACAGACATCACAGGGGGGCCAACGCTAGGCAATCTGCCAGCATCCTTCCCTGCTTGAGTGTCATTCGACTTATAGACTGCTATTCTAGTTCTACACGATTTCGCCAACATCTATCTTTCAATGTCCATTGGTTTATGGGTTTTACAGCAATCCCTGTGCTCTATTACAATCTTCATACGTGTTCTACAGGTCTCCCGGCTCAGGGGCTGTTCACATTCTTTACAGTTTTGTGAAATTTAACCAAAGTCACATTCCATCAACATAAAACCGACGGATTGTGAAACAGTTTTCTATCTCCCGGTTCTAGCCCTGTTCACATTATACAACATCACAGCCAGATAAGACAATTTGGTTATTTACACCTAGGTCCGTTGACGGCCCCAAATGGCAAGTATATGTTGAAATCAATAGCCTTACGCACTCTCGCTGTCAAAAGCAAGATGTCACAAAACCTGTTTGCATCCATTACACTGTTAAAAACACTACCAAAAAGCTACGTTAAATCATCATAGACAAACTTTAGAGGAAACACATTAGGTCAAATTCACAATTCATGCCTCTTGGGTTGAGACAATCCAAAAGGTCAATCCAAACAATCTCCCCCTGAAGTAACCTTTTATGCACACCCCCCCCTCTCGGACCCACTTTCACTTGTTCTAGAATCATGCATTTCAATTGGGCAATTGAATGTCTAGCTTCCAAAAAGTGCATTGACACAGGTGATCTAAGATTTTTTGTCCGAATATTGGACTTATGCTCAGTCCAACGTAATTTAGCCTTTCTCATAGTAATCCCTACGTAATAAAACCTGCAGGGACACTTGAGAGCATAAACTACATTCGTGGAGTCACAAGTGCAAGAGTGTGTGAGTGTAATCGGTTTCCCTGTATGTGGATGTGAGAATATATTACCTGGTACAATGTTACTGCAATGTTGACAGTTATGGCAGGGTTGAGTTCCCTTGTATTTTGTGGGTTTCCCCTGGTTCATGGGTAGATCCGCTCTGACTAGACTGTTCCTTAAGGCATTGCTATTTCTGTAGGCAAAGATCGGAAGTTGTTGGAAGAGTGGTTGTGTCTGCGGGTGCATTTGCAACATTGGCCAATTTCTTTGGATAATACTCCTGATTTTTTTGCTTTGTGCGGAGTAAGTTGTTACATACACCATAGAGTCATCTTTCGTGGTGTTCTTGGGTGTAAGGTGTCCCACTTGATGGTAGCCACTTTCTCTTCAATTTGTGCTATTGTAATGGGATTATACCCTTGTTCCTTAAATTGATGGCGTAAGGATGCTGACTGTCTGTGGTATTCAGTGCCTTCTGAAATGTTCCTCCGATAATGTAGAAATTGGCTTAGAGAGACGCTGTCAATTGTCCTCCGTGGGTGGAAACTTTTTGCCAGTAAGAGGCTGTTTCTATCGGTAGCTTTGGTGAAGATTCTTGTTTCCAGAATATTTTCTTTAACATAGATTTCAACATCCAAGAAATTGATCAGTGCTTTGCTCGTCTGAGTGGTAAATGTAATCCTCGGGTGCATGGCATTCATCATGGAAAGAAATTCATTCAATTCATCATCAGGGCCTGACCAAATGCCAAACACATCATCGATATATCTTAGAAAGATGGTCAGATGACGTAACCACCTCACAGAGGCTAGAACGTGTTCTGCTTCCAGATAATACATGTACGTGTTTGCGTACGCTGGGGCCATAGCGGCCCCCATGCTGGTCCCTGATACTTGTAGATAGAATTTGTCTTTAAATCGAAAGAAATGATTCATTAGCACCAATTTGAGTAATGCCAATACAAATATCTTGTCGCCATGACAATTATCACTCCTTAGAAGTAGTAATTCCACGGCTTCTAGGCCAGCCTCGTGTACGATGTTGGTGTAGAGGGAGGTAACATCCAAAGTGAATAAGGTATCCCTTGTGTTAACAAATTCAACCTCCTTCAGTTTTGTTAAGAAATGAGTGGTGTCCTTGATGTAAGTCAGAGTTTCATGTATGAGAGGTTGTAGAATTTTATCCAAGTACTTTGCCAATGGTTCCAAGAGGCTATCAGTTGCCGCTATAATGGGTCGCCCGGGGGGATCTATTGATCTCTTGTGTATCTTGCGGAGGATGTATATCACAGGGGTGATAGGGTGTATCTTTTCCAGGAATCTACGTGTCTTCTCAGAGATCACCTCTCTTGTTTCTGCCTCGTCCAGAACCTCCTTTATTAAGTTTCTAACCTGTTCAGTAGGATTGTAATCAATCTCCTGGTAAGTTTCTTGATCCGCCAGTTGTCGTTCAATTTCTGCGACCTATTTCGTCTTGTCCATCAGGACTAGGGCTCCTCCCTTGTCAGCTGGTTTAAAAATGATCTCACTGTTATCGAGTGGTTTTTTAAGGGTTTGACGTTCACTCCTGGAGAAATTCCCTCTCTCCTTTGGTCTAAAGGAAATTTTCTTGAACTGGTCCAGGACTGTTTTTTCAAAGACCGCCAGCATGTGGTTGCTGACGGGGGGATTGAAGACACTCTTAGGTGTTAGTTCTAGGAACTCTGAGGGTTCCCTGGTATCCTCCTCTTCCTCAAGATCATTAAAGAAGACTTCCAGTTTTAATTTCCTCATCAGCTTAAAAAAGTCAATTTTTTCTCTCAGTAGACTGGTGTTATACTGGGGTACAAATGAGAGACCCTTATGAAGAACTTGTGATTCCAAACGGGACAATTGGTAGGATGAAATATTTACAACTATGTAATTTTCCCGGTTTGCTTCTTCCTCTCTGATTTTTTTCTTCCCTTGTCCACGTCTGGTTGGTCTTTTTTTTAAAAAAGGAACTGACACGGATGCGGTTTCCCCACCACTTGCAGTCAAAGGTGTGGATACTCCAGTGTCTGTAGTTACTTCGAGTTCCGTACTGGAAGCTTCTGAAGAGGTAGCGTCTGTGTTCACAGGTCCAGTTCTTGGCGTACGAGGATGGAAAGGTCTAGGTGTACGTTGACCATAGTATTCCTGCCAGGTGTATACTATGTCTAGCTTGTAATCCTGGGTGTCGCGTCTAAACTTGCGTACCTTCTTAGTCTCAAGTTCCTGTTTATATTTGGCTAGTTTCTCGTTGGTTTCGTCCAAGACTTGTTTTAACTGGTCCGCAGTGAAACTCTTGCTTAGCGTATTTTTGATAGTGTCAATTTCTTCTTCAAGGGATGTTAAGTTGTGAGAGAGTTCTTCAATTGTCAACAGGATGAGATCAAGCGAACACTTGTTGAGGATCTGTCTCCATTTCTTCACGAAATTCGGATTCTCCTTGCACAGGGTCGGCTCTAAATTCACTCTTAGTCCACGTGGGATCCTTTGTGCTTTATAGTAGTGTGCCAGTGTAGTCGCATGGAGTTTCAGGTTTATTTCTCTGCGTATGTTCCACTCTAGCTGTTTTATTAGTGCTTCCGGTTTATCAGAGGAGATCAGCTCATCTCCTGTTTTAATGAGGCCTAGAATCCTCTTTGCTTCTTCTTCGCTAAAGCCTAGCGATTCAGCTCTGTTATTAGTAGCAGCATACATTTTTCCAGTATGCAGTGTGTAAAGATTTGAAGTGTTGAGAGTAAATACTTGATTAGATACTGTGTGTGCACTCCCTTGATGTGGCCACCGTAAAGATGAGAAAAAGAGAATGTGGTGGGAGGCACTACGAAACAAAATTAAACATTTACTGTGGTCAAAATTTCGCAATGAATCTTTAGTAATATATGTAAGTTAAGTACATGATACTATGGTCAACGTACACCTAGACCTTTCCATCCTCGTACGCCAAGAACTGGACCTGTGAACACAGACGCTACCTCTTCAGAAGCTTCCAGTACGGAACTCGGAGTAACTACAGACACTGGAGTATCCACACCTTCGACTGCAAGTGGTGGGGAAACCGCACCCGTGTCAGTTCCTTTTTTTAGAAAAAGACCAACCAGACATGGACAAGGGAAGAAAAAAATCAGAGAGGAAGAAGCAAACCGGGAAAAGGACATAGTTGTAAATATTTCATCCTACCAATTGTCCCGTTTGGAATCACAAGTTCTTCATAAGGGTCTCTCATTTGTACCCCAGTATAACACCAGTCTACTGAGAGAAGAAAATCAACTTTTTTAGACTGATGTGGAAATTAAAACTGAAAGTCTTCTTTAATGATCTTGAGGAAGAGGAGGATACCAGGGAACCCTCAGAGTTCCTAGAACTAACACCTAAGAGTGTCTTCAATCCCCCCGTCAGCAACCATGTGCTGGCGGTCTTTGAAAAAACAGTCCTGGACCAGTTCAAGAAAATTTCCTTTAGAACAAAGGAGAGAGGTGATTTCTCGATGAGTGAACGCCAAACCCTTAAAAAACTACTCGATAACAGTGAGATCATTTTTAAACCAGCTGACAAGGGAGGAGCCCTAGTCCTGATGGACAAGACGAAATACGTCGCAGAAATTGGACAACTGGCGGATCAAGAAACTTACCAGGAGATTGATTACAATCCTACTGAACAGGTTGAACACCTAATAAAGGAGGTTCTGGACGAGGCAGAAACAAGAGAGGTGATCTCCGAGAAGACACGTAGATTCCTGGAAAAGATACACCCCATCACCCCTGTGATATACATCCTCTGCAAGATACACAAGAGATTAATAGATCCCCCCCGGGCGACCCATTATAGTGGCAACTGATAGCCTCTTGGAACCATTGGCAAAGTACTTGGATAAAATTCTACAACCTCTCATACAAGAAACACTGACTTACCTCAAGGACACCACACATTTCTTAACAAAACTGAAAGAGGTTGAATTTGTTAACACAAGGGATACCTTATTCACTATGGATGTTACCTCCCTCTACACCAACATCGTACACGAGGCTGGCCTAGAAGCCGTGGAATGGCTACTTCTAAGGAGTGATAATTGTCATGGCGACAAGTCATTTGTATTGACATTACTCAAATTGGTGCTAATGGATAATTTCTTTCAAATTAAAGACAAATTCTATCTACAAGTATCAGGGACCAGCATGGGGGCAGCTATGGCCCCAGCGTACGCAAACACATACATGCATTATCTGGAAGCAGAACACGTTCTAGCCTCTGTGAGGTGGTTACGTCATCTGACCATCTTTCTAAGATATATCGATGTGTTTGGCATTTGGTCAGGCCCTGATGATGAATTGAATGAATTTTTTTCCATGATGAATGCCATGCACCCGAGGATTACATTTACCACTCAGACGAGCAAAGCACTGATCAATTCTTTGGATGTTGAAATCGACGTTTATTAGGCAGAAACCTGTGCAGTTCCCTCTGGGACCACTGCAAAAGATTTAAGACCACAGGTGTTTGGCAGTAAACCCACTTGGTAGCAGCCTGTACCACACAGATTCACTTGGTAGCTGTGGCTGAGCAGTCAGACTTCCCTCAAGAAGAGTTAGGCAGTATACAGAGTATTCACAATAGGTCAAGAGAACACAATAGAACAAGTAAACACTGACCAGGGCTTGGTGTAAAAGAGATATAATTATTTATTTAAAACCACATCTAGAAAAACACAAAGGCACTAATAGTAAGCAATTCAAAAACACGGTCACTAAAAGATGTACACTCCCTTAAAAGAATATTAGACAAGTCTTAAGTAAAGCCCCCACTTATTTTCAGACAGCGGTGAGCGCTTAACGTAGATGGCACTCTAATAGTTCGTTTTAAAAAGGGAGAGAAAAGCAGAGAACAATTTGAAACAGATCCCAACACTTTTACAAGAACATAACAAGAGAGGAAGGCAAAGTAAAACCGTGAATTCAGAGTCAGTAGGCCGGATCCGCTTTAAGAGGATCGAAACGAAATGTGTCCAAGGTCACACGGTTGCAGTGCACAAAAGTCTTGTAATGGTTCAAAAAGGAGTTGGACCAAAGAAAGGGACCAGTTAGAGGGTCAAGGCGGCCAGCCCAGTCCAGAGGGTTAAGGAGTTATTATTACCTTGTAGCAATCTTTAGAAAGGGAGGCCTGGCGGACACGGTACCTTAAAGTGGTGAGAACACACCAGCGGGGGCAGTTCTTCCTGGCAGCGGATGCAAGTCGGTGCTTCGTCCGGGGGAAGAGAGGATCTCGCCGTGGAGGAAGACAGGAGTCCATTGCACTGCCAGGGAAGAAACCAGCCGCGGAGTTTCTCAGGTACAAGGAGCGGTCCGTTGATTTGCGGTTCAGTGCTGAGTGGCTATCTGGCCGCCGGAGTGCTTGGCACGGGCAGTTCGACCACAAACGGGTCTGGGGTGCGAAGAAAAGAAGGTAAACTGGTTGTGCCCACCAGTCAGGGGAAGAAGCCTCTCCAGCCAGGAGACCTTCTCTGTCGTCGGGAAGTGGTGAGTTGGTTCCGCAGGGCTCCACCGGTGGTGTCGTCGTGGTAGGTCGGCTCAGCTTCTCCCTCGTCGGATTCTCAGGTCCTGTGGCGACTTTTGAAGTTCCAGTCCCCAAAGCCCTGCTTTTATGCAGCATACCCCCATTCACTCAGCCTAGCTGTCAATCAAACATGCTAAGTGGTGAGCCGGCCGGCTCACTACTTGGGCCAATCACACAAGAGTGCGACTTGAGTTACCAAGGTAACTCAGTCCAGGGTGCCTAAACCCCCTCCCACACTCCCTGTGGTACCCAGACAGAGTGGCACCACTTTTGGAGGCTTCTGTGGAGAAGCCCGCCAAAAAGTGGAACAAAGGGCTCGACTTGGGTTGGAGTCACAGAAGAGAACACAAACGCCATTTTAGAATCGAGTCTTGGCAAAAAATACCAACCGGAGAATTAATATTAATTAAATAAACCGGCGGTATGTTCGAGGCTATGAGAATTAAATAATTAAAGTTGGTAGCCTCGAACAATGGGAAAATCCCATAGGGAAATATTTGCGGCCGAATATAAAAAGTAGTTTCCACTGCCACCAGCCAAAACTCGATCAGGGGGGACGGAGAAGTGCCCCTTCGACTATCAGACCCTGGGGCAATCGAATTACCCCGTCCACAATATGATGGTTTGTATTGGTTTCTGTTAATAATTTGGGACTAGTAAAGCCAATGGTGGTTTACATGCCCTGGGAGACAGTAGTCAGTCCCAGGGTATGGAGTCTATGGTGGGGTGTCACTATGACACCCCTGTGTTACTGCACGGAGGGTGCTGTGTAACACACATAGTAAAAACACATGAGACCCTATGGAGTAAAGGACCCCATAGCCCATAAAACACATTACCAGTCAAAGGAACACCACAAATCATGTCCAAGAGTGGGAGAAAAAGACTCTCACTCTTGGTAGGAGGAAAAAAACAAACTCCAGAAGTCCAGCAAAGCTGCTGGGGGACTCACTAGGTTAGGAAATTCAGCCTAAAGAGAGAATTCTCTCTAACAAGTTAAAGAAAATATTCTGGAAACAACAATCTTCACCAAAGCTACCAATAGAAACAGCCTCTTACTGGCAACAAGTTTCCACCCACGGAGGACAATTGACAGCGTCCCTCTAAGCCAATTTCTACGTTATCGGAGGACAATTTCAGAAGACACCGAATACCAGAGACAGTCAGCATCCTTACGCCATAAATTTAAGAAACGATGGTACAATCCCACTACAATAGCACGAATTGAAGAGAAAGTGCTACCATCGAGAGGGACACCTTACTCACACCCAAGAACACCACGAAAGATGACTCTATGGTGTATGTAACAACATACTCTGCACAAAGCAAAAAAAATCAGGAGTATTATCCAAAGAAATTGGCCAATGTCGCAAATGGACCTGCAGACACAACCACTCTTCCAACAACTTCTGATCTTTGCCTACAGAAATAGCAATGCCTTAAGGAACAGTCTAGTCAGAGCGGATCTACCCATGAACCAGGGGAAACCCACAAAATACAAGGGAACTCAACCCTGCCATAACTGTTAACATTGCAGTAACATTGTACCAGGTAATATAATCTCGCATCCACGTACAGGGAAACCGATTACACTCAAACACTCTTGCACTTGTGACTCCACAAATGTAGTCTATGCTCTCAAGTGTCCCTGCGGGTTTTATTACGTGTGGATTACTATGAGAAAGGCTAAATTACGTTGGACTGAGCATAAGTCCAATATTCGGACAAAAAAATCTTAGATCACCTGTGTCAATATACTTTTTGGAAGCTAGACATTCAATTGCCCAATTGAAATGCATGATTCTAGAACAAGTGAAAGTGGGTCCGAGTGGGGTGGGGGGTGCATAAAAGGTTACTTCAGAGGGAGATTGTTTGGATTGACCTTTTGGATTGTCTCAACCCAAGAGGCATGATTGGGAATTTTACCTAATGTGTTTCCTCTAAAGTTTGTCTATGATGTTTTCACATAGCTTTTTGGTAGTGTTTTTAACAGTGTAATGGTTGCAAACAGGTTTTGTGACATTTTATTTTTTGTTTGCAAACAGGTTTTGTGACATCTTGCTTTTGACAGCGAGAGTGCGTAAGGCTATTGATTTCAACATATACTTGCCATTTGGGGCCGTCAACTGACCTAGGTGTAAATAACCAGATGGTCTTATCTGGCTGTGATGTTGTATAATGTGAACAGGGCTGGAACCGGGAGATAGAAAACTGTTTCACAACCGGTCGGTTTAATGTTGATGGAATGTGACTTTGGTTAAATTTCACAAAACTGTAAAGAATGTTAACGGCCCCTGAGCCGGGAGACCTGTAGAACCTCTATGAAGATTGTGATAGAGCACAGGGATTGCTGTAAAACCCACAAACCAATAGACATTGAAAGATAGATGTTGGCAAAATCGTGTATAACTAGAATAGCAGTTTTTAAGTCGAATGACACTAAAGCAGGGAAGGATGCTGGCAGATTGCCTAGCGTTGACCCCCGTGTGATGTCTGCTGTTCATTCATAATTTTGCAGGAGGTAGGGGCACCACGCAGTAGATTACTGCCGTGTAGCCCCTCCCCCCACTTCTAATTTTGTGAAATAGGCTTAATCTTCACACATCCCAACAGTACTGACTGAACCGATCGGTAATTTTTTCCAGGCTGTTTTTTAGCATAGTGAATGGCCCTATAACACTTTGTACCTACATATGCACACATGCCCGTGTGCATTTTTGGCACGCACGCGTGCGCTCTAAAATCTCCCTGCTCAGACCGACTCTAGGGTCTGCGCACATTTCAGGAAATACATGGTGGCGCGCATACTCGTGTGCGTCCCTAGAAACGGTATCCGTGGCGCGCATGCGCAGCGTGTGATTTCTTTAGTAAACAATCTATCTGTTTGGCTGTTTTGCATAGCCTCACCAGGGACCTATGCTTCTGTACATGGCTGACTATAGTCGTAGTACATCACTCGAGGGAGATGAACAAGTTACTTCTTACCTGGTAACGTTCTTTCGATGGGATGTTCCTCTGACGTATTCCTTATCTTTGATAATTCGTCTCCAGGTTGCTGGCCTCGGAAATTTTTTCTCAGTAGAGGGCGTTGCGCGTCGACGTCCGCCGGGTCGATGTCCCTCGACAGCCACCGTATCGGCGCCGACGTCACCATGCCCATAAATAGCCACGCGCGGCATCCGTTGCTCAGTTCCGTTTTGCAGTATAAGATAAGTCATGCCTGAATTGGTTATTGACCTTGAAGGAGCGTAAACTGCAACCACAAGGGAAGTATTACTGCGGGGATGGATGGGAGGGGCGATAAGAAATACGTCGGAGGAACATCCCATCGAAAGAACGTTACCAGGTAAGAAGTAACTTGTTCTTCAAAGGGATTGTGTCCTCCGACGTATTCCTTATCTTTGATAGACTCCCATAGCAGTGGCATGTAATTGGAGGTGGGAGTAATAATGTCATGTATCCCTTTTAGGAATGAACCGCATGTAATACGGCCTTGCCAAATCTGGTCTCTTGACTAGCGGAGGAATCCAGGTTGTAAAATCTTGTGAATGTATGTGCGGACGACCATGTGGCAGCAGCACATATGTCTCGGACCGGTACCCCTCTTTGGAGGGCCGAAGAGGCTGCGATACCCCTGGATGAATGAGCCCTAAGATTTTGGGGTGGCTCTTTCCCTTCCAGTTTGTAACATTCCAGAATGGCCAAAATAATCCACCTGGAAATGGTCAGTTTTGTTATGTTATAGTCCCAACTTGTGACCTGAGTATCCTACAAACAGTTGGTCTGCTTGCCTAATCCTAGCTAGTCTGCTGATGTAAAAGCTCAGAGCTCGCCTTGGGTCCAGCCTATGTAGCCTTTCTTCCTCTTCCCCGGATGGGGAGGAGGGTAGAACGAAGGTAAGGTAATTTTCTGAGTAATATGAAATCCAGAAACCACCTTTGCGAGGAAATTAGGCTTCAACTGTAGGACAACTTTGTCCTTATGGAAAATTGTATGGGGGGGGGTTACAAGAGAGAGCTTGTAGCTCGCTCACCCTCCTAGGAGATGTTAGTGCTACCAATTGGATAGTTTTAAGCGTGAGAAATCTCAGCGAACAAGAGTGGAGTGGTTCGAATGGAGTACCCATTAGGAAGTTTAAGACTAAATTTAAGTCCCATAGGGGAACTTGGAATGGTTGTGGAGGATAAACATTAGTTAATCCCTTGAGAAATTGTATTACTAGAGGTAGTTTGAAATACAATGGTTCCTCCGCAGTGTGCTTGAAGATTGAAAGCGCTGCGAGATAGCCTTTTACAGTGCCAACTTGAAGGCCTGAGTTTGCCAAGTAGAGTAGAAACGATAGCACCGTTGGTGTACCACATGAAAAAGGGTTGATATTCCCTTCTCTACACCAGCTGCAAAATTTGTTCCAACGGCAGCGGTATACCTCCATGACGTCATCAGCTGGAGGGCATGAAGGATCTGAGAGAGAGTTACCATCTTGAACTTGTCCTTCCTGAGGAACTTGTTCAATTCTCGTAAGTCCAGGATGGGTCTCAGTCCTCCGTCCTTCTTTGGTATGAGAAAGTAGGGGGAGTATCAGCCCTTGTTCCTGTCCGCTACAGGTACCAGTTCTATGGCACCTTTCTGTAGCAGGTCTATAATTTCCTGCAAGAGGAGCGGACCTGGAACTTTTAGAGAGCTGTGCCCCGGTGGATGACTCTGAGGGATGTGTAGAAAGGGTAGGCAGTAACCATGGGCAACTGTCTCCAATGCCCAAGCATCTGACGTTATAGCCTGCCATTCCGTCAGATGGTGAGTTAACCTGCCCCCTATAGGTGTTTTGTGTGGAAAGACCTCAGAGTGGTTTGGGGGCGGCTGATGCAGATGCCGAGGTAAAGAGGCACCTGCTGCTGCTGCGGCTTTAGTAGTTTTGACCCGTCCAACTCGGGTGGATCTCCTTTGGCCTCTTTGAGCCGGCTGTCCTCTGCCTTTCCCGAATGCAGAATAATAGCAAAAGGACTTTCCCAGAGATTCCTGAGGGGCGAGAAGGAGTTTGGCGGATTGCAGCTCCTAACGATTTTGCCGCTGCTTTAGATGTCTGCAACTTTTCCAGACTGTCATCAGCCTTTTTACCGAATAAAGAAGAGCCGTCAAAGGGCATATTCAAAAGTTTGGCCTGTACATCTGGAGCAAAGCCAGACTTTCGCAACCACGCATGCCTGCGGATTGTCGTACTTGCCGCCATGGCCCTGCTGATACTGTCAGCGGAATCGATGCCAGTTTGAAGTGACTCGCACATGGCATCTTTGCCATCTTTAATAATGTTAAGGAAGGCTTCTCTTTCCTCTCCTTCGGTATGCAGTCAGCCACTGATCAAGCACACTCCCACAGTGTATGACTGAACCTGGCGAGCGTACAGGTGGCATTGATGGACTTCAACGCCATACTACAAGCAGAAAAGACTTTTTTTTGCCATAGAATCGTACCTCTTATCATCTCTATCCTGTGGGACAGTAGGGTAAGCAGACCTGCTGCTTGATGAAGTTGCCGCTTGAACCACCAGGCTCTCTGGAGTCGGGTGTTTTGATAAGGATTCCGGGTCAGCCGCAGCTACCCTATACTTGGCTGACAATCTTTTATTGACTGCAGGGATAACTTCAGGAGTTTCCCAATTAGATTAAATCTTTCTTTGTAAGGCTGCATGGAAGGGGACCACAGGATCCTCCTGTGGACCTTTGTCTAATATGTCTGTCAGGTCATCCTGTTGAAAAACAGGTGAAGGCCCAGACCAACCCATAAATTCAATAATCCTTGCCATCAGGGTTCTATAGGGTGTTTCGGCATGTTCCCCTGGCTTTAACAAATTCCACTTCTGGGGAAGTGTCCAGCCCACTTGCCTCATGTAATGACTCCTGTAGGTCTTTCAACCTTCTTTCCTCAGAGGTGAAATCCTCTGAAACGGGTAGTGTGGTCCTGTGCAACCCAAAGGTTTCCTGGTCAGAATCCTCCCCTTCTTCATAGATTGAAGATAATCCGGGGTACTCTGACCTCGGAAATGGTGTAAAACCCATTTCTAGGGCAGAAGGAGCCAAACTCGTCATTATTGGGCGAGAAAACGTCGATGTTGTCGACGCCGATGTGACAGGCTTCGAAGGCGCCGAGAAAGGGGTCGAGAAAACTGGAAGAGGCCTTGAAGAACTCGAGAGGATCGGGATCCTACTCGAGGATGTCGACGCAGTCTCAGCGTCGTGCCGGAGGCTCTTGGTATTACCGTTGGCTGTGAAGTAGCCGTGGTTTTCTCTTTTATCAGCGTCGATGATGGCGTTGAGTCGATCGACCGATGCGTCGAAGAACCCTTCGACAACGGCGTTGATGGCGCCGATCCATGCGTCGAAGGGATCTTCGACAAAGGCGTCGAAGACGGTGCCTTCTTACCCGATGGCCCGTGGCGCTCTCCGGTGGAATCTTTTGCCGGGTGCAGCGACTCGCGGCGTTTGATTTTTTGGGTTTTTCACCTGGGGTATCACCCTCAGCTTTCTTCGAGGGGGTTGAGGCCGCTTTCTCGAAGACGCTTAGCATTTCCTTCTTGAATTCCTCCCACTCAGCCTGAGAGCTATGTTTTGTGGGGCAGAAGACCCTTTCTGGGCAAACAGAAGATGACGAGAAAGGGGATCTTCGACGTCTCTTCTTTGAGTGTCTCTATCTCGATGAATGGTGGGAGCTACTTCGAGATCTAGAATGGGAATGCTTTCGACGGCGAGGAGACGAATGCCTCGACTCAGCCGAGGAAACTTTCGAGGAGGTTTTGACTGACTTACCTCTCTCGAGCTTCCCCTTGCGCTCCTTCAAGGCTTTCGCCGTCATGGACATGCAGTCCTCCCACTCCGAACAATGGTGCTCGGCTCCCAAGCACCACAAGCAGATCCTGTGTGGATCCGTTATCGACATTTTTTTACCGCAGTCTCGACATTTTTTTAAGCCGGATCGCAGCGTTGTCGGTTCCGATGAAGAAGCCATCTAGAACGAGTTGGTATATTCGAGTAAATGTAGAGGGTTTATCTGACTGAACTGAGCAACGATATTCCGAGGCCCCACGAAGCGCGGAAAAACGGAATTGAGCAACGGACGCCGCGCTTGGCTATTTATGGGCATGGTGACGTTGGCGCCGATACGGTGGCTGTCGAGGGACATCGACTCGGCAGACGTCGCCGCGCAGCGCCCTTTACTGAGAAAAAATTTCCGAGGCTAGCAAGCTGGAGACGAATTATCAAAGATAAGGAATACGCCGGAGGACACAATCCCTTCGAAAGGGTATTTTTTAAGGTATAATCGCATTACGGATGTGGAATCCCACACCAAGATGGCGCCCCAAACAGGGACGCACGTGCGCGCTGCTCCTATGGCAAGCTATTTTGCCAGGGACAGCCGAACTACGCGTCCTGGTGACGGGCTGATCCTTTCTGCTTTTTTGTATGCGATTCTCACGAAGTAAGTCTTTAGATACAGAAGCGTTTACTTTCACAGCCAAAAAATACGTTTTGACTAGCATTACGTGTGGATCTGTGTTTCACCAGATCTAATCTCATCTACAGATTTAGGTAGCCGTTTTGTAGGGCTTGCAGTAATTAGTAATAGCCCTTATCTCTCCATGCTTTCAGCTGCCCATTTTCGGAATCACAGCCCGACACTGCCACAGTACCCGGCGAGACAATTGGGTCTTTTGACCGGGTGAGTAACCCTGAAATAGCACTCTAAAGCATGTTATTTGTTTAGGATTGGACACTTACAAGCTGTATGCTATGTCACTTTTATTATACAGGTGACCACGAGTCTTCTCTGCTTACCAGGAAAACCAGGTTAGTGTATCTCTTTTTTGAGAGTCATTAGCCGAGTCTCCAAAACTCTCTAAAGATCTAATTAGTGTATTTTTATACTTTGTAGGAGCCCGAATTGAAGTTTGTTGAAACTTAAACACGTCCTGCCCTGAAGATGGATTTTCAATAATCCGTAACGCGTTGGCACATACTACTCTTTAGGAGTGTTTTTAGGATTTTCTGAGCAGAATGAATGTAAATGCTCAGAAGTAGCGAAACTAAAAAGTGGTGATTTTCCAACATATGAACTGTCTTATCAGACTTGTTGAGATAAACTGTACTCTACATATGTTTTTTGTATTAACCACGGTTTGTTTGAGCTTGCTTTCAGCTAAATTGACACTCTTATCTTTTGTTTCTGAGTTGCTATTTGACTTGTATGAATTAACCTATGCATCAAATCAGTTTTCGCACACTGTAATGTAACAGTGTGGTGTGAATTAAAGCTGTTTATATCTTTATATAACAACAATTGTATCTGTCTTACATCTGTCTACTCTCAGCCTTGCTTGTTCTTGTCTGTAGACACACAGATTGACAGAGCTCCATGTACACAGTTCACTATTTGAATATTAGACAAGCTAATTGTACCATTTCTGAAAATAGATGATATTAACCCTTGTGGAACGAATACTCCCAGGTGGGAGTCTTTGTTTTCCACAAGGTGGAATTACAATTCAGGGACTTATTCCCCTTAGGAGTGCAGCATAGGGCTACCGGCTGGCAACGGTCGGTGTGTGTTTTGTGTTTCAGTTTTCTAAAACTCAAGTGGCCTCGAGATTCTCCCTGCTGCACCCGAAGTATCATGTACTTAACTTACATATATCACTGAAGATTCATTGGCGAAATTGTGACCGCAGTAAATGTTTAATTTTGTTTCGTAGTGCCTCCCACCCCATTCTCTTTTTCTCAAACTTGGGGAAGGGCCCAGGAGCTCTTTTGGAATATTGAGTATGCAAAGCTGTACTTGAAGCTTAGGGTGGGAACCCCTGAGCTCTTTTTGGAACATTGTTTTGGTGAACCAGTACTTTAAGCTTGGGGAAGGGAAATGTAAGTCCTGAATTACCATTTGAAACCTAAAATTGTTGGAACTGTATCCTGAACTTGCAAAGTGAGCTAGAGGCTGCTCCAGACTTTCTTTTGTACACTATTTGAGATAGAATAACCCTGCAATACATGTCTGTATTAGACGTGAGGGCAAGCATAGGTTTTGACAGAGAGAGACTCTTGATTTGGACTTCTGGACATAGACACTCCTTGGTTTCTTTAGATAGGGCAATTCCCACCATAGCTATAGTGCAAGATAGGCATTACACCCATCCTGATACTTAAGAAAGATTCCATTGTTGAATTTACACTCTGTTGTCTGTGTCATGTCTCCATACCATGCCTGTCTCACACTGGTAGGAGCTCTTCCCCAGACAAAGTGGCATTTCACATTTCTAGGCACATTAAACCAGGGATCATGGCGGCAGTATACCAGAGTTTCCCCGATCAGCCAAATCTTTGTGTAGTCAGGTGCCCCAAGGTTTATGAGGCAGTGACAGCCAGCATTAGGCAGGTCAGACGGACTCAGTTGCTAGTAACACTACCAAACCGTATAAGACAGTATCATGCACAATCTTGGCTAGATGTGTTAGATGGGCCATGGGATAGGGCAGAATAGATACACACATCTTTGCTGCCCATTCAGCAAGAGGAGCTACGGCATTGAAAGCCTTCCGTGTAGGTACAAAATTATAAGACATGGTGAAGGCAGCAGGCCAGTCGGGCAATTCAGTTTTCAAGAATTTCTCTTTACACAATTTTAAAAAATCTGCCCCACCCCTCTCTGCGACGCGCAGCGACGATCAGATGAATCCTCAGATGACAGCATATCAGGAAGTCTTTCCTGTCCAGCGAGATGCCCGGAGCCTTTGCCCGACTTCAGGCCCCCTGGAATGGTCCTAGCTGCCGTCCACCGCTACCAGCTGTCTGGAGCCTGTCGTCTGCACAGCGAGGGTGAGAAGGCCTTCCTTGTTATTTTGCGGACATATCACTGCCGCAGCCATGGCTAATCCATCTCAATACTCACGTGAGCGCTTATCAGTAAGTCTTTTCTAAGTAGTCCTTAGCCCTGGGTGTCCTTTTCAGAGGGCATTGTTCTAGGGGCACGGTCTGTCCTGTTTGATGCTGTTCGTGACTTTAGTGATAATTGACATGAACATGTTCAGTTCCATCTGCCATGAACTTTCCATCTTATGCTTAAGTGAAACCTGGATGCCCATCTCTGATACTGTCACTTCCGCCTCACTCATAACATCACTATCTAACATCTCTCATACTCCTCGCCAGCCTGGTAGGGGTGCCGAGACTGGCATACGCTACAATTCTTACCTCCTTTTCTCAACCTTATCCTATTGCATTTTTGATCATCTATCGACTTCCAGGCACTCTCTCTTCCTTTTATACAGATCTTGATAGGCTACTCTCAGTTCTGCTCCCTTAGTCCTCGACGTTCTTTCTACTTGACAATTTTCATCTTCATCTATCCACTCTATATTTCCATCTCTTTAATTACTGAACTCTTGCCATCTTTCTCAATACCCATCCCCCATCTCATTCTTCTAGCTCCTTGCTTGATCTGGTTTTCTCCTGCCTTCCCTCGGCCATCTCTGCTTGTCCTTTTTACTCCTCTGATCCTTTTCTCCCTACCTTTCAGTCCCCTCCTTCCTGCCTCCCTGTCGCTCCACAAACCTTGTTCTGTTGTCATCTTTGTATTTTTGATACCTCAGTTTTCATTCCCCCTCTTGCCTCCCTTCTCCTGCCGCATGTTTCCTCTCTTCCCATTGACTCGAGGCTTGCCACTCTCAACACTGCTCTTCATTCCTCTCGACTTGTTTCATCCTTTGCTCCCCTTTCAACCATCAGCCAAGCCTCCTCAACCTTGGCTGTGCCCCCAAACTCGGCACTCTTCTTTTTCTCCGCTCTTTGGCATGCAAAGTGTCTCTGGAAAAAGTCTAATTCTCCCTCAGACCTTTCTTTGCTTTCCTCCCCCAACTCGTCCTTTCATTCTGCACCTCTTGCTGCTAAAAAAAACGTTACTTCTTTAACCTCATCAGTTCATACTCTGATCACCCTCGAGGTCTTTTTCACCATCTAAATAGAATACTTTCTCCTCCTCCTGATCCATCTATTTCTTCTTCTCTTTCACGACTTGATAATTTTGCTAATTTCTTAATCTCTAAGGTTGAGCGTCTATGTTCCTCCTCTCGGTCAACTGCTTCAACTTCTTCTTTTGTCCCACCCTCTACCCGTTCTTCTATTTCCTCTTTTTCTCCCATTATGGATTCTGACACTGCTACTTTTCCCACTCTGGCACACCCTACCGCCTCTCCCTTTGATCCAATTCCTTCCACTCTCATCACTAGGCTTTTCCCTCTCATGTTGCCTTACCTCACTTCTCTGATTAATCTCTCTTGCCTATGCTTTCCCCATTGAATTCAAGGGTGCAGTGATCTTTCCTCTTCTGAAAAAAACATCTTTAGATATCTCTTCTCCCTCAAACTACTGTCCTATAGCTTTACTTCCTTATCTCTTTAAAATCTTGGAACATATGGTCTGTACTCAAGTCTCTGCCTATCTCAATTACACTACCAGCTGCACCTCCTTAGAGGTATTCTTTCTTTCCTCTCCTTCCCCCAGAAGCTCACTGTCTCCAGAGCCCTGGTCCTCTCCAAGCTGGACTACTGTAACAGCCTCTATCTAAATCTGCCTGCCTCCACTCTCCGCCCTCTGCAACTTATCCAGAACAGGACTGCAAGACTTGTCTTTGGCCTCAAGCCCAGGGATCGTATCTCTCCAGGACTGAAATCTTTGAACTGGCTCCCAGTGGCTGCGAGGATAAAGTCCAAAACCCTCTGCATTGTACAAAAGGCCTTCTGGGGTCTGGGACCGAAATACCTTCAACTCTCTCTGCCTAAATATCTCCCTTCTCGAGCTCTTCGCTCATCTGCCTCCAACTCCCTTAGGGTCAGACGCTTCTCCAAGCAACGAGTTGGTGGCAGATCACTCTCTTCAGCAGGGGCCTCTCTCTGGAACAGCCTTCCTGCCTCCCTGAAACTCGAGGAGAACCATCTCCGGTTCCGGAAACACCTCAAACCTTCCTCTTTGCTTCTGCTTTCTCTTCTCTCCTCCCCTGCTGAATTCTTGACCGAAATTGCACTGGGTACCTGGTCACCCTTTTTGATCTCTGGCCCAGGCCCCGTCAATTACCCACCTGCACTGCCTCCCTGGCAACCCCTGCACTTGGGGACTGTTTTCTGTATCCCTTCAGTCCCCTACCAGCACTTACGTTTGCACTTCCTTGCACTTGCTACTAGCTGGCTGTTTATGTGTCATATTTATTCCACTTCCCATGTACTGCACTTCCCCTCGCCCTTCCCCCTCCGCACTTTTCCTTCCCCCCCTTCCCATGCACTTGCGCGATCCGAATGACACCTGGCCTAGTAGGATCGTTGTCTGTCCTCCCTTTGTTCCGCTGCCCCCTTGCCTCGTCACGCCTTGAAACACTTGTGTATAGGCGCGTTATAAATGCCATATCATATCAAATATCAAGAAGAAAACTGCTCTCAAGCTTGCTGTGTGTCAGGATAATAAGAGTGGAGGATACTTTTATGGAAAGCCATCACATCCAAGAAAACAACGAGTGGGAGCAGTTCTAGGATTGTATAAGTGCTAGTACACTCTGATTGGTTAGGGTTTCACATTATGCTGTTTCAAACTACTCCTCGTGGGAGTTGGAAGGGCCCCAGTCTTCATTCCTTCTACCTTTTCCTACTTGACTGAAATAAGTACCACCCTTTCTTGCCCCAAACCTGAATTGCACAATGCTGGCTAGTATCTTTCTATGGATAACCCTGAATTGTTTGAATCTGAAATGCTGAGGGACAAAGGGAGAAAAAAAAACGAAATTAATTATTTTTAAAATAACTTTTGTTTTTCCGTCCCGCAGCCATTTCAGATAACCCGCTGCCACCCACCCCCTTACTTACCCTTCGGCGGCACGCTGTAGGCTGCCAACTCGCTTTGTCCCTGCAACGCATGTTCCCTTCACTTCCATTATTGGGAACCGGCGGTGCAGGGTCCTTTTTTAAACTTTGTTTTTCAGAAAGCAGGGGACACCCCCGCAACCCATTACAGAGAGCAAGGGTGCGGGTGACCCCCCCGCAACCCCCACGCTTACTGTTCACGCCTACTGTTCACTGTAATGGCACCAAATGGGAGACTTATTCAAAATGTTCGGCTACAGATTCCTCTTTCTACTTGTCCCGCAGGGCTACGTTACACAGAAGGCCTGGCGGTGGAGGAGCGAGCAACCTACCCAACCGGAAGAGAGGCAGGGACGGAATGCGGAGCAATCCACACAGAAGACAGGCAATCCCTTTGGTCTATGTGACAAGAACTGTGAGCAGTATCACACCTGCAGCAGAACTGCGCAGTGGCATGCATACCAAACCGCTAATCCACACCATCACCATAGAGAGAGAGAGAGAGAGAGAGAGAGAGAGAGAGAGAGAGAGAGAGAGAGAGAGAGAGAGAGAGAGAGAGAGAGAGAGAGAGAGAGAGAGAGAGAGAGAGAGAGAGAGAGAGAGAGAGAGAGAGAGAGAGAGAGAGAGAGAGAGAGAGGGGCCCATAGGCCATCTCGGCCAGGCAGTCAGTTAATTAGATAGCAGGGGTTACCAATCTCGATAAACAATCTTGAGGAGGGTAGACGAGAGAGAGGGGCACCCCTTAGCGAGCCCCATCTCAATTTCTTTAATAAAAACCCTTGAACTATCTTTGAAAGTTGGTGTGTTCTTCAACCCATATGCGACAATGGTTACTGAGAAAAGTTTGATGCTGTTTGCTCACATTACAATTTTAGAAGCATACTGAATTTCCTCTGTCTGCATTGTACCTTGAAAACGTCCTTACTGCACTTATGTTTCAAGTGCATGAATGTTTTGTATTTAATTGTAGATTAAACCACATGATATTAAGCAAAATATTGGTGTTGCTATTTATTTTCCTTTTGTTATATAATTATAATTGTTTTCTCAAAGACTTGGACAGCTGGATTACAAGCTGTAAAGCCCTTGATATCAAACACATTGGTTTTAAGAAAAAGTCGGGCACTGATTGTGGATGTCTTCTTCTGAAAAGTTTGCAATCTAAGGCCCTGCAAAAACAAGGCTCTACAATTTTTGTGGCAGCAATGGACCTTTCTAAAGCCTTTGATCTGGTTGATCGACACACTTTATGGGAAATTTTAAGAGACTTATCGATCCCCACGCATCTCCTCGAAATGATTATTGATTTATGTTCCAATACCAAAATCAAAATCAGACTTAACTCCGAAGGGAGGCTTTCATCGGAACAGTTAATTCCAAACAGCCTTAGACAAGGCTGCAAACTAGCTGCTACATTATTTAATTTATACGTCTGTAATGCTGGTAAGGAAATGAAAGGTAAAGGATTGATAGCACCGAAACTAGGTGGTATCTCTATGGAATGGTTAGCTTATGCTGACGATTTTTTACTTTTAGACTGCACAAAGGTGGGTCTGCAGAGACTGATAAATGCTTTTGTACTTTTTATTTCCAGTATACATTTAAAAATCAATGCAGATAAAACAATTATAATGTGTCTAGGTAAGACCAGCAAAAATCAGTCCCGGTTAACTTGGTTTTGTCAAGGGAAAAAAAATCACCTGTCAAGAGTCCTTTTAATATCTAGGATATCATTTTTCAGGTAATGGCTCTATTGCGATTGTGAAAAGACAGCTAGGCGTGAAATCTGACATGATTCGAAGACAAATGCGCAAAATCGACACCAAATTTGGTAGATTTACTGCGATACCTCTAAAACAATTTTATACTATGTCATGTATCCCTAAATTGGTAGATGGTTTGGAATTTTATGAACTTGAAAGTATTGATTTGATGAAAAAAACTAGAAAGTGCAATTTGGAAAGGTGTTTTATATTTCATTCCGAAGAATATACCAATTGAAGTAATCAGATATGAATTCGGTCTACAATCGCTGAAATCTATTATTGTCTGGAAAAAAATGTTATTGTGGAGAAAATGTTTGGTGAATGATGCCAAATCATTGTATACGTTAGCTGGGAGACACCCATCTAATGATTTTTGAACGAAATTGAAAGAATATATTGAAGAAATTTTGGGGAAAGCAGGTATACCGCCAGAGACGCTATCAACCAATCCCCTAAAAGTGAAATACATTCTGAAATGTAATGCCTGGCAACAGACTCTTAATGCAGTAGCACAATCTAAAATCGTGAGTCGAGCCTACTTGTGTTGGAAATTTAAGCCCCGGTTGGAAGTTTATTTGCAAAAATACCCGTCACGAAATTTTAGAAACTCTTTTATGAGATTCTGCTTCGATATTCTTAAAACAAGTCATCTCTTAAAAAGATGACTATGCTAAAAGATGCTTGGGGCTGGTGCAGGTTTTGCAAAGAAGAAGGGGTAGAAGAAACCCTGTTGCATCTTATTTTGTTATGTTCAGCGTTATTGAAAGAACGTATACTATACTTTGAGCAATTTATTGTACACTTACACTGTGTAAACACGGAAATGTTATGGTTTCAGATTTGACACAACAGCTCCACGGTCTTGAAATTAAGAATTATTGCCTTTTTAAAGAATTTCTGCTCTCTTTCATGAAATGCCGAGTATGATATCTTAAAATCTTAGTCACAAAACACAGTTTTTAGAAATGTCTTGATGATAATGAAATGTTCTTGATTTTAAAATGTTTTAAGGTTGTATTTATTGTGTTTTCTATCATGTGATTCTATTTTTTGTAAAGGTTTAAACAAACCATATACAAATAAATAAATAAATAAATAAATTGTTTTTTTATAACATGCTTAATACCGAAGAGGTTTCTAAGCGCAGACTCGGGATTCAAACCTGTGTTGCTATGCGTCGTCTTGCTTCCAAGACAAGCGCATTGCGACTGAACTATACTACCCGTATGATTACTTGTCCTGGTTTGTGTCCATGAATTTGATACTTTGTACAGATTGTTGTCCCTAAAATCAAAGGCGTATTTAACAGTTGGACAAGGGACAGATACCCACAGGGACCCCCAGCTCTGCCACTCTGACTTCAAAAGCAAACAGCCAGAGCTGCACACTGCCCTTCCAGTGAGGTCTTATCTTTAGAATATGTCACAACAGCAGACCACTTGTAACGGGAAGTAAATAGTGATGTTAACAAGTAAATGGCAGTGACCATTGCTGTGCACTCTTTTTTTTCTTTAGAGTTATATAAGGTTTAATAAGCTAGTTAAGTGTAATTATTGGGTGATTGGAAATGATGGGGATGCAGAACAAGCTATGAGCTGAGTGAAGCAATGAACTTGTCATGCATTTAATTTCACTGTGGGTATGCAGGAGAGTTTTTGCATGCTGTTACCTCAAGGCTTCCATTCAGGATGGAGAAACCAAAGCTACAATTATAGGGGGATCATTATACAAGTGCTAGATAGTGGAAGAAATGTTAGTAATGGCATTTACCACCACTTTTTACACGCATGGGATTTTGTATGATTTTGCTTGGTTTTCTGCCATCATGCATTTTCATGCTGGCGGAAACCCAATGGATTCCTTTGGAATCTGCAGACTTTGTTCCTAGTTAAAGCAGGCAGATTCCAAAGGAATCCATTGTAGATGGCTTCCACAACCGTTAAATGCAGGAGCCATTTACACTTTAAGTAAAGGTGATTTTGCCCATCTTTTACTATTTACTTTTCCGCTATTGTGGAAACAATTAAAATTGCACAGAGGGGCCATTTTTCACATACATGCAAACAGAAGTGGATTCAAAACAATACTCTTTTTCATTTACATGTTTTTGCAATGTTGTACATTGTCATGCTGGTTTATCAATCGACTCATTTGCTGTTAAAGACATATATATACAATTGAGTAATATGTGTGGTTTTCAAACACAAATATGAACACATGTATGTACCAACTTGAGCTGGGAAGATAAGTGGGCAAGTATCTACATTGATTGCCGACTAGGCTCAAATTCTGGCTTCATCACTTAACCAAAGTGTATGATCCTGGGAACATCATTTAAACCCACTATGCCTAACCTGCCAAAATGAGATGTACCTGAAAGGGATTCAGTTTTCAGTGTACTCTATTCCAAAAAAAGCATCACTAATGGCTTACCTAACTAGTGTTGCTCGATATGAAATAGTGACTCTTTATATTTGCCATATAAAGTAGCAGATACTGTTTGTAAATGTGTATGTCGCCCTGAGGATATTGGTTACATTTCAAATTGCTATTGCACCCGGACACACTAACCTGTAATTTATCACTCCATCAAATTCTGAGCTCAATTAAAATTGTTTATATATTTATTTATTCATGTGTTAGGGTTTATAGCAAACCTTAGACAATGATTACAATATAAACATAGCATTATACTCAATTCAATAATAACACAATATAAAGTCTGATGAAATAGAAATTAGCTACAGCTAAAATCAAGGAAATTTGCTGTTTAAAAGTCTATACCAACATTAAATGTGTAAACAGTTTTACTCTTAACACATCCAAAATGTGCAATCGATTTGGGCTCACATATCTAAAAAGTATATACTTACTAATAGTGTACCTAGTCTTGCACCAGTCATTTAGTAATAGTTTACTGTTACAATACTAAATTACACTGCAAAAATTAAAGCAAGAAATACACTCTTGTGCTTCAAAATGCAATTTTTAAGCCATCAAATGTTCAACTCCATGGGTCAGTATTCTGGGGGAAGGGTTGGTCTTTCACAAAAAGATGTCAGAAACTAAAGCCCCTCCTCTGCGGCCTATTGGGAGTAGCCAGTGTTCAGGGAGGCACTGTCAGAACACAGAAGCTGAGAAGGAGTAAGGGCTGGGGCCTCGTTTCTCAGCACTCACAGAGGATTGGAGGCATCATCCTAGCTTCTCCCCAGTCAGGCCAAGAAGACAAGATGGGAGTGCATGGGAGTGGTGGAAAAACAGGAATGGTGGGAAAGGGAATTGGATGGAAGGTGACTTGTTGGATGAAAGATGAAGGGGGAGTTGATGAAATAGAAAGGATATGGCCGATGTATATCGAAGATTGGTAGATTGATATCACAACACTATTTGTCTTGCTTTTCCTTTGCTCTTGGGTTGTACTTATTTTTATAGCTCCGTAAATTGATATATGTTAAATAAAAGGGGATTGGGCAAAATCAAACTGTCTGGTCTGTGCCAAGATTGTAACATAATTAGGACATATCATTGCTTCGTGTACATTAGAACATGCGCATACCCACACTATCTAACTTCTGAGTATCTATGTAGTGTATGCTGAAATGTGCAAATCAATTTTTTCAATGAGATACATTTTTACCTTAGTCTCGTGAAGAGGTTTGTGTTGGAGAGTGCTTGAGTTTACCGCTGTCTAGCACTGATTTCCCATATGGTGCACTGTTTGAGGAACACCAGACACCGGAACTACCCACTCTATAAAGTCTCCCCTCCTGCGCAGAGTGTTGAGTGTTGGAATTGTTCACTGCGGTTTGCAGCCGAGTGCTCTTGTGACTACTCTCCGCTGAAATGGATTACCTTCCTCCTCCGTTAGTGGTTAGTGCAGAGGATGACTGGGAGCCGCCCTTCACAAACAGGCTTGTAATCCAGCCTTTGCCTGAGCTTGGTGTGAACTTTTTGCTGTGCAGCTTCGCTCCTGAACAGATTTAAGAGCAAGGAGTGTGGAATTTAGAGTGTAACCCTTAGGTTTTGTGTCATGTGAGCAGACACATACTAACTGCAACATACATTGACTGATAGGAGGCTGGTATTTCTCATAAACTGGAATTTCTCGTACGTTTGGTTTAAGCGCTTCTGAGTGAGAGCGGCTTTGCTGTCCTTAAGTGACGATGCCGGTAAAAGGGACAATCAAAGTACAACCTTCAGAAAGGCAAAACCCCTCGGACTGATGCAAATACGTCCTCCCAAAGAACCATAACTCTGGCGGAGAAAGTAGCTAATGTACAGTCATTGGAAGCCAGAAATAAATCAAAGGGCAAAATCATCTAATTCTTTCATACATAACTAACAAAGTCCACTGTAGGTGAATGCCAGGCTGAAGAAACGTCAATAACTATCACCAATACAGTTTCACAAAGTAGCAGTGCACTACCCAACGAGGAGAGCAGAAAACCAGGGTAAATTGACAATAATTCCCTACTAGATGTGTGTTATTCGCTGCAGAGTGATATTGATGCAACAACAGATAAGTCTGTGCCATACATTGGAAGAATAATTGAAACATCACCAAGGCGTGAGGAGGGACTAGCCGTTGCAAATAAAGACCCAAATAGACTTTCGGCATCATTTAATATATTCCCTCACTCCGAATCAAGGGTTTCAGAGGAAGAAGTGAACACCCGTCTGGACCCGCTTCCAGAAATTCAAACCTACTTGGCGACTATACAATTCACCATGAAGATCCTGTTAAAGCTATCTGACCAAATCTACAAGAATCAAAAGATCATCAGTGCTACAAATTCGGAAATACTCACACCTGCTGTGGTTCCCTAGGGCAGGTGCATTGCCATGAGCAAGTTTCAATCCCAGCTCTCACGGGGGAAAGATACCAGGAGAGAATAGTCAAAAATCAGGCACAAGCAGCGGTAGCAATTGAAAGTGAAGTTAGTGATGAACCAAATCCAGAAATCTATCTTGTGAATAAAGGCGAATAGCAATTAAAAGTTGGGAAGCTCAGTTGAAACATACATCTATCGCAGTGCAACAAAAGCCTGAAACCATCAAAAGAAATTGAGAAAGAAAACAGCCCGGGAAAAGAAACTCCAATCAAATCAAGCTGGAACTTAACGTTGCTGCAGGAACTGGACAGGTCAGTAGTAAACAGAATAATAAGTAGCGATAATAAGTAGCTCAACACCCGAACACAAGAAAAGGGCAATTGGCCCAGTGATGCCTCCTGTCAAAGCAACGGTTACAGAAGACCTACAAATAACCACACACCCATCCAAAAACAACAAATTAACTATTTATTTATATGCCTATAGCGCGCCAAAAGCCTGCAGGCATCAGGGCGCGATTATATCAAAAACTTTCATTAAAAAACTAGTAACAGATGGTTAAATTGCTCAGCCTTGTTGAAAATTGGATCCCGCATTCCACGATTAAGGGTTTTAGTAACTGACAATTTCGATTTCATTGAGCCCTTGGAATGTGTTAATCCTACCGTTACGCCGGTACATTGCAAGACCCACAAAATGGTTTCGTTGATATGTAACCATGAAAGGCAGATGTTAAGCCTGAGAGTAAAGTTGGACGTGGAAGTCAACAAACCGGATCCTGCATTGTATACGAAGGTCCCAAACGTTAATCTCATAAACACACTACTACGTAACAGTGAACAAATTCAAAGTGATGAAAGAGCGAAATGGGATGATATTCAGCGGGTGTGGAAGTGGTTAGCCGATTCAATACCTACAACTGCGATCTGCACGCAATGAGGTTTTACCCTTATGCCCTGGAACACGTGAGGATTTCGTCATCTGATGGGTTCCAGGGAATCATTAGCTGTGCTATTGAGAAACCAGGTATTCATCCTCCAAGAGACTTTGTTGATGTCTAAACTATTCATTGACGGCTACACTACATTTCAAACCATGGCCAGAAAGGGCAACAAGGGCAGACCATTTGGTGGCTTGCTGATAGGAGTAAAATATACACTCACTGCCTGAGTGCTCAATGAAGCAGATTGCCAGGATTATATATCAGCAGAAGAGTTGGAAGGGGTGGGTTCAGGCGAGAGGCCCGGATGTTTATCATTAGCATCTATGATCCTCCGGTTTCCGCTGCCACAGAAAATATTTTAGAAATTTTGACTGATCTCCTCGCTGGCTGGTTGAAAGGGGCGAACAATGACCTCATTCTATTGGGGGGGTGACCTTAATAGCCATTGCACTTATACTAAATAAATGGGGGATTATGCTGGTGTAAAAAGCATAAGCATTCTGCCCCAGGCTAACGCCAACATGAAGGGTAGGACGTGGACTACGGGTGAGTGGGACCTAAGCATGCTAAATGGAGGAACACAGGGACAGTCGCCAGGGAATTATACGTCGCAGTCTGGTACAAAGAAGGCCACTCTAGACTATTTCTTTGTTATTGCACCTATGCTTTGCTCAGTCCAAAGCATGGAGATGGCCTGAAATAATTTCAGCGATCATGCTATTGTCTCTATTGTCTGACATAGATAGCAGGAATAACCATCAACATCAAATTGGGGCAATAGAAATCAACCACGCGGGTAACCGCATAAATTGTTCAGCCCAAAATATAATTAGAGCCAGTAAGCTGATCAGTGAATTAGAAAGACACCAATATTCTAAGCTCAAGTTATTAGATGCCGACGACATTGAAAGATGGTTCCTGGAAATTACCAGAAACATAGAAATGTATAAAACTGCTCACATATTTCGAGAAGACAACAGGCCAATAAAGTTTGATAGAATTAGAAGAGATAATAAGCGGAGAATGTGAAAGGAAATTTGCAGAGTTAAAAGTGGTGGACATACCCTTCAAAATGCTTTAGTAAGAATTTAGAAGATCAAAAATAAATACAGAAATTGGGTTCGGTGGTGTCGGTCGTCACACCAAAGTGCAGAATAACAGAGAATGGTGGCAGCTTTTACTTCCAGAAACACGAGTAGCATATGGAAGCTGCTGGGTGAGGCCAAAAGGAATAGAAGCAATAAGATCACCAACCCCATAACTGAGGCTCAATGGCGCGAGTAATTAGAGGTTCACTCTGCTCAAGGAAAAATGGAAAACTCATACTAGTGTAAGAATAGCAGCCTTAAAGAACTATGCCCCAGATTGAAAAGTGTAACATAATAAGTAAAAGGTATGTTAAAGATATCAAAATCCCCCAGGCCCGAATGGCATAGCCAGTATAGTCCTGAAGAGCGACACCAAATCTTGGGCTGGCATTTTAGAAATGATGTTTGTAAAGGTATTAAGTACAAGCAAAATCCAGCGATCCTGGCAAACAGCGATTCTGATACCTGTCCATAAAAAAGGAGACCACACAGTACCTTGAAATTATAGACTTTCGTCTATGCTAGATATCATGGCTAACATATTCGCCTCATTTATCCTCCATGAACTTCAGAAATGGTCAGAGGCGTTGGGACTAATGTATAGGTTTCAGACAGGATTCAGCTCAGGGTCATCAACTGCTCACAATCTAAGGCTCATTGATCTAATGAAGGAAAAGCAACGAAAAAAACAAATCCAAGCCTGTGAGCAATTTTCATCGATTTTCAAGCAGCCTTTGATTAAGTGAGCATAGAAATACTATGGCTGCAACTCGAGGCCTATGGTTGCTTAAAGTACATCATGCACTTTTTAAGGTAATTTCACAAGGATAATAAGGTCCAGGTTAAGTTGGATGGGGGAGGGGCCTTGACAGACCCGATTTTGATAACGAGAGGTGAAGTAGGGTTGTGGCTTGGCCCAACTCCTGTGCAACTTGTATGCGGCATACCTCCCGAAGTGCTTACGAAGGGCAATGGTCTGTCCATGAAAGATAGGAACACACCACTGTGTATGCCTATTGTAGGCGGGCAATCTGGTGGTCTTCGACCACACTTTCTCTGGTTAAGTTAGAACAACCAGAGAATTCGGGAAGTACACGAAAGCAAACAACCTAACCATATATAGAAATAAGACCCAGATATTCCCATGGGCAGGAAGACAAAAAAGGAGACCTAAATTGAAGTAATGGGAAACAACATTGACTATGTCCACTCATATAGATACTTGGCAGTGGAGGTGGAGGCACGTTACGGGTATAAGGAATGTATAAAGCCGGTCAAGTGGCACAGCGAGTAGAGCTCTCGCTTTGACATCCGTGCAGAGCCTGCTAATGCAGGTTCGAATCCCGGCAGGGCCAAACTCAGCCTTCCTTCCGAGATCGATAAATAAGCACCACACACCGTGGGTAATAATAAGCAGCGCTCAGATACCTGAGGGTTCGTAGTGCTATATAAGTGCCTAATTATTATTATTATAAACTCCTGAAGCTGAAAGGCACTACAACTCATGGCCCTTATAAAGAAATGTACTGTGAGGACAGGAGGTTTCACCCTTGAGGGCACTAGGCACTTATATAAACAATGCTTTAACCCAGCGATCGTATATGGGCTAGAAAGCCTCACCACTGCGGACATGTCATGGCTACAAAGTATAGAGGGTTGTTTCTGGAAACAAATAATGGCCCTTCCGAAGTGTATTCCAATGGAGATACTGCGACTCTGAGTCTTATCTCCTTGGAAGCCACTGTGATGAAGAAATGCAGCCTACTATACATCAAGGCCAACCGTTACATACTCTAAGCCTAGAGATGAAAATCAAGGGGTCCGCGAAATACGTGAGGTTAATCTTAGAATGATTTACTATTGTCGACTGGCATCCAAACTAGTACAAAACTATTATAAGCTAAAGGCAAGTTTTGAAAGAAAATTAGAGCAGTGGGATTGGTGTCGAAATTTTACCCATTTAGCGACACAGAAATCTTATGCACATTTATTTGAAATGTAATATATATATATATATACACATGAACCCTCAACCGAATTTAATATTAAGCCATTCCAATAACCTCTGTACATTTATTTTACTACTTCACATTAATAGGCCCCCTTTACTCTCCGTACTACGACCTCTATTAAAATTGCATGTGGAAGACAGATGCTGTAGAATATGCAAGACTCCAAAGACGCTAGAATCGGCCAGGCATCTACTAACAGAGTGTTGCAAATTAGGTCTGACGTATATAGGAAATCTAGGGGAACATGTACACGACTTGGAGTCCATTAAAGATCCAACATTCTGGAGACTCTGCATGAATACAAAGCGCAATAGACTGCACATAGCATTATACAGAGTATGGCTGATTGCGTCCCAATACTTAGATTAGAATGAGGTTACTGAAAACATCGCCTGGTAGATCATGGAGTTATTGGAATTCTGCCTATGTGGATGTTAACATTGACAATGTCGGCTACTGCTTTAGAAGTGTCTGGCATGAAGAATGAATTGTAAAATGTGTAGGATTTCGTGTTAATGGATTTTAAAAATATTGAATTATTGTTAATATATTTATGTGTACATTTTTAAACTGTAACATGTATAATAAATACAACAAAATAAAGTTTAAAAATACCTGATTATTGGTATTTTATGAACTTCACAAGACACAATTCACTTTTTCTTTTAGGATTATTAGTAAGATTAGATGTTATCTTTTATTTTAAATTCTTTTTATACCAAATAACATTGGCTGACTTTGGCGACAAAATCTTATGTTTGCCTTGGCCAACACATGTTGTGACTTCTAAGGTCCTTTTCAAGGTTATTGTTTGGCCAGTCATACACTTGAGTTACAATTAGTTCCTAAAGATTAAAAAACAGCAAATTTACAAAAAGTCAATTATTGCAAATATATGATTTCGGTCTGATAAATCCAAATCATCAATTAGTTACATTATGTGCATCAAAATCACCATTTTCCATTCTTGATCAATCACATTTAGTGAGTAAGCATATCAGTAGGTTAGTGGTAGGGAAGAGCAGGGGTATACAAGAGAAACAAAAAACAGACAAGACTTACTGATGAATCTACAGATAACATTTCCTCATTTTAAATATGATATTCTAATTAATTGAAGCATACCTTTCCCTTACCTAGACATTGGGCCTCATCACGAGTTGGGCGGTAGCCCTTAAATGCGTCAGAAATGCTATTAAGGCATTTAGGGGTTGGCCGAATCCAGAGCATGGCCACATTCGCCTGCAGCTATCAGCTAGAGGTGAATTCCCCGGCGCTATCCTCAGACTTAAGGCGATACATTATTCTGTCAGGTGGTGTTCAGGGGTTGCCCTTTTATGTTAGGTTACTTTGTATCTATCATGGCTGAGACTAAGGAGGATTCTGGGCCCATCTGGCATCTCTAATGCACAATTTCAGGATTTAGCTAAGGTGTATTCTACTTTGTTAGGGGCTGCTCAGTCTTTCTCCTCCACTAAGTCATCCACCTCGTCAAAATTGTCAAAGGGACATAAGAGTAAAAAAGGGGCACTATTCCCCAGTACGATGGTTCTTGATAATGACGAGCCGTTTTGGTCTGCTGAGTTGTCCGGATAAAAGCAATCGCATGATACTGCACCTTTGAAAGAAAAAAGATGGGGCAGTTTGTATACAGAAATCCTCTGGTAGAGCTAAGCATAGAAAGGTGGTGTGTGGGCCCGAGCATAAAAGGTGTCCCAAATGAAGAGAAAAGCTTCTGTGTTCAAACAGAAGGAGATCGTTAGGACGGAAAAGGTTTAAGCATGAGGCTGCTTGTTTCTCCTCTGGGAGCGAAGCAGATGGTGAATCAGATTCCTCTGAACTGGCTTTGATTATAGAGGGTCAAAACAGGTGTTAATTTGTCTCTGTGCCCCCTACGGGTGAGGGATATGCTTCCTCTTCGAATTAAGCATCTAAGACCACACAGGGTATTCTAGATGCACAGGGTTTACCTCTATTTGACACCTCTGAGGTAGCGCAACCTTTTACTTTCCCACAGTTCACCACAGGCTTCCCCTCCATCGGGCTCGAGCCGGCCTCTCTTTTTAACATTCACTTTACCACTGTATCATAGTTCTGCACAGGCTTCCCTCTGCGAGGCTTGAGCCCGTCTATTCACCACAGTTCTGCACAGACTTCCCTCTGCCCGACCCGAGCCTGTATTTCTTTCTGTGGGGGTTCCCTTGCCCACGTTTTGTCCTAGTTGTCTTTTCAATGTCAAAGACTTTCGAAACTGCAAGGATTTCATGTAGACCTCTGCATGACCACTGCATTACACAATTCTACAATTAGCAATCTTCCTCATCTTGCAACACCAATGCCTCTTGGTACTTGTAGTTCTCTATTCTCTTTAGTTTGCTCTCTTGGCCTCTTTCAAAGTTCATATACTTTGCCCTCTTGGCATATTCAGAGTTGACACACTTTGCTTTTCAAATATTCAACTTTCTATCGTGATCGCAGTTACTGTCTTGCCTTTGGTTCCTGTTGTAATATTCACTTTAACTTAAAACATTTCACAGAGACTTTCAAATGTGCTATTTTGCCTTGCAGGACCACTGTGTTACTTTGTATCCTTTCCTTTTACAATTTTAAATTCAACAATTGTCCTTTCCATTACACGGTTTACCGGCACACGCGTAGCCTTCAACTTTTGACAGTTACTTTTGCTTTTAACACAAACCGGCCTTTTGTTGCCTTCGATAACTCACCAGTCATGTTAATTGGTCTCCTTTCATCAACTCCTTTCATGCCACAGTCAAGGCCGTTAGCAACGCCTCCTCTTCTCCTCCCAAACTCTGCCGTTCACTCGGGAGGTTGACAAGCCGCTTCCCAGCACCTTGAAGGTTTCTTTCTTCCGCTCGCTCTGCTTCAGTCTTGGAACAATTACAGATGCTAGAAAGTGTGGAATCCTCACCTGGCTCTCTCTCGTTCTTTGCAAATGCTGATCGGCCCATTGGACTTCCAACTTCCATAGCCTGGTTTGCATCAGCCCTGTACCCAGCCTCGCTCAGAGTGTGCCTGTGCGTGAAGTGTTAACAAGTGGCAGGTGTGTGTAATTAGGATTACGTGCCTAACTCTGCCTGGCCTCATTAAAAGGGAGATTGGGAGTCAATAGAGGTAATCTTTCTGTCCTCATTCCTCAACTTCCTCGGCTCAGTAGTGTTGTCAATGTAAAGTGGGGAGGAATTATGGGAGTTCTAGTTTCCCATTAAATAATCAGGGATAGGGGCTAGATGGGTTGTGGAAAAAGCAGGATACTGTCATGATCTCTGCTTCCAAAAGGTCAGGGTTTTCCCAACTCCCTTGGAAGCAGATCCATAACCCAGGTGCCGAGTGCCAACCAGTCCCAATTGGGACCTTTTGGACCCAGTCCTGGCGCCAGTGGCACCAGGCTCATAAATATGCCCAGTCCCAGCACTGGAAGCGCCGGGCTCATAATGCTTGGGTGGACTTACCTGCAGCAGACCATGCTGCTTACTTGCCTGCCAGTTGAGCCTCTGATCCTCTTCTGTTTGGAACTACTTTTCCTGTTGGGTGGGGCAGGAGCCACTCCCTAGATTCAGAACACTGGAACTCTTCTGGAAGGCAGGAACTCTTTTCTTACCTAGGCGTGGCTGTGGAAGGAGACACCTAAGCACTACAGAAGGCTATTTAAACCACACCCGATGGATGAATCTTGCTTTGCGTTATTCTGCATCCTCTGCAGCAGAACGCTCATCGTGTCTTCTGCATCTGATCCTGGGCCTAAGGAAAAAGGCTTACCATCCTGAATCCAGTCTTCAGCAACACCTATAAAGACAAGAAAGAACAGGTTAGCATTACGGTCTTCAGTGACAGCTCTACACTTACCTGGTCCATCGGCTGTCACCAACGCCTCGCGCTGCATTCCGGCATCTGAAAGACAAAGGCTTACCTACTCTTCGTGCGCTCCGGAGGTCTTCACACTGCATTCCGGCATCTGAAAGACAAAAGCTTACCAACTCTTCGCACGCTCCGGAGGCCTTCGGCGCTGCATCCCGCATCTGAAAGACAAAACAAGGTGCGTTTAAAGACATTGGGGAACTTTAATACTCACGTGCCATTACTCCTTTCCACATCTAACCCAGTGGGTATTCCGGCACCCTGCAGCCGCTCCGAACTTGTACCTGCAAAATAAAAAGACAGTTAGAGCGCATCGTGAAGCAGGCAACAAGCGCTTACTTACGTGCTTCCAGGCGCTTCTATTCATCACACGGGCTCCATCTTCAACTCACTTCAGCCCGTCATCCGCCATCGCCGGAACCCTGCAAAACAAGGAACATCATTACTAAAGACTTTAAAGACATTAGAATTACTCGAAACTTACCGTTCGTGCAGTAAACGACGGACAGCAGTCCTCTGAAGTCAAGAGGCCTGCTCCCCTTATACAGTGAAGAAACTGGTTACAGCACCCTGCCCCGAGGCAGATGGAGAGCACGGCGTTCACTTACGTAAGGTGAGAGTGTTAACCTTTGGGGTTCTACAGGAGAAGAGAAAGGGAAGAAGAGAGAGACATTCAATAACCCAGTTCCTTAATCCCATATTTTCTATCTGCAGACATCTTACCCTTCAAGTCAGACATACAGTGCACAGAGGTCCAGCCCAAAGAGCCAGCCGTGTGTTACACATCACCTTTGCAGATACGGTATACGCCCAGTCAAGACCGGCGCCTCTACGGGAATCAGGTGAGCGTTACAGAACGCAAAGCCTACCACAAAACTCCCGTCCAGGCGCTATGGAAACCTCGGATACCGACCAGCTAGCCCAGTTACTTGGGGAACTAAGGGCAGAAGTGCATGCAGCCCGTCAGGAAACGAACGCTCTAAGAAGGGAACTGATTATTTCCAAGGAGCGAACAGATGATCTCGCTAGACAATTGCTACAGTCACAAGCCGGACAGACCCCGTTACCCGCATCTGGGGGAAATCTTCCTTCTACATCCTCTATGAATCCAGTGCAGATCAACCTACCTGGGAATGTACCTCTGGCTCCGCCCAAAAGATTTTCTGGTGACCCAAAGAGGTTTGCAGTATTTATCAATCAGTGCCGGTTGCATTTCTTATGCCGGCCAGCAGCCTTTCCAACTGATCAAGCTAAAGTAGCTTTCGTGCTTTCGTACCTTAGTGGCAATGCGGCAGACTGGTCGATCCCTCTAGTAAATCAAGATGATCCGGTCCTCCATGATTTTCAAGCTTTTCAGCTCAGTATGGAAAAACTGTTCGCAAGACATTCACAGGGGCAGGCCTTGGACAATGAGCTTCTTTCGTTGCGACAAGGTAATCAAGACCTTTTGGCTTATATTGCGTCTTTCAACAGACTGATAGTGGAAACTCAATGGCCTGAGGACAAAAGGATTACGCTGTTTTATAGAGGTCTACGTGGAGAGCTCAAAGATGTGTTAGCCCAAGTAGTGAATCCCCCACAAGATTGTTCGGACTATATAGACTTAGTCGTTCAAATAGATCATAGACTGCAGAACAGGAAGGCCGATCGTTCCAAGTTTGATGCTCGAGTGTTTTCCAAACCGCCAACTCCTTCCAAAGGAGTAGATTCCGGGGAACCCATGCAAATAGGGGGTCTGAAAGGTCCTCTAACACAAAAGGAGCGGGAAAGGAGAAAACAGTTGCAATTATGCCTTTATTGCGGAAACTCAGGGCACTTTCTTCGAGACTGTCCGGTGAAACCTGCCAAGAAGGCAGTAGGAGCTGCAGTTACCAAAGTTACAAACTCTGAGCAGGGAAACGACCTCGCCCGACAAGAATAGAGGTCCTCTTGCCGAGCGTGAAAACCAGTTCCGTGACCTCGCATTTCGTGATACCTATGGTCCTCATTAGCCCTGATAATCCGGATCGATTACATGCAATTGAAGCTTACGTCGACAGCGGTGCCATCGGCAATTATGTGGATCATGAAATGGTTTTTAGGATGAATCTAACTCTTTGTCCCAAGGCTGTAAAGGACGTCATTACTACGGTGGATGGTACGGAGATAGCCTCCGGGCCAGTAACGCATACCAATCAAGAGGTGACGCTAGTAAGTCAAGATGGACACCATGAGAAGATAGTGTTCGATGTGATCAAGGCCCCTCAGTTTCAGATTATTCTAGGAACACCTTGGTTAGAGAAACACAATCCTCTGATCGATTGGCGAGCAAGAACGGTCCAGTTTCCAGAATGTGTCTCTACTTGTCACCCTCCACCTGGTGTTGCACTGGCAGCAATTTCTTCAGAGACTCCCCAGTTACCTCCCGAATACCTAGAATACCAAGATGTTTTCCGGAAGGGTCAGGCTAACTCTCTACCTCCTCATAGGTCTTATGACTGCCAGATAGACCTGATACCTGGATCTACTCCTCCTTGTAGTAGAATTTATGCCCTCACCGAGCCTGAGAACCTTCACCTTCGACAATACCTGGATCAATACCTGGCAAATGGGTTTATTCGTCCTTCCAAGTCCCCTGCTTCTTCAGCTTTGTTCTTCATTCCAAAAAAGGAAGGAGACCTTAGAACTTGTATAGATTATCGCTCCCTGAACCAGATCACCGTTAAGAATAGATATCCGTTACCTTTGATCCCTGAACTCCTGGACCAAGTCAGAAAAGCATGCATATATACAAAGCTGGATCTTAGAGGAGCTTACCACTTGGTACGAGTAAAAGAGGGCGATGAATGGAAGACGGCCTTCCGCACCAAGTATGGACTATTTGAATATCAGGTCATGCCCTTCGGACTTTGCAATGCCCCGGCCGCCTTTCAATATTTTATGAACGATGTCCTCAGAGAGCTCATAGATGTGTGTGTTGTTGTTTACATTGACGACATCCTCGTTTATTCTTCATCGGAATCTGAACATCGGAAACACGTGAAAATGGTCCTCGAAAGATTGCGTCAACACAAACTTTTCGCTAAGTTGGAAAAATGTGTTTTCAACGTGACTGAAGTTGAATTCTTGGGATTCATATTATCACCTGGCGGAGTGCGTATGGATTCAAAGAAGGTCGATGCAGTTCTCAAATGGCCATCACCATCCTCCGTAAAAGGTGTGCAAAGCATGTTAGGCTTCGCTAACTTTTACCGCAGGTTTATCCCCGAATTCTCTCGAATAGTCCAGCCCATCACTGCCTTGTTAAAGAAAAACAAACGTTTTGAATAGTCTACCGAGGCGGAACAAGCTTTCCAGGATTTGAAGACTAAATTTATCTCTGCACTAATCTTAAAACACCCTCGCCCCGAACTCCCCTACATCGTGGAAACTGATGCTTCAAGCCTTGCCATGGGGGCAGTTCTATCACAAAAGGACCCGGTAACCAATCAGTTGCATCCCGTGGCATTTTGGTCCCGCAAATTCTCGCCTCCTGAAATCAATTACACAATTACTGACAAGGAACTTCTGGCTATCAAGTGTGCCTTTAAGGCTTGGCGGCATTATCTGCTGGGGGCCCGACACACCGTTACTGTGATTACGGATCACCGAAACCTGCAATATTTGAAAACCGCAAAAGCCCAATCCTCTAGACAACTCCGTTGGGCATTATTCTTTGCCGAGTTTGACTTCATAATTACCTATCGACCTGGTACAAAGAACGGTAAAGCTGATGCCCTTTCTCGGATGGGAGTGGAAGAACACTTGATCAAGCCTAAACCTGTACCAATCATTCCCGAACAAAGAATTCTGGGTGTAATCGCCACAGAATCCATAGAGGAAGTTAAGGATAAGGCCAGGCAACTTGTAACTCCAGCAGACATACAGAATTGGCATCTGCAGGGAAAGGACTTTGCAGTAAAGGACAACTTATTGTATTTCCAAGAACGATTATACCTACCCAGCACAGATTTACAGAAAAAAGTAATCTCTTGTTATCACGATTCTTTAATGGAAGGACATCCCGGTATGGCCAAGACCTCAGAAAAGATCAAGCGCTACTTCTGGTGGCCGTCTTGGAAAAAAGATATCAGAGACTTTATAATGTCCTGTGGAGTATGCGCCCAAAACAAGAGTCAAAAGGAAAGACCAGCAGGCCTCTTACGCCCTATTGACATCCCACCTCGCCCTTGGCATACGCTTTCTATGGACTTCATCACCGATCTACCTCCATGCTCCGGATACAATACGATTCTAGTAATCGTGGACTTATTCTCCAAGCTGGCGCATTTCATTCCGCTCAAAGGCTTGCCAACAGCAGCAACTCTGGCCTGAGAATTTCTCGAAAACATCGTCCGACTGCACGGTTTTCCTTCGGTTCTAATTTCGGATCGAGGTAGTCATTTTATTTCTCATTTTTGGCGAAGTTGCTGTCGGTCGGCTCAAATTGATGTGAGACTATCGACCAGTCACCACCCTCAGACCGACGGACAAACCGAGAGGACCAATCAAACTCTGGAACAGTATTTACTCTGCATGCTGCAACAAACTGAAAAAACTTGGAAAGACATCCTTTGGATAGCCGAATATGCCTACAATAACTCTGTCCATTCGGGAACTGGGAAAATCCCGTTTTTTCTTTTGTACGGCAGTCACCCTCGAACCTCGGAGTTGGATCCCCTCCAAGATCTTGAAACACCAGCAGTAGACTACCTGCATTCTACAATCACCCAAGCCTTTAAGGAAGCTGTTTCTCACCTTCAAAGGGCTAAAGAACAATACAAGAAAGGAGCAGATCAACATCGGAAGGAAGCCCCTCAATATCAAGTAGGGGATCAAGTCTGGTTATCCACCAAATATCTACCTCTATAAGGGCCACGCACATTCAACCCAAGATACCTTGGTCCCTATTCCATCACTACCATAGTAAACCCAGTAGCGGTCAAGTTGGACTTGCCCCCGCACATGAAGATACATCCGGTCTTCCACGTCTCTCTATTAAAACCTGTGCAACCTCAAACCCGACTAACTAAATCTCCAAAACCTATCCTAGTTGATGGAGAACTCGAGTTTGAAGTCAAAAGCATTCTGGACTCCAAGATCTCCAAATCTAAACTATTTTACCTAATTGACTGGAAAGGCTACGGCCCCCAAGGGAGATCCTGGGAACCTGCTGAATATGTCCACGCTCCTCGCCTAATCAAAAGATTTCACCGAACATTTCCTGACAAGCCAAAACCCCCGGAGAAGCCCGGTTTGGGAGGGGCCTTGAGGGGAGGTACTGTCATGATCTCTGCTTCCAAAAGGTCAGGGTTTTCCCAACTCCCTTGGAAGCAGATCCATAACCCAGGTTCTGAGTGCCAACCAGTCCCAATTGGGACCTTTTGGACCCAGTCCTGGCGCCAGTGGCACCAGGCTCATAAATATGCCCAGTCCCAGCACTGGAAGCGCCGGGCTCATAATGCTTTGGTGGACTTACCTGCAGCAGACCATGCTGCTTACTTGCCTGCCAGTTGAGCCTCTGATCCTCTTCTGTTTGGAACTACTTTTCCTGTTGGGTGGGGCAGGAGCCACTCCCTAGATTCAGAACACTGGAACTCTTCTGGAAGGCAGGAACTCTTTTCTTACCTAGGCGTGGCTGTGGAAGGAGACACCTAAGCACTACAGAAGGCTATTTAAACCACACCCGATGGATGAATCTTGCTTTGCGTTATTCTGCATCCTCTGCAGCAGAACGCTCATCGTGTCTTCTGCATCTGATCCTGGGCCTAAGGAAAAAGGCTTACCATCCTGAATCCAGTCTTCAGCAACACCTATAAAGACAAGAAAGAAAGGGTTAGCATTATGGTCTTCAGTGACAGCTCTTCACTTACCTGGTCCATCGGCTGTCACCAACGCCTCGCGCTGCATTCGGCATCTGAAAGACAAAGGCTTACCTACTCTTCGTGCGCTCCGGAGGTCTTCACACTGCATTCCGGCATCTGAAAGACAAAAGCTTACCAACTCTTCGCACGCTCCGGAGGCCTTCGGCGCTGCATCCCGCATCTGAAAGACAAAACAAGGTGCGTTTAAAGACATTGGGGAACTTTAATACTCACGTGCCATTACTCCTTTCCACATCTAACCCAGTGGGTATTCCGGCACCCTGCAGCCGCTCCGAACTTGTACCTGCAAAATAAAAAGACAGTTAGAGCCCATCGTGAAGCAGGCAACAAGCGCTTACTTACGTGCTTCCAGGCGCTTCTATTCATCACACGGGCTCCATCTTCAACTCACTTCAGCCCGTCATCCGCCATCGCCGGAACCCTGCAAAACAAGGAACATCATTACTAAAGACTTTAAAGACATTAGAATTACTCGAAACTTACAGTTCGTGCAGTAAACGACGGACAGCAGTCCTCTGAAGTCAAGAGGCCTGCTCCCCTTATCCAGTGAAGAAACTGATTACAGCACCCTGCCCCGAGGCAGATGGAGAGCACAGCGTTCACTTACCTAAGGTGAGAGCGTTAACCTTTGGGGTTCTACAGGAGAAGAGAAAGGGAAGAAGAGAGAGACATTCAATAACCCAGTTCCTTAATCCCATATTTTCTATCTGCAGACATCTTACCCTTCAAGTCAGACATACAGTGCACAGAGGTCCAGCCCAAAGAGCCAGCCGTGTGTTACACATCACCTTTGCAGATACGGTATACGCCCAGTCAAGACCGGCGCCTCTACGGGAATCAGGTGAGCGTTACAGATACAATGGCTTGCCATCGGGTGTTTCTCCCCCACTCCTCAAGGACCGCCTACCCAGGAGATCGTCCCTCGCTTGTCCACCCCCAGGATCAGGATCCAAAACTGATGGCCTTTCCCTGGCCACCTGAGTACGGAATCCCCGGGGACTAGGTTGTGAGACACCCTCTGGTTTTTCACAGCTACTACTCGGACCACGAAGGGGGTTGTGGGACCATGTCCATGGAGGGATCTCCGCGAGGCGAGCCTGATAAACCGTCTAGCCCAAGGAGGTGCTTCAGCCCGGAGCCGCTGCCGGCAGTTCCACTCACGCCTCAACCAACGCCTAGAGACATGCCAATGGACATCCTTACGACCCTCCATACGATGGCTACTTCTGTGCCTGTCCCGGCCCAGAGTCCCACAAAGCTGCCGGCCAGAAACCCTTCCATGCCCAAGCGTAAGCCGAGGGACTCTTCAGGCCCGGGACATAAGCATCTGCCACCGCCGCACCGGCCTGTGACCCCTGTAGTGGAGGAGCCCCCACACAGGTACAGATAACGATTCTACTATGACTCATACCGACAAGTCTAATGACTATATCCCGGCAGACAGGGAGCTGCTTGGTGCCAATGAGCTTGCCAGTGCCTCGCCACAGGTGATGTTGCTTATTTTCATGCTATGATCTCGAGGGACTCCGCTCTCTTCAATTTGGTACCAGAGGAGACAAAGAAAGAGGGGTTTCTCTTACAACGCTTGGAGTTGTAAGGAAGGCATGGTATCAAAGCAAGACAGACACAAGTGTTCACAGTTCAAGGGTGTTTATTAAACTGTAAATATTGGGGTGAGATAAACACCTTATTTAAACCTAAATCTAAGATGGGATTAAGCTAAGATCATCAAATAATAATAATAAAGTCCAAGTGAAATCTAGTCAAATAAAAAAGGGCCTATACTACTATTGCCAATCCTTACCGCTATGCTACAAACTAGTGTGGGATAATGTTCACAGGAAAAGAAAGAAGTGTTCACAAAATTATAAGTCAGGATGTTATGGCCGGGGTCTCCCTTCCCCACATTTTTTGCACGGGACAAGGCGAGACTCTTGAGCACAGCACACTCTTGGGCTTCTCCGGCACAAGCTTCCAAATCCTTTTCTGTATATAAGGGCCTTCTGTGCCCAAGTCTCTTCTTATGCAAAGTCTCTTACTTCAGAGGGCCTGATATGCCAAATACAACAAAACAAACAGTTCCTTCTGGTAACCTTCATGTCGGGTGATTACTCTTCACCGTAGGATCCAGCTCAGCAGGGCTCTGATCCTTCTTTCAGCATTAGCCTCTCAAAGCACTTGCCAATTTAAATGGAGGCTTCCGAAGGGCAATCACGTCTCGCTGGGTCACTCTGTTATTCTCTGGCAAGTGAATGCTTCACAATATCACAGTTCGCACAGCGTTCCCCTGAGCCAAGCACAAACACTGGTTTCACAATTCCCTCAGTCAGGTTCACACTTTCCACAGCTCACAATTCCAAAATCTCATCAGAAAGCAGGGGTTCCCTTCCCCTAGCTTTCTCTTGGCATCCCTCCATCGGGTTCACAATTGCCAAAGTTCACATTTCAACAAAAAGTTATTCTAGCCCCCTTAGGTTCTTCCCTTTTCCTAAGTCCGGGTCTCAGCCACCAGTTAGGCTTTCCCTTAGGCCTCCAGTCAGGCTCTCTCTAAAGCCCCAGAGTCAGGCTTCGCACAGTTCATTCATCACAGTGTTCTAGGGTGTGTTAGGGTTCACCCCAATTCGCAGTCATCCCTCAGTCGGATTCACGTTTGCCTCCACAACGAAGACTTTCAAATGTACAAAGGGTTTGGTTTGACACTCGTATGACCACCTGGACACCTCATGCCGGCCTCCCCTAATGCCTCTTGGTACTTGTTGTTTCTCCTGGTTTGGGAGAGGGGGAACCAGCCAGAGACCTTTGAATGAGAGGCCACATAGCGCCAGACCACTCTATCTCTGGTGCCAGTTTCTCTCACAGGGGTCTCCTTCTGCAAGACTCAGACCCCTCTAACAAAGTTCATAATCTTCAAAAGTATGTTTTTGGACTCCCAGTCCCAGAATGCACTTGTGATAATTTTGCTCACACTTCACAGCCCCCAAAACGGCATTCCATGTTTTGGGAGCTTTAGGAGCACCAAGGGGGATGTTCCAATGAGGTCAGGGTCTTACCTACTGTCCCTCATGTACCTGGGTTCACCTGTCTGGCCCCAGGGCAGGGGTTCTGCTACAGGTACCACCAGGCAACCCCAGCTGCCCCTGGTCTTGCCTTCTGGAAGTATAGCTCCCTCCTACACACTGCAAATAGCAGTGGCCAGTGTTTGGGTTGTTCCCTCCTCTTCCAGGGCTTCTGCAGCTCACTAGGGCTTTCTCCTTCTGTCCAGCACCTTCCAGCATTCCTGACTCGCTCAAAGTGTGCTTTCCTTCTCCACCTTTTATGCTGCCTGGGAGAGACAAGTGGAGTCAGGTGTGAGTAATTAAAGAGGGAGGCCTGATTAAGTCTGACCTCATTAATGGGACAGTCTGCTGTAGAAAGGGAAGAGTCTGTTTTCTGTGTCTGTGGTTCCCTGTTGGTAATCTTCATCCTCCCAATCTCTCTCCTCCCCGTCTCAGTGACTTTAGAAAAGAACAGAGGGGAGGCATTATGGGGATTGTAGTTTTCACTAACAAGTTTAGGAAAATCTGGAATATATTGCTGAGAAAGATGGGGTAGCCCAGTTGTTGCTCATGGTCAGTTGTCTGTGAGAAAGTGTTTGTGTCAGGAAGGGGGTGGGAGAGGTACGTTTCTAGAGGCACTACTGGGTAGTAAGGGGAAAAAGTGTCATAAGGAAGGGTGTACCGCATCTCACCATCGGGTGCCCTTATCCTACTCCCCGAGGAACCCTTACTCAGGTCATCCTCCCGCACTCGTCCACACCCAGGGTCTGGATCCAAGGGGGATGGACGTGCCCTGGCTATGTGAGAAACGGATTCCCAGGGTTCAGGCAGTGAGACACCCTCAGGTTTCTCACAGAGTCCAGACAGAAGACTATCATTTCGACCCCTCTGATGAATGATGTCCAGGAGAAAGGTTTGGCCCTGATGAAGATGCCAGGTACTGCACCACCCAAGAGAGACATGCTGGAGAAGAAGTACAGGGACCCGGACAGAGGTCCCAGTCTTCTCTGGACTCTTAAAAGCTCTTGTTGAACCCATCATCTTCGGCCATGGTGCCTCCAGACCAAGAGGGAAGAGTGCATCATTTACACAGCAGCCTCCACTGTCAAGACAACTAGTGCCCTGGCCATCTTATCCAACTACGACAAGAAGCTGTGGTATGAGCTTGGGCCCATTTTGGACTTCCTGCGGAGGACAAGAAGGTTGAGGCCCTGGCCCTATTCCAGGATGGAGAGGTGGCCTCGGATCATGGCATCACGGTGGATCTGGACATCGTGGATACCGGGTTCTGCCAGATGGTCAATGAGGTGTCCCTCCAACGCCAAGGCTGGCTGAAGGCCACTAACTTCATGGCGGATGTCCAGTCCAAGGTGGTGGACATCGGGCCTCATTATAAGTGTGCCGGTAACGACGGTGCTGGTAAGCTTATAGTCATTGTTGTTTCCGGACCGGCACACTACAACTCTGCGGGTGGGTGCTGTCCCGCCCGCAGAGCTTTCACGGAAGCACTGGCACCGTTATTAACAGTGCTGGTGCTTCCGTGGTCCCCACTCCCATAGAGTCCTATGGGACTCTATGGGAATGGGGACTTACAATTTACTGGGGCCTGACTTTCCGGCCCACCAGGGTTGTAATCCCCCAATGTTACCAGGAAGTCAGGCGCCGGTAAATTATTACGGGTCTGGTGGCAACCCGCCGGTATCACTGGCACAATTACCGCCAGAGCCGTAATGAGGCCCATGCTCTTTGATGGGGACAATTTGTTTGGCAAAACTGTGGACAAGTCTCTCCAGACCATTAAGGCCGATTAAGTGCGCTTATGAGATTGTTGACCTTTCGGTCCTCGAGGGGGGGGGGGGGTCTGGCAGGTCCGCCAAGGGGTATAACACCCCCTATCGTCAACCCTCCCAACCCATGAGGTCCACAGGGGCCGTTCACGGGCCTATGCCAGCGGAGGAAAGCGTTGTCGCCCACAAGCCAGGACACAGATGCCTGAACCGGCAGGGGATCAGGGCTGCCAATTTCACACCCCGGTGGGAGGCCGGCTAGTGAACTTTGTTGACAAGTGGAAGACCATTACCACAAACAAATGGGTGCTGGACATTCTTCATCAGGGGCACTCCTTGCATTCCTCCTGTGGTGCGTCATGAACTGCACATGGCTCAACTCCTACAGGAGGTTCAAGCTTGTTAAGGAAGGGGGCAATATAACCTGTCCCCCAGCGCCTGCAGGGCTCCAGAGTGTACTCCAGATACTTTCTGGTATGTTAAAAAGTCAAGAGGGTGGTGGCCGATCCTAGCCTTAAAGTAGTTGAAGTCGAAGAAGTTCATAATGGTCACGTTGCAACACGTGCTTGACCAGCTGGAGGAAGGGGACTTCCTGGCAACATTGAATCTGGAAGACGCTTACTTTCACGTCCCCATCCACCCAAAACAGTGGACGTTTTCTACGTTTTTGTGGTCCAGGGACGGCACTATCAGTTCAAGGTGTTCCCCTACAGCCTGAAATCGGGTATTATACAATTTGATCGATTTTTTATTGATCGAATGGTACATCTGGCCTAAATCAGTCAGTATCATATCGATCAAATTGGGGAGCAGAGGTTGCGGGGGTGTCCCTCACTTCCCATGTTCTGGACTAATTACCTTGGGGATTGCGGGGGTATCCCCCGGTTCCTGAGGATTGGAGGCGGGGGATGAATAAAAAAAAAAAGGGAACCCTGCAGCGGATCCAAACCATGTAAGAGGGACAGAAATGACGCAGCAGGGTCAGGAGAAGGAAGAAGACGTGTAAAAGGTAATTGAGGGAAGAGATGTACTGGGGTTGAGGGGGGTGGGGGGATGAGATTTTAAAAGTTTGGCCGTGGCAAAATTGGTTTCGCAGTGAAATTGACTAGGGTCGATTCCGCCACAGCCAAATACTGCAGGTCCTGAAATAGGCCCAAAGGGTGTTCACAAATGACTTGGCCCCGGTGGCGACGCATCTGAGGCTCAAGGGAGTCCACTTCTACCCTATCTGGATGACTGGCTCATCCACTCCCACGCGCTGGCGAACTAGCAGACGGCGGAGACCATACGCCTTCTGACAGAGCCTGGATTCTCCATCAATTATCTGAAGTCATGCATGGAGCCATCAACACGGTTGCATGCCTGGCTACACCATTCAGACGAGAGGGTGGCGACAATTCTGGAGAAGGTGCAGCGCCTGTCGTCGGTGCAATCCGCAACAGTACGCTCCATCAAGTTGCTGTTGGGCATGACGTCCTCCTGCATTCACCTTGTCCTGTTTTGCAGGCTCCAGATAAAGCCCCTTCGGAGTTTCTAGACGAGGGGTGGATGCAGGTCACGGGCACGTGGCCGAACAAGATTGCTCTCAGCCAGGGGTTCCGGCAAGCTCTACGATGGTGGAAGTACATCTTCATCCCACTGTACTAGGCCATGGTCACCATGGATGCCTCCCTGGAAGGGTGCCCACACTGGGCAGTCGCACAACAGAGGCCTCTGGCTCCCAGAGGAGAAAGACCTCCACATCAATGTCTTGGAGCTCCGGTCAGTCTTCAGGGCCATCAAGTCCTTCCAGGGGATAGCATAGTTGGCAAAAAACTGCGAATATAAAACAAAGTGCAGAATGACACAAGCAAGGGCTAGCATTCAGGTAGTCTTAAGTGTGCATGTAGCCCAGGCACCAAGGATGATAACTCTGTAACTCAGTTCTTTCAGAGGTTAGGGTTCAATCAAGATCTTGAACTGCAGGCATGGGGGTCAGATTTCTGCAGGTCCTGTTTGAAAATGTGTGCGGCGTTATTCAGATTTAATATTAAAAGGACGTGGGTCCAGAGCACTGTAAACCAAGTTTCTTTCCTGAATGTGGGAAGAGGGTGACTTTCTAGTCGAGCTCAGTTCAGAGAGTTGGGGTTGTAAAGACTGGAGGGGGTGTCTGTACTAATACCCACTTTATGGTTGGGGTAGAGGAACAGAGGCACCCCAGCACAAGCTCTCAATTGGTAGCAATGGACAAGACTCAAGGGAGGTGATGCAGGCTGGTTCTTAGGTACAGTGAATCCACAAGCCCCCACAAAGGAATGTCTACACACTGTTATATGCTAACACAGCTATTTTATTGAGACATATAAAGTTATGTGGATATATACAAATAAATAAGACTCACTTTGCACTCAGAAATCTAATCACATAGTTAACTTAATATATACAGTTCAATGTGGTACCATAGTTACCCTTATTCAGTTATAATACACCAACTGCTGACAGTTTTCAAAGAAGCATTACATTATTAGGCAATGTTTAACCTCAAACATTGATGTAGAAATGCACTTAATACTTAGAATACTGGCAGAATGCTTTATTTAGTGTAATAATGCAATACTGTGAGAGGATACCACCTGGGTATACCTTTAAGAAAAAGGAATGCATACTTTACTTTGTATATTACAGGCCAGATCTTATATATTCAGTAATTGTCTCCTTTTGTTTCTACAGACACCACCCCCCCACACCCCAAAGTACCTGGGAAGCCACAGGAGAACAGGATCCAAGATGAATCTGGAACTCTTGGGCGAACCCTGAGGTTGGAAGATGCTCTTCCTCGTCACAGTACTTTGGGTGCCCTGGAGGGCGACATGGTGGAGTTTCTCTGCTTTACTCGATGGTACCCCTCGAGGATGGACCCCCTCTGGAAGGAGTCGCTGGGATGTCAGTGTCAAGCAGGAGAAGGCAATCAAACAGTATCGAAAAGGCAGCAGTGAAGGTCTGTCGCAGTGGTCTTCTTGGTTGGGTTGCTGCACTGGCTGTGGGTGTCCCACAAAGATGAAACTTGCTGTGGACCTCAAAAAGGCTTGGGAGGTGAAGATATGTTCCTTGGTTTCCATGGATGAAATTCGTGGCGGCGGGGTAGTGACAGAAGTAGGTGTTGGGTTTCTTCAGTTTGCGGTTTGTCGCTGTTCGGTTCATCAGTGCTACAGCCGCAGCACAGATGGCAGGATGGCTTCTGGTGAGTTGGACCCGAGCACTGGAATGCTCTGCAGATCTCCACCAAGTCTGGACCCTCAGGACGCAATCTTCAGTTTGGAAAGACAGGAAACCACCAGCAGGCACATCTCTGCAGGCAGCGACACTGGACTTTCTTTGCCGTGGAAAAGTGGACAGATGTCATGGTTGCAGAGACCCTTGAAGACTTCTTTAGTTTGTTGGAACTTGGCAAGCGCCTGCGTTGGGTAGCACTATACCAGCTTACCCCCTCTTCTGGATGATAAACAGCAATCTGGCTGTGTAGCGGTCACCAACAGCCTCCAGACCCTGGACGATGCTGGTGGACTTTATGGACTCAAGATGTCCAGACACACTTCTGGATCCATGAAGGTACCTCTGCAGGACGGCAGGAACAAAGGACTGGCTTCAAGGACACTTTGAGTGAAGAACAGAAGTTGCACGATGTCCCCTGCGAGACGAGGCTGCCTCTCTAGATCCTCTCTGGTTCAGTCCTTGAATCAGCATAGCAGCTGTGATGAATCCTACAGAGTCCTCACAAAAACCCTACCTAAAGTCTCCTCCCAGGTTGCCAGGTAAGGCAGCCACTACCTGATCCCTGACCCTAGGGGGTGGTGTAAGATGGGAGGATCACCTGGGAGGAGAAGGTCCTCAAGGGAACGGGAGGACTCTGTTGGAAGAGACAGTGGGTCTCATTACGAGTCTGGAGGTAGCCATGGAGCTATTAGCTCCATGGCCGCCTCCAAACTAGCCTCCTTTACCGGGTTCCTGCAATGGGGACTTACTGGGTTACTCCGACAAAGGAGGACCCGGTAAGTCCTCCTTGCAGGAACCATTCCCCATTCCCATTTGAGCCCCCATAGGGCTCAATGGGGATGGGGATTGGGATGGAGGTAACAACAGGCACATTATTATGAGTTTCCCGCTGTTACCTCCTTCTTCCTCTCGCGGGAACCGGAAAGCACACCTGGTTTTACCAGGCGTTTGTCCGGTTCTCGCGATGGGAACCCTGTAATCAGCCTGACGGAATGAAGAGGGCCGGTCCCGTACCGGCCTCCTTCATTCCGTCAGCGCAAACCTTATAATGAGGCCCAGTGTCTTTTTCTTCCTCTGAGGAGGAAGAGTAATTTTTATGCCGGAGTCTGTAATGGCCTGTTGCCAGAAGAAGCTTTTCCTTCCCAAAGCTAATCATCCTGATGGTGGCAAACATTCGAATCAATCCCATACTGGAAGTAGGAATCGTTTCTCCAGGGTTAAGCATAATTGTAGAGGTGAAAAATTCCACATTCAACGGGGGAATATAAAAGATGAATCTTTAAATATTACCATATTAGATTCTGAAAGTCATAAATTCCCAAAAGAGCAAAATAATTCAGCAAAACCTTTTAATACTCCTTTTCAAAAGGCGTTTAAGGATAGAAACACATGTTGTAAAAATGATTCTCTTAAAAGGAGTGAATTGAACATTGGGGACTTCAAGTCGCAAAATGCCAAAAGTACTGGGACGGAAAAGAGGGCTGCAGAGACTCTGAACTGCAGGTTGCAGAACATTAATAATTATTATTTATTATGGTGGTATTTATTGAGCGCAGACCTATCTTCGAGAAGCAACAGAGCACTTTACAGGGTTATACAACATTACAGATGCATAACGGAGCACTTTTCAATGGTAACAACAGAACAGATATACAGAGGGGGCACAGAGGATGGATACAGCTGTACCGGGTGGCAGGGAGAAGAGAGGCGGGCGGCGTCTAGCGAGTCAGGTGGCATGAGGGACGACGTAATGGCCTAGGTTTTGAGCATTAAGGTTAATGACCTATACCTGAGGGAGACTGAGAGGCATATAAGGCCCCCTCAGGTGAAGGCAATAGAGAGTAGCAGCAGTAGTGGAAGTTGCAGTGCTTGCCGTGACTCCAAATCTAGATTACAGCGTAAGGAAAGCAAAGACGCAAGAACCGGCGACATTTGCCATACAAAAGCCGGTTCAGCAAGGGTATCTTCCTTCAGGGACTGTTTACAGAGGTCATGCAGGGGGAAGCGTTTTGTGGAAAAGCTTTCCCCCTGAGGATCATGTTTGCAGAGATCGTGCAGCGGGAAGCGTGAGGTGGGAACGCTTGCCCCAAGGAAAGACAGACTTGGGTGGCAGGTAAGCAACTGAAAGCCTGTGGAGCAAAAAACGCTCCAATTATGAAAAGCACGGAACAAAGAAAACCGAGCGAAGCAGTTTTCCAGTCCGCCTGAAGCAGAAGAAGCAGAGAGCCCGACAGCAGCGGGGCGAGAGGACGCGCAAGACAAACCCAGTGAGTTCACTTGAATACTGTGACCACGGAGCGCTGTGTTATCGCCCGCTAGCCGAACTCGGGCATTTTGGATACCGAACTAATAAGAAAGAAGGAAAGTGGCAGAAAAGTAAATCCTATGTTTATCGTACTGTGAAGAGCTGAAAGATATTTATTCTGAATGGTACGCCAATACAAAGGGGAGGAAGTGGCAGAGTCATTGTGAATTTAAAGGTCAGAATAATTGCCAACAACACTCAAGGGCATTATATCTAAAACCCAAAGTAAACAACTATTGCCAAAGCCAAAAGAGGGTGATAACAAATGTAGTTGAAGTGAACCAATATTGCCAAATTCAATATGGCGTAGTTAAGCAACCATCTGTGTATGGACACTATCGTAAAAGGGAAAAACAAGCAACAGAAAGAACTGACCTGAATACGCATTGCCCAAGCCGAACAAGACCAGGAGTGGGAGAAACCTGGTATCAGCACTTGGTTAAAACCAGAGTGGGAAAACAAGAGTGGAAGGAAGGCTGCCCTTCTGACAGAAGGTGTTCAGAAGAAGAGAAGCATAACCTGTGTTGCATGTGGCAATCAAAAGCGAGGAACAAAATGCACTGTGTCTCACGTTTTCCCACAAGAAGTAGTCAACACTGAGGTTGTGGAAAGTCTAGGACTTTATATGTTGTACGAAGCAGAACTGTGCCACAGAAGTACTTGTAGTACTGTTAGTAGTAGCTTCATAATGTCCTTGCAGGAGAGTACACCAGGGCAAGGGACCTTGTAGTATAGGCCTGGCAGGTGAATGGACCAGGCGGAAATCATTGAAGTACTGTGGTATTGTTAAAAGGTGAAGAAGAAGTGGTAAGGCTGCCAAAGCTCAGGATTCATTGTTGTGGAATTATCTTGACTAATCAACATTGTTGCTGAAGATGCATTATGTACTGTTGCAGAAACATTCTGACAAAAGTAATTTCGTTGACAAAAAAGCACTGAGGAGGTACACCTTTTCGTTACTAAGAAGTAGTTGTGTGGAACTCTCTACCACCAGTGGTGAGGCAAAAGAGTTGCTGAACATTTTGAACTGTTAATTAATCTCAAATGGAAGACTTACTCGTGGAAGAGGAACTCTATTTGAACTTCTAATACAGGAGTTCCTTAATCTTTTGAACTGTTGATTGAAGTCTTGATTTTATCTGGGGAAGAGGAATTCATCCAGATTACAAGGGAGAACAATTACCCGGTCTTGCAGACAACTGTTCATTTCGCCATGATTAAGCTGCTATGCCTTACCTTGTTGAGTTTATTGCATGGAAAAGTTTGAGGGTCAGAATCCTTTTGTTAGAGTGTTTTCTTTATCTTATTTTATAGGTAGGGAAATCCTTGCTAGGTTAGGTATACTGAGGCATTTATCAAATCCTTATGAGTTCAATAAAATGGCATCTTTTGAAGAACCTTCACAAAGTTGTCCGCCTCACATTTCTGACCCCTCACACAGTCTTTTGATTTGTTGAAGGGGTCCAGCCGCAGACTTCTCCCTCCAGCTGGATTCAGGATACAAGCTTCAAGAATACTCCAGGTTTCTTCTTCTGGCCTATGACTTCAGCTGGACTCCTGTGCAGAAAACATACAGAAATCACATACAGGGAAGTGATAGGACGAGGAGGCCCTGCCCCTTTAAATGCAGAAGCACAGGGGGTATACTTAATGTACTGTCTGTTGTTGTAAGGACCACCCAAATGACTGCTTCATGCATTATGCACAGTAATTTAAAATGTATTTCCTTCAAAATGGGAGCCAATGAATGGTCATCAGGTTTAGGGGAGTTATTCTGGGCTGCGAGGGTGAGGGGGTAAATAAACTCCAGGATAAAAACCCAGGCACTTGTCCACTCCATAAGCTGTTTTTTCAGAACGTTCTTACCAATGCACCATGCAGTAACCCAGTCTTTATTCCACCACAAGTGACTCTTTTAAAAAACAGAGTCTTACAGATTGCATGGGATAAAACAGACTGCAGAATGTATTAAACAACAAACAGATAATCAGTCACAAACCAACATATGCCATGGAAAAGGGGAGTGACACAAACAACCTGTTATAGCCAGTAACATTACAGTCCAACTCCCATCCAAAAAAACAAACAAAACACAGAAGTGGTTCCATCCAACCGCAGGGTCCACTTCCCCCTTTCCCTCCTTTTGGCCACAGCTCCTTAGCCATTGTCCTGGGTTTGCGGTGAAAACCAACACCTGCTGTGGGCTAAAGGAGTGCTGTACATTGGTCCCAAGTAGTGAATGATGGGAGGTGGCACTGTCTTTTTTCTCCTCTCACCCCCCTGCATTACAGCATACAAATGGGTGTTTCAAAAGCTTGATTGCTGGTAGGAGTCCACCCACCATGCTTGCATTGCATAAACAGTACATAATTCATACTGGTTGCTTGTGTAAACCACAGCTAATGACTGCCTTCATAACATAATCGATCTTGGTGGGGTGGGCAGGTTGTGATTATATATGATCCTCCGCTGCACGCCGTGAGATCGAACTCGCCTGATCAAGGGGGGGGGGGCTACTTATGGTTGACCTTGGTTTACCTTTATTGGCCGCCAGCCTGAATTCAAAAGATACCCAATAATGAGGTCATTACATCTTGGGTGCCACCATCTTACCCCCTCCCTGCCAAACACTGCCCCTTTCACAGGGTTCCTCCTGGAGAGGGGAGTGGAGTCATCCAGGCCGCAGCCAGTTTATTCACATGGCCTTCTGAATTGCCATCCTGTGGCTGCCTGGCGGCCATTGCCATAAGGCACGCTGCTTTGTTCTAACTCTGAGGTCCAATTGCAAACCGTTGCAATAAACTAGGCTTGCCAGTACCGTCATTGGCCATTTATGTTGCATGTTGTGGTAAGCAGGATTTTGAGATGTCCTTGATCTCCCCCTTGAAAATCTTGTTATCAAAGAAGAAACCCAGATCGTTTCATCAGTGGTAGGAGTAGGAAGAAGGCCTATGGTGGTAGACCTGTTGAAGGAATGGAATATGGCAGGCTATAAACCCAATAGAGGATTTCTGTTGGTTGCATTAATACATAGGTTATCAATCATGAAATCCTAAAACACCATTACGCAGGATGTAGACTTGTTCAGTTGTACCAATCGCCTCAGGCTGGTGGCTCATTGCATTGCCATTAACACTAAACAAATGAGGAATGTGTATGAAATGAGTTTAAGCATTGTGCAATGAAGCAAAAGTAAAGTTTGCATCACGTGGGTAACTTGTACCAGAAACAGGTAGTTGGAGTTTCTTTAGTCATACCATGTTCTGAAATGCAAACTTACTGAACTGCCTGTACATGGCCTCCAAATGCATATCCTCCCGGCCTGTAAGCTTCCCTCCATGGCAGCACCAAGCAGAATCTGATTCCACAGCTAGAACCATACAACCACAACCAGATATGTATTCCTCTTCCTGGCCAACTGGGGTAGATGGCCATGGAAACCTTTGAACTAACATTTGTGTCACCTCAGTTAGTTCGAATATTGTACTTTTCCTAGTGCACTTAATTCCAGGCTTATGGTATAAACCATATACAGATTGGTATGTTAAGTCACCACAGATGAAACAATTGTTCACATAGAAATATGAGTGGTGCCCGCTTACACCACCGATACATGGAAAAGTCTAACCCATCAAATAACTTTTTGCGTGCTGACAATTGTACTCTGTGCTGGGTGTGGCGATGGCAAATGATCTGTGACCTCAGCCTTTTCAGGTTATGCGCTGGTTTCTGGCAGGGCAAGCCTGCACTTAACTTTAAATAATCCTTTATAGATTACCATTAAATCTGGTATGAAACACTGGATTCATGGCATTTCTTTTCCGTGGATTGGAGCAAGAGAATAGTCACACCATCTTCTCTTCTAGTCCTGGCTTGCAACATTCTGCTACACACACCATCACCCCTTGCCCCTGCCGCCAACATGCACTCACTGTAACATCTGGTCTTCTACTCCTTTAGACTCTGCGCTCTCCAATACTGGAACTCCCTTCACCTGATTTATGGTCTCGACCCTCAAGAGTACATTAAAAGCAGGTAATTTAATGTAAAATGATACCTGCACCAGTCTTTGGAACTTAATAATAATTGGACTCTAATAATTGGACTCAAGAACGGCTTCCCCTCCTCTACCCCTTACCTCATGTTTTCCCTTTGCATATATTTATACAATTTCTACCCTTGGCACTGAAGTGCCTCTCAGCTGGCTTGATATACCTAGTCTTCACTGTGATAAAGAGATTGTTTCCTGCAAACTAATCTGGGGAAAGCCTCCACAACACTAGCGCCTGCTTGTGCACATCTGAAGTCCAACACGCAACCACCTACATATACTGCCAAGCTCTGTCTGGTCTAGATATTGCCTTCAAAGTAAAGCCTGTGAGAAACCAAAGGTGTTTCACTTGCTAGTCCTCGGGGATCTCTCTCTCTCTCAGGTGGCCAGGGCACGGCCATCGCCTTTAGAACCCGACCCTGGGGGTGGACCAGTGCGGGAGGATCACCTGGGTGAGGGATTTCAGGGAGTGGGTGTGAGACAACCGATGGAGAGAAGCGGTATCCCTCCCTTGCCCGTGCCCATATCCCATCCTATTTTATAGGATTCTCTGACATCCCAACTCCCTCCGCCCCCTTCTACACAAACACTGGGCCGAGGAAGAGGAGGACTGAGAGAAAAGAGACTAATCCTTACATATCCCATTGTCCCATTAATAAGGTGCGGCAAAGTCAGGCCCTTGACCTTAATCACATACATCTGATACCCATCAACTCCCCCCACACGGATAAAAGGCAGAACATGGAGACTAACTCTGAGCAAGGTGGAACACGGGAAGCTGCAGATCTTCCGGGGCAAATGCAAACCCATTGGAGCAGGCTGACCGATCAAGGGACCTGAATGAGGGGCTAGGAACCCCTGAACATCCCTGCAGAAGGTTGTTGCCTCTGGGAAACCGTGAGAGATACACAGAGAAAGCCAAAACCCAGACAAGAAGACTGCATTGTGTTTTAAAGATGCCAGCTACCCTCCAGGCTGAACGGCAGAGTTGGGGAGGCGAGGCCAAGCCTGTGGTTCGAGAATCAAAGCAGCAAAGAATAGAAAGAATGCACACAATTAGTGAAAGACATGAAAGGCTGGTTTGTGTCAAGGAAAGATTAAAGCCGCAACAGTGTATCTCACAATTGAAGGATGCACACGTGCTGATGAGACACGAAAGAAAGCAAACCTGTAGTGTACTTTAAAGTCAGCAGTAATTGTGAAGCCATTGATACAGAGTAGCAGAGTGGTCTGCCGAAAGGAAACAGCCCACTCGAAAGTCTCTGCAAATTATTTTATGTTTGTTATAAAGCAACAAAATGAATGAACTTTGAAATACGCGATAGTCAAGAATAACCCAGCTTTAAGAGAAAGACTTCTTTTGAACTTTGCAGATTATATTGTGGAACTACCCAGACCAAGAGACACTGGGGTAAATACGATAAGGAAGAGATGAAGTGAAAGTCAAAGTGGTCCTTACAGAGGTTTGTGGAAAAGCTTTGCACATTTCAGAGTCTTCGACATCAGTTAGAGGAAAGAGCCTGGCTCAAGGAGATCTACGTTGAATAAGGTACTTTTGTTGAGATGTCTGAACCCGACTGATGGAGACCTACGTGAACTATTGATGTCTTGTAGGGGTCCAAGCTCGACAGAGGGAGATATACGTGAAGTGCTGTGATTGTGCGGTCCGAGCCCAACGGATGGAGATCTACGTTGAATCAGGTACTTTTGTTGAGAGGTCCGAGCCCGACTGATGAGACCTAGTGAATTTCGTTGAAATCGTGAAATAACTTTTTTGTGAACTTAAGTGACTTTAACGTGGAAGGCTGAGCAGGCCTCTATCCAAGTTTTGAACTGCCTTTTTTGATAACCTGAGCCAGAGTGCGTCATCCTGTCTACAGGGGCCGCCTTACTCCGTGCTGTCCAACATGGGGAGGAGAGCTGACTCAGTCATCTTGATCCTTTATGTTATAACACCGACTTTCCTTTGCATACACATTCCCCTTTGCAGATGTTTTGTATAAGAGAGATGGCAGGCATTAGGTTTTTTAGTATAGGCCATTTTGATTTGACAGACTAATTAGTATTGTGTTTTCTTTATTATTTGATGGTAGAGACTACTCCCATCACAGCTATAGGGCAAAGTAGGAGTTTTTCCATATCCCAAGAACTGAATAAAGGCTCGGAAACTTGTACCTCTTGTGTCAGAGTCATACGTGTGGTACCATGCCTCGCTTACAAGCCCTGCTTTAAACGTAGCTGTACATTACCAATATTTTCTCTCACACTGATTGATAACTAATCCTGTTTAAAAACATGCACGCATGCAAGGTTTGAAATTAAGATTAAATGAGCAAACCCAGTAGGCATGAGCTAACGCCGGGGAACCAGGAGTGACTACAAACCACACTTTACATCTAAATTCCACATCATGAGATGCAAGATTTAACTTTTTGCCCATTATATATCATCCTCCACGTTTAAATGTTACTAGTTGTGTCCTAATTCTTCTTTAATAACATGCTCGAATACTCAAGGTTAATTTCACATATGCATTGCATGTTTGTAAGGCACCAGGTGCCGTGGGGGAGCAAAATGTTGTCCCTGGTAGCTGCATGTTTCAAGCTAACTGGGTGTTCCTAGGCTAGAAGCAGGAGCAAAATAGTTTTTTTATATACGTGTTTATATACGTTAGATGACATTGCACGTACTGCATGTGATGTCATAAACCTGCCGCGATTGTTTATCTTATCAATAGACATACGATGTGCATATTGGCCTATGGACAAGCGTAATCCTGTTCTACCAATAAACATCTCCTTTACCATATTAGTAAGGATGCTAATATTTATGCGTATTAGGTATCAATATATGGTCACAGTGATGTTAGCCGGCAGAATAGGAATATGCTTGTGGATATAGAACTATTAGGTCGAAATGGTGACAAGTGCTGTAGGTTGCATTTTCTATCATTTCTGCACTGCAAGCCTGTCTGATAATTCTTAAATTCAATTTTTCTATATATTATGCCACTCCAGAACAAGAGGCTGGAGAGCTATTGTAATTTTGCACTTAGCACTTTCTTATTTTTCAATTTTTATTCTAAATTGATTGAACAATTCCAGTTATACTTAGAATTGATTCTTGGACTGTGCGTGTAGTTTGAGACTGGGAATAATAATAGGACCCCATAGGGGATTCCTCTACTTTTCTAAACTCCCTTTCCCCCTTTCTCTCTCTGTCGCTTTCCTGTTTCCGCCCCTCGTACAGTTGACGGGGTGGTTTGCACTTTGCTCTTATCCCGTATTGCAGGGTGATTACTCGGTTGTCATGCACTTTACCTGTATATATTCAATATTTATTGTCTGTTTTAATGCTGTTTTATTATGGATTCAGCACTATGTGTTATGTGATTTAATATGTGAATAATAAAGATAATCTGATTTTATATTATCCTTGACCCGGCCTATCCCCTCATTGGGCTCTTACATTAATGGTTACTTACTTCGCTTGATTTTTCTAGCGGTTTGTCCCGCGTGACCCCATTCCTTTTTGTTGCTTGTGGATATAGAACTAGCTGCACTTAGATGTTCAATAGCATAGGTACAAACCAGTGCTAAAATAGTAGTATCCAGACTAGCATGGTCATGGTGTTGTTAGGCAATATAATATAAACCCGCTTGTGAATAACAGGTGTACAAGTCTGACACAGAGGTGGCATATTTGTTGTCAAATACTTTTTATTAAAGATAAAGAAAGGGAAAAACCTGTCTAGCCCTATTTCTGTGAGGGGTTTCCCTACCCCAACCAAAAGGGTAAGGATTCTGTCAGGAAGTCAGAAAACATGGAGTGTCCACCGTCCTGTGTCCAAAACTATTTCCGTCCCTTACACACTAAATCAACTAAGGAAAAACGTGACCTTCTGGATCCAGAAGGATGCTTCTCCTATTCTGGACTAGTTTTAAATGCTTTCTCTTTTTCCCTCCCCTGTTTTCACAGTGCTATTACAAACAGAAACATAGAAAGAAAGCGAGGGAACCGAAAATAGGTTTCTTACTGTATAGAGTCACAATAAGGCTCTGTATTCCCTCCTGAAGAGCTGTCTGAAAACTATAGACAGTGAAACACGTGGTGAGGGTATTCATTGTAAAGCACCTATGAGAAAAAGAAAATCAACAAACTAATTAAAGAAAACTTGCAAAACAAAATAATTTGGATTCCTCTTTTCATTTTTTATTAATAAACTGCTGAGGGCGCTAAACACAGGTTTTCGGCCTTTCTCAATGAAAAAGACATTTTTTTCCTTCCTATTCTGTACTCCAAGTAAAATGTACAGTAAGTCTTGACAAGAAAACACAATTCCCAAGTATCAGGGGGGAGTCCCTTCCCCTCTTCTTCTTTCACCTCACAAATGTCTTCTCAACTCTGGGTCTTGCTCTTACCAGACTTGCTCTGCAAGTCCTCTTGTTGGTATGCAGTCTTTCATCGAAATTTTTTCTGGAGAAAGAATTTCCATCGAATTACATGAGCCGAATTGCACTTCCATGAATGCGATTTGCATTGAATTTATTTGCATAGAATTTTCATTGAATTTCTAGCCTTTACAACTGTAAAATACATTAAATATGTTTGATAACTGCATCGGATTACATTGAGAAATAGTACCATATTCATTGAATTTTTAGCATTGCATTAATAAATTAATATGTTTGAAATATACATTAAATATGTTTTATAACTGTATTAATAAATAACTAATAACTATATTGAAATATATAGAAATAGTAGATATATTCTTTCGCCACTTGGTGTTGCTATTTTGCTCAGTTTCTCCATAGGATTCAATGCGTTTCTATTGTATGTAATACGTAAACGGCATTTTGGAAGTTCCTTTTTCAGGATAGGAGGCTTCCCCCTCTCCCCCCAGGTTCCTGTTTGTTTTTTCGATCCCAAATGTTTTTTTTCTTGTGGATTGTTTTTTTTCAATTGATTTTTTCTTCCATGTCCTGGATTTTCCTGCGGATGCTTTGTGGATTTTGGAGGTTTATCCCTGAATTACCTTTGGATTTTTTCGAACTGATTTTTGGGTTTCATTTTTGGATACACAGGAGGATATTTCCTGGAATTCTGACACTCTTTACCTGGATTTACCGGTGGACTTGGTGCATGGATTTTTGATTCCATCTGTGGGGTTTTTTTGGAATGTGGCTCATTGTCAATGTTTTTATAAGTGGATTGTGGTTGGATCGGTCTTTTACTTCGTTTATTTGTCTCTGGAATCCTTTGGATATGGTAAGTACTTTTTTTGGTTTAGTTAACATATTATATCAAATGCCACACTGTTTAAGTATGTTAATTTATATACTTTCTCAAATTCCAGTATGCATTGTTTCAACCTTTCCTCCGTGTCTCTGTACTTTTTCCTCTGTTTTTGTGTTTTCTCTTTCAATATTACTTGGGCTATCTGCATTTCCTGGTTCGCCTGTTCCATTTTTAAGTGTCTCAAAAAACTCCACAATGTGGGATTATAAGGACTGATTTAGTCCATTGTGCCACCCTTCGATCTTGTTGTTTGTTCTGGCATGTCCCTCCAATACCGATTCGGAACAGTTCCGCTTTCCTTCTCGACCCACTTCTTGTTAATTGTCCGATCCAATTACTCTCAAAATAATCTAACAATGATTCTAGGTATTTTTCATTGTCTTTAAAAAACAGTGATTGGATTAAATGTTCATAATAATCCTCGACATGATTAATATGTACAAAAGCTAATGAGAATAATAATTTAATGTTATGTTGGAACTGTAAATCTTCAATATATCCTGATTGCATTCCAATGTTCTGTAATTTACGCCAAATTGCTTGTGTGAAGTGAAAAAAACAGCCTTGTACTTTGCAAGATTGGAAAATGTCTGTAAAGGCCTTGATTTGTTGTAACTCATAATCTAGAACCATGATTTGGGGGAAATATTTTCTTGAATGAATTTAAAAATGTTTTTGTCCATATCCTTGGTTTTGTGTGGCATCAGTACATATATCAAAAGGGATAAGAGAGTCATTGATCATTCCATGAATGCTATAAAATTGGCTAACTGGTTTAGGGCACACTTTGAATGATTTGGGAGTTTTTGAGGTATTCCGTTTTACGTGATGTGCCAAATATTCAATTCTGATTTTGTATAAAGTAGTCATTCTTTTCCGTAATTCGTAATTCTAGTGGCATTTCAATTTCTGCATATGTTTCGGGTGCTTTTGGAAATTTCATTTTAACTTGTCTTTTTTTGCTTATTTGACGTTGTAGTGTTTTACTTGGCAGCATTTGACCAGCCACATGAAAAAGTAGATTTGCGCACACGTTTGCTAACTGATTCACTCTCTTCATCTATATTTTCATTTGCACTTTCTTTTATTTGAGTGATTGTTTTTTTAATTATAATTTTAGTGCCATCCGGTAAGTGGTTGTGTTCTATTTCATGAATCACTTTTTCACCATGTGTTATCGCTCTTCCCGTGCATTTGTTTTTGAAATATTCTGAACATTTCCAATATATCTTTTCATCCAGTTGCTTTTCTTTGTTATATGTATATCCCATAAATGCCAGTTGTTTCTTTCTCATTTTTGAGACCACAAAATCTATACATTTTGTCATTTTGACGGACTAGAAAATGAAAGAGAATCATATTTTACAATATGTCGTTCGATAGCTACCGTCATATAATATTTGGATAATGGTACTTTATTTTGGACAAATAATTAACTTACCAGTATTGTTGTTAAAGGATATTAACTGAAGCGTTTTCTGTTTTCCTTTCGATCCTCTCACTTGATAGTCGGTAAACCTGAAAGCACCGTTAGTAGAAAGTGTCACTTTGCGTGACGTGCTTGTATAGGGTTCTTTACTCGAACCTGTAGTCATTGTCGATGCATTTCTTTCGATGAATATGCACTTTTAACCGCTTCAATGGTGTTTCGATGTAATACTTTTCATTGGATATGGGCTTTTGTGAATTTTGAGCTTGAATAGCTCACAATTTTACATAGGAAGTTTTAAAAAAAAAAAGTGCTAGTATTTTTTTTTAATGTTGCCTATCTATTTTTTAAATAACGTTTTTGCTGGACTATCCCTTTAAAGCCACAGTTCACGAATGCACAATTCACATGATAGAGCAGCACGAATAGAGCAGCAGAGAACGGTGAAGCACGTCGGTTCTGGCAGCCGGTCCTCTCACTGATGCAGACTGATACTCTACTCGATACTCCGTCCCATTATATGTGATCGTACTTTGCTCCCGGGCCGTTCTCAATATCTGTTCCTTTTGTTGGTATGAAGTGCAGGCAGCCCGGGTTCACATCTTTTCGGGCCGGTCCGATGTATTCAGTCTATAGAGATTAGGGGAGTATCATCTCCTGGAAGCAGGTCAGCTTAAATCCGAGTCACCACTTCTCGTAGCTGGGAGTCGAGAACCATTTCTGGCAAGTTTCTCCCTCTTATGTATGAACAACGGGACCTATTCTCCAAATCTTCATATTGTAGTTCAAGGTTCTGCATCGCTCTGGCCAGGTCCTCCAAAGCAATATCCGTCAGTTTACTGCTGTGTGTCAGGGCCTGGATGGCCTGTTCATTGACCTCAACCCGCACACCCAGTGTAGCAATGTCTTTGCTAAAATCTGAAAGTGATAGCTTAATTTCCGATGTAAAAGACGTAAATTGTGCCTGAAAGGAGGCTGAAAATTTCTCTTGAAATACTTGAAAGCTAGCAGCAAAGTCCTCTTTAGCAGTCGCCATCACCATTTCCTGGGATTCAGTATTATGGGATAAAACAGTTTGCCTCTCTGCACCGTCCCCAGACGTGTCTGAGTCCTTTGCACCCCGAAGCCTTTGCAGAGGATTCCGTTTAGCTTGCAAATCCTTAGGGGGCAGTGACTGAAGAGACTTTTTCTTTCCCCTCAGCATAAGACACAAATATCCAACCAGGATAAACGTTCAGAGATCAGTTTTGTTACAGCATCCGAACAAGAAGAAAGACAGTGAGGCACCCCCTCCTGACCCCCTCCTCACCGCCCAACACTGTCTCCCCAGCAATGTTCCCTTTGTGTGCTGCTGTCTTGATAGTAGTCATCCCTCCTTAGCTCAGGCAGAATGCCTGTATCTTCAAACCCACAGGATGCAGCAAAGTTTACCATAGCCCCCCCATGCAGGTTCCAGATATTAAATTGCTCAGATCTGTGTTTACAGCGTTATGGTTACTCGTAGATCCAATGACATTAGTTCTACTACTAGCAATGCCCCAATTTCCGATACTTCCCAGCAAGCCACAGTCTGTCAACAAAGCACCTTCGATGGGATGGATGTCCACATAGTTTTACTAAGCATATAGTACCTCCTTCCAAAAGTTTTAAAGCAGTGCTCCCCTGTGTGACCCAAAAAAGCTTTTTAAAATGAAGCGTTATGAGCAAGCAGGTATCTGGCACTTTGCCGTTAATTATCAAAAAGCCCCCAATCTTGTGGGCCACAAATTCACATCAGAGCTGTCCAACTTGTGTAGCCTGCATAGAGATTACACGGCGCTAACTTCTTTATTCCATTGTGTCCATTTTGCAATAAATAGCAGTACTCTTACCAGAGCATTGTTCCAACATTGGCATTCCTCAAGCTGTACATCCCATCCGCCCCTCCTTCAAACTTTATTCCGTCCAGCTGAGCTGCTCTCCACTTGCTTGCTGCAAATATCATGCGAAGTAGAAGTAACAATCAAGCTGCACTATCCATACAGTTATAGAGCTCTCACATCAATTAACTGTCACTATGCTGAGCAAATTTTGCTTGGACACCAGGTTCGTTCCCACTCAGTAATTTTTCTCCACCAGCTGACATTTCCAGCGCTGCTCACCTCATGCAGGGCTTGCCTATGCCCATTAACTTTCTGGCACGTCTTATTCAACTTCTGTCCCCATGTGTTGCTCCATGCGCCAGCCTCAGCTGTCAAAGCAAAGTTCTCCTTTACCTTACAGCGGTGTATTTCACTGTGCTCCAATTGGTGGACCAAGACTACATTTTACCCAAGAGTGCCATCACATGAGGCTCCCTGTGTCCTCCCCACAATCATGATGGTGCCACCCAGTTCTCTGAACTAATTTATTATTTTCTCAAAACCATAATACAATACAACCAAAACAATGTTCACATCAATGAATCATTTCACAACACAAACAAAACCCAATCTCCAAACCCAACCCACCCTCCACATATCAAAAAATACTAACTGAAAACATTCTAAAATATAAAGAGAGAAGAAAAAAAAGGGGGGTGGTTCTTTTAACAACCTTTAACTCGTCCTTTCAATTCCCTATAATAATTCCAAAAAAAACAAAACCTTTTTGTAATCCTCAAATCAATACCGTATGATAATATAATAATTCCAAAAAATACATCTCTCTTGCAGTCCTCAAATCAAACCCTTCTTATGATATATTCAAATCCAAAAAAGGACCCCAGATCTTCTGGAATTTTGAAACTTTGTTCTGCAGCATGTAATTTACTCGTTCAATGTTGCAAATTTTGTACATTCCTTCCATCCATTTGCGCCAGTTCAGAAAGTCAGCTGACTTCCATGCACTTAGTATCAATCTCTTTGCTACTGCTGTTCCTCTCATAATCCAGGTGATATGGCCATCATTCAAGTCTTCCAGCAGTACAGTTTCACCTAGGATCAATGTTTCAAAGTTGTATTCCATCTCTTCCCCCACAACAGCATTCATTACCTTCACGATCCCATTCCAGAAATCCTTCAATTTAATACAATCCCACAGCATATGCTCCAAAGTGCCTTGCCCCAATGCACAACGCCAGCAAATGTCAAGGGTTCAATAAACCATGTTTGAAAAGATGAACAGGAGTCCAAAATATTCTGTTGAGTATCTTAATCTGACGATCTTGATCCCCAACATTCATGGAGACTCTTGATATTTGCACATATACTTGCCCATCTTTGAGAAGTCATTTCCGTTTCCAAAACCCCTGACCATGTCATCAGGATCCCTGATCTGGTTCTGAGAAGTCACTTAACAGAGTGTACATTCTAGAGGCTAAATGTGCCTTTCCGGAAAAACTCTTGATACTGGAAACCAATTGGAAAGCATTTGCAGATGGCAGGCTCACCACTTTCCTCAATTTCCTGTAGTCACCATATACATTTTGGGCCAGGTTGTATTCCACCCTCAGCTCCCTGAATGTCTTCCATTTCTGATCCTTGAACAAATCCCCAATTTTCTTGATGCCTGCTGTGAACCAACTTCTCCAAAAAATCACTTTCTTCCCAATTCTAATTCTGGAATTCAGCCATATCGATGATTCTGCATTTGTACCAGAATCTATTCCGGCTACTTGTTCATAGGCTCTCCAAATTGTCCTCAAGAAATCTGTCAGAGCTGAGCCGGGGGCCCTCTTGCAAGTAATGGTTGATGGAATGGCCCACATATCCAACGGCCCTGCCCTCTCCGCCTCAGCACGAGCCCACTCATCCTCTGACGTCAGGAACGGAAGGATGTACCTCAAGGTGAACACTTGGTGGTATCGCTCAAAATGCGGAATGTTCAAGCCCCCTTTCTCTTTTTTGAGCTGTAGTTTCCAAAGTTTCAACCTTGGAATTTTCCCATTCCAAACAAATGACTGAAGCATACAATCCATTTCATTTTTCGCAGTGGCATCGGAATCATTCCTAACATATAAGTTATTTTCGGTGTCAAAGTCATTTTTATTGCATTTACCCTGCCCCCTAAGGACAGCTGAAGTGCAGACCAGCGATCAATCTCCTGTTTTATCTTCTGCATACAAAGCTCCGCCACCCAGTTCTCACCCACATTCCAGCCAGCCGATCAGCTGGGCGTCTTTCCCTGGGTGTAAATATTCATTAATGCAGCATTCATCGCCATATACCATAGTAATGAACATTAACCTCCCAATTGATGAAATTAGGAATCTAAAGGATTGTATGCCTTGAAAAAGACCTAGCGTTGAAACACGTGTTGGCAATCTACAATTAATGGTCAATCCATAATAAATGGCAAGTCAAAATTGAAGACTAATGACATTTTTGATTCAAGTGGATCTTGAGAGAAATAGACATCAGTCGATTGCATGATATTTTAGAAATAACTACATCTTTATGCAAATACATATTATTGGTATATATAATCCATTTCATGACACTTTATTCAGATTCCGAGATGCATCTATAACAAAACAGTGTCGGATTTATAGGTTATGTGATAGCGCTTTTGGGTATACCATCACCAATCTGCCCCTTTCAGCCTTGCCCACAGGGCCTTTTGTCTTGAATCTACCACTGCCTAAAACTAACCATTGGACCAGAATGTTCAGCATTCCTGTCTATTGTTTGACAAGATCTAAGGTGTTCACCCTACATGCATTCCACCTCTAAAGTTCCTTTTCATTTCAGTTAACTGTCATTCCATATTGTAACTCTTAGTTTGTCATTATTTGGCACTTAATGATTGGATATTATTTTTGGTGTAAAGAAATAAAGTTGTTTGGCTTCACCACTAACATCCAGTGTCAGTGTCCTGCTTGCTCTAATGCAAATTACTACAAAAGGTCAGTAAGGTGGTTTCTACCCCGTCAGTCTGAAAAAGAGTATTTAGGGTTGGCAGCCTACATTCAAAAAGTTATTAAAGTGTTTATAATGACTATGCTAACATCATGAGTACTATTCAAATGTAAATAAATAGTCAAGTTTGAGTGCAGAGAGGACTGTAAGAAAACGAAAGCTAGGAATCTCTATGCTCCTCCAACTGCAAAAAAATATTTTGTGTAACAAGTAGTCCTATTGTTGTAGCTCTTCCCATTCCACATGAATAGCCCTCTCCCACACCAATTGCACTCCAGTTCCTTACCATGCGGAAGACCTGCAGAGTTCCAGTTAACTAGGTGAAGTGCGGGACTTGACGTTCGTGATTTACCAGACACGCCCGAACGTGCAACCCACGTGATGATGGGCAGCGCAGCGCGTTGGCATGGTCCGTTTCTCGGATTGGAACTAGAAACTATAATCACACAGGAAGGAGAAAGGGAACTTGTTACGAAGTGAAGAGGCATTATGCATGCACGAGCCTCGTTTGTGCTCACGCATGCGCCTTGGAAATAAACGCGGTCCAGACGGCAGTTGCTGCCGGGACCTTACAGCTAACAGACGAGTCACCTTGTCTTCCCATGTGTGTATGCGTGCGTGTTATGTGAGGCGGCCCGAGGCACACCGGCAACCTTAAAATTTGGTGACGAGGATCAAGGACTGCGTAGAGGTGAGGGAAATGGTCCATGTGTTACACAGTGGAAGCGACTTCTCCTCATGCTGCGTAGTTTAGTTTAGTTTTAGTTTATTTATTTAGAAAGCGCGGCCGAAACCTAGGTTAGCTGGGCGCATTATGCTTGAGCAAAACATAGGTTACACAGGAGTTGCACATACAAGATACATAAAAGTGCAGTATAATAGGTAGCATAAAGACCTGTTTACAGTTTGGTCCATGTCAGGTATAGGTGATAGGTTACAATCGAAGTTTCAATAAAGATTAGCATGCAGGTAATTGCGCAGTGAGCCAAGTTTTCACCATGGCTCTGAATGACCAGAAAGATTCCTCAGATATGATTGTTATAGTGAGTGAGTTCGAGCACTTCACTGCTAGCACTGGGAAGCTGGATACCCCCGCTGTTGTCAGATTGAATTTAGGAATGTTCAAAAGGTGCATGTACGGGGTTCTGGTCGGTCTAGAGGTGCTGTGTCTAGAATTTGTCTGAAAGGTATCTGGGGGCAGTCAGTGAAAGGCATTTGTGTGTGATGACAAGTGATCTGAGTTTAATTCAATCTCGGATAGGGAGCCAGTGGACTTCCGTGCTGATAGTAGAGATGTGGGCATTACGAGGGAGGTTAGGGGCACATCCAAGTGCATTATTCTGTAAGACCTGCAGTCTATTCAGGTTGATGTTTGTGGAGCCTAGGAAAAGAGTATTGCACTAATCTAGCCTTGATAATATCAGAGCTCTAGACAGTGTGAGGCAACTAGTGGTGGATAGAAATGGGCTGCAAGCATTAATAAGCTTATTCGTATAAGCCATAGATGAGATAGTTGCATTTATTTGTTTTTTGAGCGAAAGTGTAGAGTCGAGATACACGCCCAGTGTTTTAACTTCTTTAGAGACTTTTATATTATTACCGTCAATCGTGAAGGATTGATACCTAGTGTCCAATTTGTTGAGGCGGGCTTGCAAACCTACATTGAGTAGTTCCGTGAATTTCAAGGTATATTTTATTCAGCTTTGCAACATCATTCTCGTAGCATCCAGTGAGTGTGATGAGGATCTGTGTGTCATCAGCGTAATTGGTATAAGTCACACCCAGATCATCAAGTCGGTCAAAGATTCCATGGCGAGACAAACGCAGCATTCCTAACCTTAATCAGAAATTAAGCATATTAAAAATACAATTAGGCAGGTAACTGTTGTGGTATATACCTAACCCTTCACCGGCCTTTCCATAGGGTTTCGCCTGTCGTACTCTGCCACCTCCCGGTCTCCTGTGATCTCCAGTTGAAGACTGGGTGAGTGGTCTGATCTGGTGTAATTTTAACAATTGAATTATGAGCAGACTGCTCATTTATATGAAAGGTGCTTACCTGAGTTACTCTTTTGTTTCCCCTCGATAGGTCAGAATTTGAATACTGCTACCCTCAGTGAGAGGTCAGTACCTATTACCCCTCTTTCAGGTTCCAGCCAGTATTACTTAGCCTCACTAATTAGCTTAGATTATAATACCTGTTCTTGTGAATTTCCCACAGGAGAAGCTTTTAAGAAATTATCTAGCATTAATCACCAATTGCATACAGGAACAGCGAAGCCCCCACCCTGAAGATGGATCATTAGATCCGAAACGCGTTGGTCATTTATATTATCCACTAAAAGGGCTTCCGTGGTTTGAGCTGCTTTACAGTATAAACTCCCGCAAAGTCTCCCAAGAGGGAACTGATTTCCGCATGACAAATTTATATCTGCTGATTGATATGTAATACTGTAAGAAGTGCATGTTCATGTGAATGACTATACTATGTGAATGCCTATGTCATGTATTTTAGTGTGTTTATCTATGGCACTGACCAGGATATCTTTGTTTGAAAATGGAAATTTAATTCCTGGATTTATTATTATTTTTTTAAAACTAATGCGGATAGGTCAATTAAAAAGAACCAGATCCCGGAATACTGTTGCAAATGTTGCTTTATACTTTCGGTCTATTGAAACATATTTTCTCTATTTAATAATCTATTGAAATTGTTATTGAAACAACCATCATACATTATGTAAACAAATCTCTCCAAGTGTGAGTTATAAATACAAGCCCGGAATGACATAAAATCCGCCACAGTGGCAAGAATTTAACACTTGAACTAAGGTTCTGTAGGAGTGCATCTGGGCTTACTGCTTAGCAATAGGCAGTTCAGGTTTTGTACTAATTTGTGTCCCAAGTGGTCTTGTGACGTTAGCCCGCCTGCACCTGAAATTGTCTGAGACATTCTATTACTAATGCAGTTATTCAATGCTCTTCAACCCATGTATTCTATATAAATTATCTTGATATTCACTAGCAGTGCACTCCCACCCCCACAATTTGCTTTTGTCACCCCGCCCCCAATCCCTGTTTTTCTATCAGTACGGATGATGTTGTAGTTCTCTGGGATAGCAATAGATAGTGCGGGACCCGCTGCTTGGTGAAGCCATGTTTCTGTGACCGCAAGGAAGTCTAGGTGGTTAGCAGTAATTAGGTCTGCGATGTCAGAGGTGTGCGCTACCAGAGATCGGGCATTGATGAGGGCACCCTTAATTGTAGCTAAGTACTATGTGGTTGTCCGGTGTAATCTCCTGAGGTGAGGCAAATTCCTGTTCAATAAGGGAGTCAGTTTGAGTCGGCGGTCGTTTGTTGTTCCTGGCATGTTGGGTGAACCTCCAGGTGGGATTAGGCTTAAGGCTAGTGCGGTAGCATAGTCTCGCGTTTCTCACGTGAGTAGGGCAGGTAACATAGGGACTGGTGTCGTCAGGTATGTTCAGGCGAGAGCCTAGTCTGGAATTTCTTGAAGGCGTAGGACATGGGATGAGAGGTGTAGGGGGGGTTGCAAATCTGATGATCCAGTCTTTTGTTGACAATAGAGGTTATAGGTGTGGAGTCGTTATATTGTATGTGTAGGGGATGGTTGTATGATTTGTTGCATGCAGGCAAATCAGCGGTGCAATGTTGTGAAATAGTGGAAGGAAGGTAGCCATGGCAAGCGTCGCTCCTCTTAACGCGGCCATGATGTAAAGCAGGAATACTGCTGGTTGTGTGTGCCTAGGGGGTGGTGGGGGGTGAATAGTTTAGTGTACATGTCTAATGTACGGCCTGCTGGGTGGCTAAATTGAATGCAGGCAATGAGAAGTAATCTGTTATGATCTATAAACTAGTTCAGCCTCCCTGGTATAGGCTAAAGTTGGCTAATATAGGGTATGCTGGCAATAAGTGGTAGTACCATGCAAGAGTGAGCTATAACAGAATCTGGACTTTCAGTGGTAGGCTTGGTGGTATAAATGCGCTAAAGGACTAGTTCAAACATCAGGACAGCAATGGGCTAATTCAATCAACAGAGCAGAAGTGGGCAGATTCAGAGCATGGGTATCACAGTGGGCTAAAATCAAACATCAGAGCAGCAGAGGGCTAATTCCGAGCATGAATTTCACAGTGGGCTAAAACCAAACATCAGAGCAGCAGAGGGCTAATTCAGATCATGAATATCACAGTGGGCTAAAACCAAACATCAGAGCAGCAGTGGGCAGATTCAGAGCATGGGTATCACAGTGGGCTAAAATCAAACATCAGAGCAGCAGAGGGCTAATTCCGAGCATGAATTTCACAGTGGGCTAAAACCAAACATCAGAGCAGCAGAGGGCTAATTCAGATCATGAATATCACAGTGGGCTAAAACCAAACATCAGAGCAGCAGAGGGCTAATTCAGAGCATAAATATCACAGTGGGCTAAAACCAAACATCAGAGCAGCAGAGGGCTAATTCAGATCATGAATATCACAGTGGGCTAAAACCAAACATCAGAGCAGCAGAGGGCTAATTCAGAGCATGAATATCACAGTGGGCTAAAATTAAGCATCAGAGCAGCAGAGGGCTGTAAGTGTAAGGACTGACAACACATTGGTGCTGGTTATTGAAGAAGATTGTGCATGGCGTGGAATGGGCTCACTTAAGTAGCGTAGCTCCGGACCCGACGCAGCGGTTGGCGGCCCTTTTCATAATTCACACGCGACAGTTGCGGCCCGCAAGGGTGCTCGTGCGCTGTCCGTGGGATAATTGACAATCAATTTTTTGAACCTTCACAGTTTCCTACATTGGGAAACTGTGATATTAAGTCAGTGAAGGCGTGTGTGTGCCTATTGACAGGCATACAGTGTATCCTGGAAGCTGAGTAAGCACAAAGTGAGTCTGGCCATAGAATGGGGCTCCATCTGTGAGGTCAGTGCACATCTGGGGCATCTGTGACAGTATACAGGCGGTTCAGGGGCCGAGGAAAGCGCTGCAGTGCCAACAGAGTCTACCCAAGGTTTGCCGCCTCACACCATAAAGTGGGGTGCCTGTGTGACCTGCAGAGATGAGTGACCAAGATGAAGCAGCCATCGCCCCAGCACAGATGTCACGGCGACGGTAAAGCACACTGGCACCAATGCCAGAATTTTGACACATCAGGACCTCCATCCAAGCTAGGGCCCAAGTGGTTATTGTGGGGCAAGAAACTAGAAATGTCTTTTAGAGCGACTGGGGAGGACAATGATAATGCAAAAGTAGCGACCCTACTGTACTCTGCGGGGACTGAAGTGCACTGCATTTTTGAATCATTAAACCAAGTTGTCACATATGCAGCAGTCAAAACAGCCTTACAAAACAATATTCTCCCTATAGCAAACATGGACTATGATAGATTCATAATGTGTGGAGAAAAACAGCATGACGACAAATCCCTAGATCAGTTTTGTGCAAGATTGTGCCAACTGTCAAGCACATGTCATTGGGAAAACGAAGACAGCATGGTGCGAAACTAGGTCATACAGAGATGCAGCTCGAGCAAATTGCGGAGGCAGATCCTTCGAGAACCAGGGATGACACTAACACAAATTCTGGACACTGGGCGGGCCTATGAACTTGCTGAAAGCCGAGGGGTGAAGATGGATGCGACCATCCGATCAGGGAAAAGTGAAGATGCCTTCGCTCTGGGGAGGTCCACTCCAACAAAGTCTCGTTGGACCCAGAAGCGACAGGATATCACACCTGTCCATGGCACTCCGGCATCGTGCCAATAATGCGGATATGATCTGTCACATGTAGAAGATTGTCCAGCGAAATCCAAAGTATGCGGAAGATGCAACACACCAGGACACTAAGCCAGAATGTGTAGAGCAGCGGCACCAGTAATGACCTCCAGAGGTCCTGCAAGGGTCCTGCAAGGGTTACTGGTAGAACCTTCAGGAGACCCAGAAGTGTGGTTACGTTGGAACAGGGCATACAAAGACTAGATCTGGTGGAGGAGGAAGAAGATGACGAAGAAGTTTTCTTTATATCCAACATAGACACTGGGGCCAAAAAGAGGAGACAACCTACTTGCGTTGTAGACATTAAGGGCACTCCCACGCCAGTTTTAATTGATACTGGTGCGTCAGTGTGCGTTCTGGCAACTGAACACTATGAGGCTCTCCCTGGCCCACTCATGCTGGAGGAATCCCGGGCAAGAATGTACAATTTTGGAGGCAACACACTGTTACCGATACAAGGTGTCTTTGTCGCACCGGTCGCACATGGAAACAATACCATCAAAACCTGATTTTCTGTGACCGAAGTCAGCCCTCATTCTCTCCTAAGTTGTGCGGCCTCAGAAGCTCTGGACATTGTGCACTTCACAATGGCGGTATACCAGTCGGATGTGGAAAAGCTCCTGAAAAGATAGGATAGCCTCTTCCATGGAGTAGGGAAATTGAAAGCGGAACCAGTACGTCTCCACATTGATGAGACTGTAAGGCCCACTGCTCTCAAGCATAGGAGGATAGCGTTCCATCTAAGAATGCAGGTAGAAAAGGAACTCCAGACACTAATAGATTTGGACATCATTGAAAGAGTAGAAGGCCCCACTCCGTGGGTATCGCCGATTGTGGTTGCACCGAAACCCAAACAGCCAGGTGCGGTCCGCATATGCGTTGATATGCGCCTGCCAAATGCTGCCATTAAAAGGGAACACCACATCACGCCTACGTTAGATCATATCATCAGTGAACTACAAGGAGCCAAGGTATTCTCAAAGCTAGACATGCGTTCAGGATACCACCAACTTGAACTACATCAAGAATCAAGATATATCACCACTTTCACCACCCATGAAGGGTTACATCAATTCAAGAGGCTACGCTTCAGTGTATAATCAGCGGCAGAAGTGTTCCAGAACACCATCAGCGGGGCACTTGCCGGGCTCGTGACGTCATCCTTGTTTTGCAACATCTGAAGCTGAGCACATGAAAAGGTTAGAACTAGCTCTGGAAAGACTAGGCAACCTGGGCCTCACCCTCCACAGATCAAAATGTGAGTTCTTTAAGAACCAAATAGAATTCTTTGGGTTTCTTTTTATGGGAAAGGGATCTCTCCTGATCCTGAGAAGATTTGTGATATTCGTGACGCAGCGGTCCCAGAGTCACCAGCAGAAGTCAGAAGCTTCCTAGGAATGGTTAATTACTGTGGCAAATTCATTAAAGGGCTGGCTTCGCTGTCTGAACCACTCAGAGCACTAACAAAAAATGATGTGCCGTGGGCACGGAAAGAGAGAAAGCAAAAGGCGTTCCAGGACATCAAATGTGCACTCTCCGATCCGGAAACCATGGCGTACTTCGATCCAGCGAAGGAATTCGAAATCGTAGTTGATACAAGTCCCGTGAGTTTGGGCGCTGTACTGTCACAGGCCGACATGCAAGGCAACATCTGTCCCATCGCCTATGCCAGCAAAGCACTCTCTGAAACTGAAAAGAGGTACTCTCAAATCGAAAGGGAGGGGCTGGCAATATTATGGGGCTGTCGCCACTTCCGCTTATACATTCTTGGAAAGCCAGTGTCAATCATCACTGACCACAAGCCTCTCATCCGGATTATGACAGGCGTGTCCTAAAAACCACCCCCCACGCATAGAACGATGGATGTTGTCGCTCATTGAATACGGCGTAAAGCTGCAGTATAGGCCGGGCACCAACAACCCTGCAGACTATCTTTCGCGCCATCCCAACCCGGGGCGTGCACATGATCAAAAATAAATCGCAGAGAGCCAGAAATAGTATGTGTCATTGTGGAGGAGGCCATGCCTAAAGCCCTGGCTCGTCAAGATATTGTCGACGCATCCAACAACGATAAAGTGTTCCGAATCATTAAGGCAGCCATTGGAACCGGGGAGTGGAAGGACGTGCTTGGCAACAATGCCAGACGAGAAGCGAGAGCCCAACGTGACATGCAAGCGCTATGGAAGGTGAGAAACGAGCTGTCTGTGTCAGAGGATGGCCTGATCTTCCGTGGCCATCAAATAGTGGTCCCAAGATCGATGGTTGCCTAAGTACTAGACCTAGCGCACACGGGACACCAAGGGTCGGCCAAGACTAAAGCTCGCCTAAGGCCGAAAGTGTGGTTTCCTGACCTAGAGGAAAGAGTGGACAACCATGTACGGAGGTGTGTCCCATGACAAGCAGCAAGTCTGGCAGAAAGAGCGCCAACGATCAAGTCTATGGACAGAAGTGAGCAGCCATGGGAGACTGTACATGTGGATTTTGGGTCCACTGGTAGAGGAATGTACTTTCTAGCAGTCATAGACCAGTGGTCGAGATATCCAGAAGTAGAACTGGTGGAGTCGACAGCCTGTGACCACACCATCTTGGCGCTCGAAAAGATTTTCGCCACCCACGGATTTTCGATGGTCCTCTGTTCAGATAACGGCTCATTGTTTCAAAGTAATCAATTTGCACAATTCATGGAAGCGAGGGGACTCAAACACTGAAAGGTGACACCACTCTGCCCCAGAGCCAATGGAGAAGCGGAGAGGTTCATGAGAATTTTGAACATGATTTTTTGAATCTCTTTAAATGGTGGGGGAGAATTACGGCGAAACTTATTCGAGTTCCTGCGAGAGTACCGGACGACTCCACATCAATCCACCGGCATCCCACCAGCGGAAGCCTTGTTCTTAATTCTGGAATTGGAAGGGAGAACACCAGGAGTGATCGATGACGAAAGCGTCCGACTGGAGAGACTGGCTAGAAACGAGAAAGAGAGTGGACAAAGACACCTCCATGAGAAGGACATTGCCGTGGGTGGCACTGTGCTGGTCAAGAACCGTCACCCTGAAGGGAAAATGTCCCTCACCTACGAGCCCCAACCTCTTGGGGTAACTCACGTGAGAGGGTCAATGGTTACAGCTGCAAATGGGCAAGGGACGGTGACCAGGAACAAGTCGTTCAAGAAAATTGAAGCAGGCCCAACGACCGAACCGCCGGGAGATACAGTTCTACTAGAGACAGAGGAAGCACAGCCAGACCTGAGTTCACCGGAAGGCCGAGGACCTTCCATGGAAACACCATTGACCACCAGCAGGTATCCGAGCAGACAAGGACGTCAACTGCAAGCTGGCTTCAGAGACTACATTATGGACTCCGACGGCTGATGCAGAAGACAAACAAAGTTATATGCCTCACGTTGAGTTCTGGTTACATTATGTTTTCTGTTTTAAAGAAAAGGAGGGATGTTACGAAGTGAAGAGGCATTACGCGAGCCTTGTATGGGCTGACGCATGCGCATTGGAAATAAACGCGGTCCAGATGGCAGTTGCCGCCGGGACCTTACAGCTAACAGACGCATCACCTTGTCTTCCCATGTGTGTATGCGTGCGTGTTATGTGGGGCGGCCCGAGGCACACCGGCAACCTTAAACCATAGTAATGAACATTAACCTCCCAATTGATGAAAATAGGAATCTAAAAGATTGTATGCCTTCAAAAAGACCTAGCGTTGAAACACGTGTTGCCAATCTACAATTAATGGCCAATCCATAATAAATGGCAAGTCAAAATTGAAGACTAATGACATTTTTGATTCAAGTGGATCTTGAGAGAAATAGACATCAGTCGATTGCATGATATTTTAGAAATAACTAGATCTTGATGCAAATACATATTATTGGTTTATATAATCCATTTCATGACACTTTATTCAGATTCTGAGATGCATCTATAACAAAACAGTGTGGGATTTATAGGTTATGTGATAGCGCTTTTGGGTATACCATCACCAATCTGCCCCTTTCAGCCCTGCCCACACGGCCTTTTGTCTTGAATCTACCACTGCCTAAAACTAACCATTGGACCAGAATGTTCAGCATTCCTGTCTATTGTTTGACAAGATCTAAGGTGTTCACCCTACATGCATTCCACCTCTAAAGTTCCTTTTTATTACAGTTAACTGTCTTTCCATACTGTAACTCTTAGTGTGTCATTATTTGGCACTTAATGATTGGATATTATTTTTGGTGTAAAGAAATAACGTTGTTTGGCTTCTCCCCTAACATCCAGTGTCCTGCTTGCTCTGATGCCAATTACTACAAAAGTCGATAAGGTTGTTTCTACCACTTCAGGAGGATTTAGGGCCGCCAGCCTACTTTCAAAAAGTTATTAAGTGTTTATAATGACTATGCTAACATCATGAGTACTATTTAAATGTAAATAGTCATGTTTGAGTGCAGAGAGGTCTGAAATAAAAACGAAAGCTAGGAATCTCTATGATCCTCTAACTGTTAAAAAATAGTTTGTGTAACAAGTAGTCCCATTGTTGTAGCTCTTCCCAATCCACACGTATAACCCCGTCCATATTTTATGTCAGCCCTCTCCCACACCAATAGCATTCCAGTTCCTTACCATGCAGAAGACCTGCAGAGCCCCCAGGTAACTAGCTGAAGTGCGGTCCTTGACGCTCGTGATTTACCAGACACGCCCGAACGTGCAACCCACGTGATGATGGGCGGCGCAGCGCGGTGCCATGGTCCGTTTCTCGGATCGGAAGTTACTAGAAGCTACAATCACGCAGGAAGGAGAAAGGGAACTGACTGACGTGCAGCCTTCTGCAACATACCTCCATGTGAGTGACTGCAATAACGGCCCTGCAGGGGCGGATTAATCTGCTAAACCGCAGCGCGTCATCTGAGCTCTATAATGGTCAACGTTCTAGAATAGAAGGCGGCACTACGGGTCAGCATTGAGATGCATTGGTTGAGCGCAATGTTGAGCACAGTGCTGAAATAACACGAGGCACTTGGGAATGATTTGAGTTCTCAGTGCCGTGTCTGTGTTGCAGTTATGTGAAATAGCTGGATGACTGTGGCGGTGTTCTGTAATATTCGGTATCCCTTACGGATCCGGTATCCCTTGGTCTTCGGCTGATTGGCTGCATTAAGCCTGAGCAGTGGCCCCTCTTCCGAGCTGTCACAGACATAAGCAGCAGAGCACCCACGAGCGGCCTCGTTGCTGTAATAGATAGAACACTGTTCATTCTGAGAGAAAACTTTGCATTAAAAAGAGAGGCTGTCTTTAAGGAAGCCGCTGATGTAAAGCTTTCTCTCAGAGTACTAAACAGTGATTAATCTATACCCACAACGGAACGAAGCTCGGCATTGCATAAACTTTAACTTGTCATTAAAATACGAGGCTTCGACTGAAGCCATTAATGGCTGGTTACAGTTCATGAAATGTTGAGCGGCGCTTTGTTGTAATAACAAGACAATTATCCTGTAAGTGGAGTATTCAGCATTGCAAGATGTGGTGAGGGGGCAACCACGGTGAAACGCCTACTACTTTCCCCTCAAATGCAGTGCACGCAATTCCAGGTTGTCTCATTCACGCCCACAAACCGCCTACCCCTGCCCCAATCTATTTTTTTGGTAACTTTACTAGTGGCATCTCGCATTTTAACACAACAAAAAAAAACAGCAGAATCATTACAGATGCAGGGAACTCATCTAATCGAGCTCTGTCCAGGCGCTCTGGGGCAAAATACTTACACATCAACTAATTTGCATATGGATTGCACCAACAAACATTAATTCACAGAAAGCAAATCGCAAGGAGCATCATCAGTCTTTGATACTTGGAGGCGCCATGCAACTGACTTTAGAATAAGTTGTCATAAGTAAGCCAAGTGGCAAATAATTTTGTTGTGCAAAATACCTAAATTGCACTGTTATATATGGAGAAAGTCAGGCTTTTTAAAAAAAAAATAACAGCATGATATATTAAAGCTTTGAAGTGAATCAATTACAGAGCTGCAGATAAGACGCAGTCTGATTACATGGTCTGCCCAGGATCACACACTTTGGTTAAATGGTGAAACTGGGATGTGGACAATTTAAGCAACTGAGTACATCTTCACAGTTTTAGTTTATATAGATATTTATTAATGTTTCCCTTTGCATTTCATCTGCTTAAATAATACTTTATTTATAGCAATGCCTTGGAAGCAAAGCACATTACATAAGAAACTACCCTTTCATTATTAACTTTAAGTATACATCATTATAGAAATATGTTGAGCAATAAAAGGATGGATTTAGTTTTATTGTCCCCATCCTGCATGCAAAGTCACAATAGCATCATGCAGATTAATGTGAGCCTAACAAACCCCCTTGGGTAAAGCAATACTCATTATTTCATAAAGCCTGCAGCATTATGCAACCGTCTCACACTTGATCACTCCCTCCCATGCACATTTCTAAAGGGACAAAAGTCCTTGCTAATAGTCCACCCTCCCTCCCATCAGTGCCTAATGGTTCACATTGAAATGCTCTGTTGACACAGAGCAACTTGCGAGCCCCTCTGCTGCTGCCGGGAGCTCTTTGGGACATTGTCCTGGCAGAGGTTTCGGAAAGGGTAAGGTGTCCTGCTGCCAGTACAATTACTGTGCTGAGCAGGAATTACTCAGCACAAATTGTCCTGCCAGGGGGACGCCTTTCGCGTTTGGGCACCTTCATTGAGGTGCCGAACAGGAGAGGTGGCCCACTGACGAAGTCCCGGTCAGGCTCTCAAAAGAGCCTGTGGGGTGGCCGTGTGCCCTCCCAGCCCCTGCAGTATGCCACTGTGTCCAGGTGTTCTCCAGCCGATCAAGGTATGAAGCTTTACAGTCCTGGTGCCACATCTGAGTTCATGACCCACCCACGTGCATTTCACCCATCCTACTGATTGAAGGGCTTTAACACACCACATAAGACGTCCTCCATTAGGTTCTACACTTTTATTGTCAAAATGTTATATTCAAGAAGGAGCGTGAACAGTAATTTCACTTCATTCTGAGAGAAAACTTTGCATTAAAAAGAGAGGCTGTCTTTGAGGAAGCCGCTGATGTAAAGCTTTCTCTCAGAATACTAAACAGTGATTAATCTATACCTACAACGGAACGAAGCTCTGCATTGCATAAACTTTAACTTGTCATTAAAATACGAGGCTTCGACTGAAGCCATTAATGGCTCGTTACAGTTCATGAAATGTTGAGCAGCGCTTTGTGGTAATAACAAGACAGTTACATCTTATGAAAAGCCTCCCTATATTATCCTGTAAGTGGAGTATTCAGCATTGCAAGATGTGGTGAGGGGGTAACCACGGTGAAACGCCTACTACTTTCCCCTCAAATGCAGTGCACGCAATTCCAGGTTGTCTCATTCGCGCCCACAAACCGCCCACCCCTGCCCCAATCTATTTTTTTGGTAACTTTACTAGTGGCATCTCGCATTTTAAAACAACAAAAAAAAACAGCAGAATCATTACAGATGCAGGGAACTCATCTATTAGAGCTCTGTCCAGGCGCTCTGGGGCAAAATACATACACCAACTAATTTGCATATGGATTGCACCAACAAACATTAATTCACAGAAAGCAAATCGCAAGGAGCATCATCAGGCTTTGATACTTGGAGGCGCCATGCAACTGACTTTAGAATAAGTTGTCATAAGTAAGCCAAGTGGCAAATAATTTTGTTGTGCAAAATACCTAAATTGCACTGTTATATATGGAGCAAGTCAGGCTTTTTTTAGTCCACCCTTCCTCCCATCAGTGCCTAATGGTTCACATTGAAATGCTCTGTTGACACAGAGCAACTTGCGAGCCCCTCTGCTGCTGCCGGGAGCTCCTTGGGATATTGTCCTGGCAGAGGTTTCGGAAAGGGTAAGGTGCCCTGCTGCCAGTACAATTACTGTGCTGAGCAGGAATTACTCAGCACACATTGTCCTGCCAGGGGGACACCTTTCCCGTTTGGGCACCTTCATTGAGGTGCCGAACAGGAGAGGTGGCCCACTGACGAAAGTCCCAGTCAGGCTCTCAAAAAGCCTGTGGGGTTGCAGTGTGCCCCCCAGCCCCCGCTTGATACGCCACTGTGTCCGTGTGTTCTCCAGCCGATCAAGATATGAAGCTTTACAGTCCTGGTGCCACATCTATGAGTTCATGACCCACCCACGTGCATTTCACCCATCCTACTGATTGAAGGGCTTTAACACACCACATAAGAGACTTCCTCCATTAGGTTCTACACTTTTATTGTCAAAATGTTATATTCAAGAAAGAACGTGAACAGTAATTTCAACAAAGTGATACATACTCATCATATACCAGATTCCTTACATAAATCAAGAAATTAACCTTTCAAATACAATTTTCCATCAAGGAGACACTAATAAAAACAATCACAAACAGCAATACATTAGGAAAGTCAGTGAGTACAAGGTGTGTTTGTGACAGACAGCAACAGGAACATAGACAAGACGGAGCACACTGATACAACAATTAGCAATGCGAACAGTTTGGGCTTTTTTGTAGGTATGGCAAAGGCACTCGTCAGGCACAGACATATTGGTATTAACTGCCCATTGGTAGTTGCAGGTGCAAAATGGTGGCAGTACCTGGGCATCTAAGCAGTGCCCGGCAAGTTCCTAATATTATACACAAGCCAAAACTGTTGGCTTTTCCAATGCTTGTGCTTAACAGCACTTCAATGAAATAAACAGAGTGCTTATAAATTAAGTGGCTGAATGCAGACCTTGCTTCAGCATTTTTATTACACCAGTAACGTGTTTACAGCAGCAATTAAGTCTGCAAGCTGTGTGACCCTCCTCATGTGCCGACACCTGAAGGGTTTCTGTCAAAGAGGCTGATACCTTAAAAGTAGGTACTGGGGCAAGGAAGAGGAACATGGAGGTAATATGCCTGAGAGATATGTGTAGAAATGAGCATTTCTACACATAAAGTTGACTTACGACTGTGCCGGCCCGGTAACAGCGGTGCCGGTAAGCCTACCGGCACTGTTGTTACCGGACCGGCACAGTACGACTCTGTGGGCAGGTGCCGTCCCGCCCGCAGAGTTTCACGGAAGCACCAAAACCTTTATTAACGGTGACGTTGCTTCCTTGGTCCCCATTCCCATTGAGTCCTATTAGACTCAATGGGAATGGATGGGAATGGGGACAAACCGAATTACCGGCGCCTGACTTCCCGGCCACCGGGGTTGTAATACCTTCGTGTTACCGGGAAATATGAGGCCCATAGTCTTGTTATTGTTAACAAGATACAGTATTATTCTTAATAAAGTACCTATGCTGCTATCACACCCGGCTGGTGTGCATATTGTAGTTCACTCCACAAGCAGGAGAGCCCCATGGGAGCAACCTGTCTGCCTGCCGCTCTGTGCTTTTCTGTGCAGCGCACTGCGAGACCCTCACACGCCTCCTCGACCACGAACAGCGTGCCCTTGTGGCGTCGGGCAGAGTGATGCGGGCAACACAGTATGCTGTGCAGAAACATCAACACAGTAGGCATACATGGTTGTGCTTCTCACCCCTTACAGCATCTGCAGGTAAGAAGCCCTCAATTCCGAACACAAGTGGGATACTTCTTTGGTGCATGGGTGCAGCAGGCACGCATTATGTTGTCTCCCTTTTACAATGGCCTGGGCTCAGACCCTGAGTCGGGAGATAAGTGAGATGTTGTGCTGCTGCAAAGTGCCACCTCTTCTCTCTTGCATGTCCTTTGGTCTCACGTCCTTAGTTCAGAAGATGTGCATGAGTGGAGTACTGTACGGATGTATTCCTCTTTTGTGCAGATCAATACAGAAGCCCTGCCAGATTGTCAGCGAGTAGGGTTGATACAGCCTTACCTTTCAAACCCCACTGCCACAATCTTTTTAAAGCATGTTTGCTGCTTCTAGTGCAGTTCTTGGTGTAATCCCCTGATTTAGCAAAGTCTTCCATACCAGATGATACTCTTAGAAAGTGGAACTGTTCCTATTTCATTAACTTTGCGGCAGTGGAAGCTGCCAATGCTGTCAACGCTGTGAGGCCTCATTAGAATATGTTTCACCATGAAAATATTTTAAATAAAATAAAAATTGTACCTACTCCTGCTCACATGGAGATCACGGTAGCAAGTGTATTAATCCTCTCCACAGCAATATTACCAGTCTACCTATCTTATAGGCTGTGTATATCATACATTTGTTAAGAAGGAGATGCATACAGCAGGCGCAGGCAGTATGTAAAAACAGATTAATTGTCATGCTTATTAATGCCGTTCAAGGGTGCCCCAGTGATTGGTGGTGTTCCACAGGTGGGGATTATATTTATAACATGTGTTTATCCCTTCCATGATGATTTTCTGGATGCCAAATTGGGTGCTGGAGTGTTAAGTGTTTGTCTTTATCTCTCTCCACCTGTCTCTCTCACACAATCTTTGACAAAACACCCTCCATAAACTAAATACACTCTTGCCACTTCAATAATACACCTTGACCATTAACCTCATATAATTTCAAAGTCTTTGATAGACCCTGAAAGTATAAAAGGTGCAGTCTCTAGAGGTGTTCCTCAGATCTCTGTGGTGGGGACTCAACCCACAGAACAACCTTACTATCTCAACAGATGGCTATAGTCGGCCATGGTCCACAATCGCTGTCCATGATCGGCAAGACTTGACCATGATTGGCCATGCTTGGCAATGGTTAGCTATGATTGGGGATGGTGGGCCATGGTTGGCAATGATTGACTTGGGGATAGGCAACTGTGGTTGGTTTGGATGCTGGCGAAAGTCAGAAATGGCCAACTGTGTTTGGCAATGGTCGCCTGCTGTCTGATCCTAAAACACGTTTGGTAATATGAATAATGCAAAACCTTTTAACTGCAGATAACCAAGACAAAAGACAGTTCAGCCAAACAAAAGCCAGACTCTATATCTGCCTCTGCCAACCCTTATGTCATGCTTTCGCCTACTTGGCGCTTATCTGATCAGGTTTCATTTTGGAAATGCTTTCAAATTGTGTCCCGATCCAAGATGGCTACCAGACGCTCTTGCCACGCGGTGATATCGCGTTCACGTGCTCGGCAACATCTGATACCCGGAAATAAATAGAGGTAATTCAGAAGGCTTCTCGCATTGCAATTGTTTTGTATTGCGGAACGCTAGTTTGCCTTCCAACCTTGTGTTTTCTACTTGTTCCTGGTTCCTGTAAAGACAAATTCCCAGAATAACAAATTTACCTGGAACGTCTTCTCAGCACCTTGTTTCCCCCCCCCTAAAGGTTTTTTCCCCCCTGGGACCTGGCTCCCGGGGTAGCCGTAGTGCTTACCTGTTATCCTGTAATCGGGTTGCATGGTGGCTACCTGAAAGGACTGGCCTTACCACTTCCCAGCAAAGGAGTCTAGAAGTAAAGAGGTAAGGACTGAACCTGACGCCTTATCTCCTAGTCATCATTTAGGGCATTCATTTTGGCTCACATGCAGAGGGGAACTAAACCACCACCTCATGGAGCCAAAACCTAAAAATTCAAATGTAATCAGTACTCAAATACTTCTACTAAAATAAAAAGTCAAATAAAAAATGAATCAAATAAGAGATAAAAGTAAGTTTGAGTCCCTGTAATATAGCCAGGGGTGTTAATGTCTCTGTTACAGAGATATACTTGTATCCTACGGGTCCTAATTTCCCATTCCTAGTTAGATTGCACAAAGGCTTAATATGCCTGCTCTGATTTGTCTGTTACATGCACTGCACATACCTACCATTCTAAACAATGGAAGAGCTCTGGCCACTGCAGCCCACCCCTGAAAAATATATTAGATTTGCTCCTCATAAAAACAAATGTCCCTTCTTCTGGGTGCTCCAGCATGGGAGCAGGACTTTTTTCATTTCAATAGGGCACTGCTGCTACACCAGAATGGGACAGCCTTTGAAAGACTGCCCATGCTGGTGTGGCAGCAGTGCACTATTTAAGTGATAAGCTCTCTGCTTGTACATAGCAGCTTGGAGACTTTCATTTAAATAGGACGTTGCTGCTACACCAGTACAGGGTAGCTTCTGAAAGGCTTCCATGAGCTAGTGTGGCAGCGGTGTCCTATCACCTACCAGATACAGAGGGACACCCTGCGGTAGACCGGGTTTACAGCCGCCCGTCTGCCTCATGGGGTAGAGCTTGCTGAGGTGGGTCGTAGCAAGGTTCTGGACCGAACTGGGATTTGCCTGTACTTCAGAGACCTATTCTAGAATCAGAAGACGCTGCTCTAGTATTTGTGTGAGTGGGTGGGGGCTGTGCATGGGGGATGTAGCCGCTTCCCTCGTGTGCTGAGGAGGGACACATTGAAACAATCAGCGATGGATCCTAGCATTCTCAGTGTCCCAAAAACGAGTCTGTTTGGGTTGTAGCTGAAGACTGTGATGGGAGGCAGACCTAGTTCTCAGTTGTCAAACCCTCAGAGGGAGCCACTCCCGAGGGTTATGGTCAAGCTCAGTGGGACAACTTGTCAACTAACTGCCAACTCACCCTAGTTTTGGCAGAGCCTCCATTGTTTGTGATTGCCCAGATACAATTCCCTTTCACGCTTTCCCTTCAACATAAAAAATATACAGTAGTCACTCAGTGGCCGATTAAAGCTTGCACCCTATGCCTGTTTAACCGCTGTGAGAAACCTGAAGGTGTCACCCTGGCTAAATCCCAGAGACCTGTCGTCCAGGTGGCCAGGACATGGCCATCGCTATTGGATCCTGTGGGTGAGTGAGGGAGGATCACCTGGATCGGGTGTCCTCGGGGAGTGGGAGTGGGACACTGACGGGCGAGACGTGGCATCCCCCTTCCTTCAACACCTTTTCCCCATCCTCTTCCGTAGGACATTCAAAAACACTGCCCCCCCCTTTTCCGACACAAACACTTTCGCACAACATGAAAGACAATGGACTAACACCAGAGCCGTTTACCTGACTTGTCCCAATACCAGGGTCAGGCAAAAGTCAGGCAATTTATCAGAATCGCACACACCTGACGTCCCTTTCCCTTCCCCAGAGGGATAAAAAGGGGAACAAGTGAGCATATAGAGCACAGTACGAGCGAGGCAAACCGCACAATGAGACAGCTATCAAGACCAGGCAGTTCAAGAGGAGGAGAAAGGCGACAAACATCGAGAGGCAGACGAGGAGAGACACAACCTAGCCCTTCTTGACAAAACCCAGCGAAACCTCTGCAAAAGGAATCGTAAGACCGAGGACAATATCCCAAGTCTCCTGCAGCAGATGTCAAAGGTACACCGAGCGTATTGACGCTGATAAGCTGGATCGAGGGAGACTCCTGCTACCATGGTACCGGCCATGACACCAGTTGTGAAGAAAAGCAAGCTGTTCATCACAGCCAGTGAGTCGAAGGGAAAACTGATCAGAACCGGGCTGTGGGGAATGAAAGTTGCAAAGTGGCAAAGTAAAAGAAGTTCAAAGAAAAATTGTAAAGGGGAGACCAGCTGCAGAAGGGGACCAGCAACACGTGGGTGCTGCTTCGAGAAACTCTGGTCGACTCTGATTGATCCCCGAGGGAAACTACAGATACCAGAAGGCCGTAGGAGAGCCGTCGAGATAGCTCAAAGTGGTCATACAGGCGGTCAAGCAAAATCCCTCTACAGTCGAAAGCCTTTGACCTAAGAACTATAAGAAAGCAAGGGAAGTAAGGAACAAGTTACTTACCTGTAACTGTTGTTCTCCAGGATGGGTCTGGGATAGATTCACATGCTCATGAATATTCCCCGTCGTCGGGCTGGGAATCCTCGGTAAAGAAATAATCAGTTTCAGTTTCGTTTCTGAACTGTCTACTAGTAACCAATCACTGGTATCTGGGACATACCGCCCCCAACCAATGACTGCGCTCAACCTAAGCCCCTCCTCTGGCAGCCATCTTCAGATTTGGTAGCACGTAAAGTGGCAGTAGGACCAAGAGAAGAGTAGCAGAGGGGTTGGAGGGAGGATTCACATGTGAATCCATGCCAGACCCATGCTAGAGAACAACAATTACAGGTAAGTAACTTGTTCCTTCTCCAGCATGGGGTTTAGCATGGATTCACATGCTCATGAATACAAGAATACATAGCAGTACTCACATGCACAAACACGGGAGGTGGCAAGGCTCAACATTATGCATTTCAACAACTCAACATTAAGCATCTCTTACCTCCTCACCAGGCTCACCTTCAGGCGAACAGGTTGCGCAGCACTGCCTGGCCGACTCTGGACTCCTCCCTGGAATCCCGGTCGACGCAGTAGAATCTTGTGAAGGTGTGCGTCGACCTCCACGTAGCAGCCCTGCAGATGTCCAACAGTGGAACACCAGACAGGAACGCCATGGTAGCAGCAATCGCTCTGGTTGAATGGGCTCTTGGACGGCCGGGCAAAGGTCAGTTTGCCAACCGGTGACAGTGCATGATGCAGTGCATGATGCAGCCGGAAGCCATCTGGAAATGGAAGCCTTCGAGAGAGCCTTCCCTTGGTTCACAGGTCCAGAAGTTCACAAACAGGTCCAAAGTTCTCAAACAGCTGTGATGTCTTCCGAAGACTCTTCGTGCGGCCCACGTAGAACTTGAGCGCTCTAGCCACATCCAGCGAGTGCAAAGTCCTCTCAGCCGGCGACAAAGGTGACTGGAAGAAAACAGGTAACACCAAAGGCTCGTTGAGATGGAAGTCCGACGGCACCTTGGACATGAAGGAGGGGTGCATCCTCAGCACTACCCTCATCTCGTGGAATGTCAGGTATGTAGGTTTACAGGAGAGGGCCTGGATCTCTCCCACTTGTCGTGCAGAGGTGATGGCCACAAGAAACACTGTCATCCACGACAGGAACTTCAACGGTGCCGAATGCAGAGGCTCGAATGGTGGCCCCATGAGCCTGGTCAGCACCACGTTGAGCTTCCACGCCGGGGCCTTCACCGGCAGGAATGACTGGAACAGTCCTTTCATGAACTCCTTCACCAGGCGATGAGACCAGAGAGATGACCGCCCCAGAGTTCTGGTGTAGCGGGGGATAGCCACCAGATGGATCTTGATGGAGGCATGTGCCAGCCCCGCATTGGCCAGCGATAGCAAGTACGGCAGCACTGGAGGGGCCGTAATCCACAGAGGGCTAATCTTCTGTGGACGGCACCAGACAGAGAACCTCTTCCATTTGTGTCCATAGCACTTGAGAGTCAAGGACGCCCTGGCCTTTGCAAGCAAGCACCTCCCTGCAGTCCGCCAGGTTATTGTACCCACCGAACTCTAGTGCTGCAGGAGCCAGGCCTGCAGGTTCAGCGATCCTGGGTCGTGATGGAGGATGGCGCCTCCTTCCCTGGCGAGAAGATCCGCGTCCGTCGGTAGTTTGACCAGGGGAACGCTGACATGTCCAAAAGATCCGGGAACCAGATCTGCCTCGGCCACGCCAGAGCGACGAGGATCATCCTGCACCGGGACCGTCTGAATTGACTGAGTCGCAGCAGCAACGGAGGGAACGCATACAGGAACAGGCCATCTCAGGGGAATGAGAAGGCATCGGCCATACTCCCCGGCTGGGGAAACCTGCTGGCGAACCTCCGGCACTTGGCGTTCGTCGCCGTCGCGAATAGGTCGATCTGGGGATTGCCCCATCGTCAGAATAGGAGATCCACTTGATCCTGCCGAAGCTCCCACTCGTGGAACGAGCGCAGCTCTCTGCTGAGTGAGTCGGCGATGGTTTTCTTTATTCCTGCCAGATGGAAAGGTACCAGGAACATCCCTTGGGCAACGGCCCAGTGCCACAGATCCTGCTTCCTGATGTAGAACATTGTGGTGGTGTTGTCGGTGAAGACCCTTACCACCTTGCCCTTGAGGGTCGGAGGAACGACCTGAGGGCCCAGAACATGGCTCGGAGCTCCAGGACATTGATTTTTAGTGACCTCTCCTCCGGGAGCCAAAGGCCTCTTGCTTGGAGATCTCTGGTGTGCGCTCCCCATCCTTCCAGGGAGGCGTCCGTCGTCACCGTTTCCTGATGTGCCGGGGTCTGGAAGTCCATGCCCGCCGCTAGATGCGCGCGGGTGCCCCACCACTGGATCGCTTGGCGGAAAGTCTTGCTGAGTGAGATCCTGTCTTTGAAGCTGAGTGAGATCCTGTCTTTGAAGCTGCCCGCTGCTTGCATCCAACAGGCGTCAAGGAACTCCTGCAGTGGTCGCATCCGCAACCTGCATAGGCACACAGTAAATGCACAATGACATCATGCTGAGTAGGGACTTGATGGACCTCACCCTAGCCACGTCCATGGTCAACAGCCGTTGTACCTTGCCCAAGATGGCCTTCATCCTTTCCTCTGACCGCAAAGCCAATTGCGCCACTGTGTCGAGTCTGGCTCCCAGGAACAGGGCATCTTGCGACGGTACCAAGTGGGGTTTTACGAAGTTGATCGAGAATCCCAGTTCCGTGAGCAGTTGGACGGTCTTCGCTGTGTGATCGACGGCGAGTTTCCTTGACTTTGCTTCGGATGAGCCAATCGTCCAGGTAGTGGTAAACGTGGATCCCCTGCATGCGCAGCCGCGCCACCACCACCGGTGCCAGGCACTTGGTGAAGACCCTGGGTGCTGACTTCAATCCGAAGGGAAGGGCCTTGAACTGATAGTGTCGTCCTTGGACCACAAATCGTAGGAACTTTCGATGTCCTTTGAGAATGGGGATGTGGAAGTAGGCATCCTCAAGTCCAGCGACAATAGGAAGTCGCCTTCCTCCAGCTGTCCCAGCACGTACTGGAGGATGACCATCTGGAATTTCTGGGACTTGATGTATTTGTTTAGAAGACAAAGGTCCAGGATGGGCCGCCAACCGCTGGTCTTCTTTCGGACGAGGAAGTACCGCAAGTACACTCTGGAGCCCCGGAGCCTCTTTGGGACGAGTTCTATCGCGCCCTTTTTCAGCATTGCTCTTACCTCCGAAGTAGCTGTGGGACGTGGTTTTCCTTCCTGGCTACAGATGGTAGACAGGGACACTTTCTTTGGAATTCCAGAGTGTGCCCGTGGCCCAGCACGTCCAGCACCCAACGGTCGGTGGAGATGGACTCCCACACGCTGACGAATTTCACCAGCTGGCCTCCCACCGGGGTGCTTCGGTGGGGGCCCGATACCGTGGCCGGTTCAATCCTGCTTCGCTGAGGCCTTGGCGCCTTGGCCTCCCTGGCGACGACTACCTCCTCCGGCCTTGCCGCGGCCTCTGTAGGCCTCCTGTGACGATGAATGGGCTGCTTGGCGGTACGACGAGGAACCGCCACCAAATCCTTTGGACGCACCTTGAGATTTGCCTCCGGAGGTCCGAAAGGGCGACCGTCGTCGTTGGAGAGAACCCAAGGCCCGGGCTGTCTCGGTGTCCGCCTTGATGGCCTGCAGTGACTCGTCCACTACCTTGCCGAACAGGTTGTTCCCGTCGAAGGGCATGTCCAGTACCCTGGTCTGCACGTCCTGACGGAAATCGGTGGCCTTAAGCCAACTGCGCCGACGAAGGCAAACGCTGTTGCCCATCTGGTAAAAGCCGGTGTCAGCGATGTCTGTGGCCACCGTGATGGCGTGGTCGGAAGCCACCTCATCTTTCTGCAGGATTTCAAGGGCTTCTGCCCTCTTGTCGTCTGGGAGGACGTCCAGGAGGGGAGCGATCTTGAACCACATCTCCCTGTCGTAGCGTGCCATGATCACGAGGGCGTTGGCAACTTTGATGGTCGTCGCCGCCGACGAGATGACTGGTCGTCCCATGGCGTCCAGCTTCTTCCCCTCGCCGTCCGATGGGGAAGTGGAAGCTGATCCCGTCGCCCCTGCCGATTTCTTCTTGGCCGCTGCGCAGACCACCGAATCCGGGGACGGCTGAGCTCTGAGGCACATCGGGTGGAATCTGGGACACAGTACTTCTTCTCATAACGGTCCCTCTTCGCAGGAGCCGTGGACGGGTTCTTGAGTAGCGACAGTCCTTCGTCCCAGATGTTGTCTAGTAGCGGTACTTAGAGGACGGTCTTCCTCTTGGCCTCCCGTCGCTGGTAGAGGAAGCCCTCCTTCTTCTGTTCTTCGGTACAAAGTTGGAAGAGCCCCGAAGCCTTGGCGATCATGGTGTGGAAAGAGCCAATTTCGTCGGGCGGGGAGGCCCGGGCAGGAGGTGATGGAAGATCCATCCCGTTGTCACCACCGCCGTCGTCCGTCCCCGTCGTCAGTGTCTCCGTTCCAGTCTCATCCCTCGGTGGAGGGGAAGGAGGTGAAGGCTGGAAAGGAGGGGGGAGGATGGATTCACCTCCGCTTGTTCAGTGGGCTTCCCGACGGTCCAGGCGCTGCTGGATCATCCGCTGGGGTTAAGGGCAATCTTGTCCTTATCTCCGTACACAGGGCCTGGATAGCCATCAAGATTGCTCCCGAGTTGTCCTGTGGCATAGACACCAGTTGCGACAGGAGCAACGGCTGGGGAGTAGGGTCCTCCGTCTCCTCCACGGTCCACGGCTCCTTGTCGGCTCCAACGTCGTTTTCTACGCCTGCCTCGTCGGGATCCCTCCCGTAGGACCGGACTTCCTCAAACCTCTTGTCCAGGATCTTTGCGACGCCAGCCAGCTCATCTTCAGAGGTGGTATCTGTCTGTTATGGCTACCGTGCCCCCTCTTTCTGCGCCTGGGGTTTCACGGGGGTCTTATTGATATGCTGAAAACAGGATTCCCTCCGGGGTGGCAGGGAAACTCTAGGCCCGGATGTCATCTCTACTGGGTTAGCCTCCACAGGCTTTTCCAGGGCCACCACGACTCCTTTGATCGTCTTAGCCGGGTGGATCAGAGCCTTCGCGACTTTGAGCGCGCCTGAGGCCTTCACCTTGTGGGGAGGTAGTAGACAATAAGTGACATTGGCGAGTAACTTGCCGCCTGTAGCTACAGACGGCAAGTGACCTTTGCGAGTAACTTAGGGGGATTTATCCCGTGATTTTTGTGTGCTCCTATGAACTGACAACCTAGATGCGGAAGTTAGCTTTTTGACTAACCCTGATTTGAAAGAGACACCTTTGTGTCGAAACACGTGTTATTGGAAAGGGCAATTTATTAAATACACACCTTTTTCACCAGAACCTAGTGTGGCGCAGTTCCTAAAGTGTGGAGCATTATTGTCTACTGTGTCTTCGAGGGGTCGGGGTCTGGTGTCCCCTTTTTGCCCCACACCCACTGCGACACAATCACAAATTGCACACAGCAGCCGGGCACATGGGACTATTAATTGGTAAAAAAAAACTAAAACCTTGTGGGAACGGTCGCTGCCTTGCTCCCCCTCGGCTGTCGCCGTCGGGATCGACCGGGGCTTTCCCCTCCAGCCAGTTGGCAAGTCGGGTACGACGATCCCTTGTTGTCCGTTCCGACATGTTCTTACAAAACGCACAGTCCTTCTCCACGTGTGATTTGTCGTTGCGAAGGCAGTAGAGACACCGGGAGTGCTCATCTTCCTTTGAAGAAATTCTGTAGTCCGCATCCAGGGCAGCTTCTGAACAGCTTGGGTCTTGGAGTTGTGTATACCTTGTCCTGGGCCATGCCCACGCGGTGTAGGCCTCAAAGGTCTTCCGGAATCCCCCAAGAAGTGAAAACTCGATGAAAATTCGCCCGTGAGGGGCGTAGAAAATTCTGAAACGGTTCCCCGTTGATCGGAAGTAAACTCTTCGAACAATCGCAAAATAAAGTAAACGCTCGAGAGCTATAGCACAAGGACTCTTGAACGTGCTCTAAAAATCTGAAGATGGCTGCCAGAGGAGGGGCTTAGGTAGAGGGCAGTCATTGGTTGGGGGCAGTATGACCCCGAGACCAGTGATTGGTTACTAGTAGAAAGACAGTTCAGAAACAAAACTGAAACTGATTTTTTCTTTCCCGAGGATTCCCAGCCTGACGACGGGGGAATATTCCTGAGCATCTGAATCCATGCCAGACCCCATGCTGGAGAAATCCTGCAACATTGAAAGTAAATGTGTATGTGAAGTTGGCCAGAGTGAACCCGGAAGAGTGATGCTGACTAAGAGGGGACAAAGTCTAAAGTCCCAAAAAACAGTGCTTTGACAAACGTGAACCTGGTAGAGGGATGTCCACTATGAACTGTTAGAAAAGACATTAAGATTTGGGAACCAAGAGAAAGCCATATTGAACCCGGTGGAGGGAGGCTGAAAGCAAAGAGGGGTCTGTGCCCGGAAGAGGGGGGCCCAGGGGTGAAGCCATCCCTGTTAAGGAAAATTCTCAATTATGGCTAATTTCCCTCACCTAGTGAGTCCCCAAGCAGCTTTGCTGGACTTCTGGAGTTTATTTTTCTCCACTTGGTAAGAAAGAGTGAGAGCTTTTCCCCCACTCTTACCTGTGTTTTGCTATGTGTTTCCATCTGTTTTTATGAGTGTGGACTCTGAAGTACACCACTTCGGTAGCCCCCTTCTTTGTGTGTGTCACACAGCACCTTCAGTGCCGTGGCACAGGGTTGTGTTTAGGACTTCCCTCGACTCCATTTCTGAGGCGACTACTGTCCCCCAGAAAAGGGTAAAGTTACCATTAACTTTACTTAGTCAATCTACCACAGATCCAGTACACCCCATCTTCCATGGAGTACTGGAAAGGATTAACTCGTATCCCTTTTTATCTGTACCTCCTAGAGCATTGTTTTGCTCTTTTAACATTTAGACTTGGCTGGTGGCAGTGGTATCTACCCTAAGTTTTCTACCGCGATTATATTAGATAAACGTGGTACTGTTCTTGGCTATTATATTAGCCTCGAACATAAACCCACTTGACCAAATCGTCTTTCTTATTGCTCCGGTTGGGTTTATTCGCCATTTCTTTTTGTTAAAGTCCTTCTTGTGTTTTACTTTGCGCGGCAAACCAGATTCGCCTTCTTTGTTCACTGTCTTTTGGCGGGCTTCTGCTCAGAAGCCCTCCTCAAGGCGCCTGGGTGTCTGGGTGGGCTGAATTTGAGGGAGAGGTGTAGTCACCCCCTGCACAGGGTATCCTAGGAAACCCAAGTTGCACTTTGTCATGATTGGCCAGGGTAGTTGTCCGGGCTGGACAACCCCCCTGCTGGGTGATTGACAGCCAGGCTGCGTGAATGGGGGGTTTTCGCATAAAAGGCAGGCTCTTGGGCTAGAAATCAGAGAGTCGCCACTGGAACTACAAGGAACCGAAGAGAAGCAGAGCGAACGATGGCTGCTGCAACTACCCCGTCCTGGTGAAGCCCTGCTGCAGTCCTGAGCTATCTGCCCTTCAACGACTCAGAGAAGATCCAGTCCGGAGTCTTCTTCCCTTGAGCTTGGTGGGGATAACCAGCTCATCTTCTTCTTCAGCCAGAGGATCCTCTTCCATGGTCGAAATCGCTGCACACTGCTGTAGTGGTCCGGATAGCCACCTGAAGAGCTTCTACTGTTTTTAAGGAGCACACCTTTTATTCCGTGTCGCTGCTGCCAGCTTCATCCCTGTGTGGTGCAGACCCCCTTCAGACGTCCTTCCTTCTCGACGAAGCTCCAGGAATCGTGGGCCTGCGGGAAACCAACAGGAACAACTGCCAGGGCACCATTGGAACAAGGTACTGTGTTCTGTTGAGGAAACTGGCTGAATCCCTTTTCTTCATTTTCAAGGCTTGCCCTTGTCTTCCCTCCTTCTTATAACTTTTGCTTCCGAACATTGACAATATTGAAGTACTTTTGGCTGCGTTGAATCGTGAACTGTCTGACCGTGTGATCTTCGGCAACTGGCCCGGTGTCTTTCTACCCTGGCTCCGGCCCTTTGACTTTTGAACTCCTGTTTCTTAGTGTTTCTTGATTCTGCCTGCCTAACCAAAATATTGCCTGTGATTTCTGCCTCTAACTCCCTCTGGGTATCTCAGGTGCTAAGTGTGTTTTTGAACCGGTAGCATTTCATGTCACGGATACGCGTTTGTTTAGTAGCCCGAACTGTCAAAAAGTGATCACAATCGTATTCGCGGTAACGTGTTTTGTGCCTAACACCGGTTCATTCCAACACAGGGTACTTACCTTGAGACTTACTGTACAAAGTGAATTGGTTAGTTGTAGTATATTTAACGTGTGGTTTTTATTGAAGTTTCATAGAAGTGTTGTGTTTATAACGAATGGTTTAAAAATAAATGTACTTATATTTTTCTACCTGAAACCTTGAGTCAGTGTTTGCTTGAGTCACAGTAATTGTGGTCCCTTTGTGTAATCTCTGCTACTGCTCATATACTCTTGAGATAAGCCTGGCTGCTCCGCCACTGCTACCACTATGACATAGTAGTACAGGCTTGTACCAAAGGTAAAACGTGTATCACCTTCTGTAGTCTTAATTGTGTGTAGTGGTCCCTAAGGGCACTGCACAGGATTCTGCCTAACAATCCCCCGAGGAATACGTAGAACAGAACTTTGCGTTTGTTAGTCATTTTTATAAACCTATCAGGCTCTCGGAAACAGGAGACTCAACCACTGAAGGCCTTGATATCGATGGGAACTGTTTTAGGATCCAAGCCCAGAAGAGTGGGTTCCCGGGGTGGAAGTCATCACCCAAGACCCACTGAAAGGGGACTGTATATATGATTTGTGGAAAGCGATTGGTACCTGAAAAGGAACTTTGTGTTTGTTATTTTACTCACCCTAGAAGGCAAGAGACTTTTTGAAGATAAAAAAGACTTGGCCATCGAGGCTCCTGATAAGCTAAAACAGAACTGTCGTCTCATGCTGGGAGAGCTCGAGACTGTGCTGTGCTCCAATATCCCACCTTACCCCGTGCTCAAAACGTGGGCAAGGAAGACCCAGGCTACCATATCCTGACATATTATTTGTGAACACTTCTTTCTTTTTTTGAAAACTATCCCACACCCTTTTTCTATTAGTTGGAAGGCTTGGCAATAGGTTTCTTAGTATAGGCCCTTTTTCATTTGAAACAATGCCACTAGTACTGCCTTATTTTCGTTTGATGGTCGACGCTTGCTCCTATCTTAGATTTAGGTTTAGATTAGGCGTTTTTCCAACCTGCATACAGTTTAATGAACGCCCTTGAACTGTGATCACTTGTGTCTGTCTTTACTGTTGCCACCATGAGTTCCTTACACCGCCCTCCCCCTTTTTCTATCTGCCCCCTCATCCACAGAACTTCCTGACAAGAGTTCATATCTGCCAACTAGATATATGCCACCACACGTAGTGCTATGGGTCTATAGGAGCCACAATTAGTGGGGTCTTTCATGGGCTTCAGGATTAGCGTGATCATGGCTTCACCATAGAAGGAGGTAGGGAGCCTTACTGGAAAGCTTCTTGCCAGACTTTCAACAAGTGCATGGACACTTTAGGACTAAATTTGTTAAAAAAAATAACGCGGTTAAACCATCCGATACCAGGACTTTTGAGGTGGGTAGCGCTGCAATGGCATTCATTATATCCTTTTCCGTGATTGGGGCATTTAAGGGTATAGGGTGCTCTGATTTAACATGCGCATTGGCATATCGCATAGGTTTGCTTTGAGTTCCATAGGGAATTGTGTATTCTTCCTAGCATACAGTGTCTTGCTAGAACTATGAAACATATACACTGTCACTCAGATCTGACATAAGTGTCCCTTCATCGTTCAATATGGTCGCTATGTTGGTAGGCCCCCGTTCAGAATGCAAAACAAAAGAGGTGATGGCTGGAAGGTTTAGAATTAATCTTAACTACTGGCATTGCTCTGGGCAACCCGCCAAGCCATTACAAAAGGGGAAAGACCATATGCAAATCAGGCTTGGTCCCAGCCCAAAAGGGGCAGTCTAACCTGAACTACTAGGTCACATCCCTTCTGCACGAGACCACAAGCATCCACAAACATGTTTTGGTCTTGTTAGGTCTCATCAGTAAGGAGTAGCTTGGGTCTCTCGGCCCAGCAGTCACGGGACCCATGTCTGGGCATACCCGTCCCACTTGGGGTGACTACAGCAAAACAAAAGAGGTGATGGCTCTTTCAGAACACAACAGTAAGGCTAGTAAGCGGCAGGTCTTCCGTCCTCTCCATATTTCGGGTCTGTGTCTGGGCAGAAACTAATTTCACCTCCTGATCTGCCAGTGAGCGGAATCGGTCCAGTTGAACTTTTATGGATGGAAGCAGGATGTTATTGCTGGACCTGATCCATTTCAATCTCAAGTTGTCTGATCTCTACCTCGAGTTCCGTCAAACTCCTTCTTATGGCCTTATGGACTCCATTCTCTATGCCTATGCAGCATGAAGATAAACCTTGACTGTGTCCCAGATAGTAAATATTCAGGGGGACCAAGTCGATATTAGTTTTAAAAAAGGTGTTAATGACCACGTTGTGTCACTTTTAAATGCTACATCAGACAGTGCATGCAATTTAAAATGCCAGAGAAGTTGCTCAATCACATTCTCCTCAAGAAGAAATGTCCAAAATAAGCAGGGGTGTTCTGATAGAGTCCTGAGGAGCAGAATACACTCCCGAGACCTATTTAACAGTCCCGTCCCGATTAAGATACATTCAATCCATGACTGCATTTCATGGACTGAAGAGTAATATGAATATTCCCTATCACTTGGATGGAGTGTCCTCCACAGGTCTAAAAGCTCAAAATCATGCATGCCCTTGTGAATTTCCTGTGCAGAGAATGGAAGAGCTCTCGCAACTCTGCTGGATCTACCTAGGGAGGTGCTTAAAATGGTGTTGAAATCTCTAGCCTTTATAAACTGGGTATGAAGATGATTAGCACATTTACTGCTGTTTTTGCTGCCTATGCTCACGTGAGGTGGAGGAGGAGGAGCATTTAACCCTAACACAAGCGCGGAGTGCTGCACAGAGGTGAAGTGGAGGCACAAGTCGTTATTGGTGGTTCATGGTGGAGCGACATGGAGGGGGTTACTCCAGTCACCAAGGTTTGCAAGTAAGTCATTGGCCGACCTCCGTTGGTAACCCGAGTTTCCTCACCCCTCTGCACTTTGGTACTTCCGCATGATAGTAGAGTGCGGAAAACCTGTAACCCGAAAGTGGGAAAGTGAAAGCTGGACTGTTGAAAAACTGTACGTGAATATATTTGCACTACCCTCCACTTTTGCCTGCTAATCTACGTCCAGCCAACTGAGTGGCTATTTACATATTCCAGAAATTGGATAAGGAGGAGAGTGCTAACCTAGAATCCCTCCAGTGAGCCGTGCTACTGGTTGACTATTGATTTGCCACTGAAATCTATTGCTCTCCAATGCCTCTGACTGTTTCAAGTTTTGTGTTTATGAGAGTGGGGTTAGGGGGAGACAGACAGACTAAGGCTGCTCCTTGAGCCATCGGGCGTTCCCTGTCCCCCCCTCTCTGGGTCTCTGGAAGCTTTTCCTGAGGACTGGCTGCCAGTGGCCATCTGTGACCGTGGGTGTTGTGGCTGCCTTTGGAGCCGAACAGTCCTTACTAAGTGATCAATCCAGGGTGGCTGTATTTGTCCCGCAGATGGTTGTGGTCCTCTGTGGCCAACAACCCATTACCATTTGTTTCTTATGCTCTGGCGCATGCCAGAAGGTCCCACTGCATAGTCACCATTTAGACATTGACGTTTTAGCGGTCTGTTTACTCTTTTTAACCAATTTTATAATGGCTCAATTTTACTGTTCTTGGGTGCATTTCCACCATAAGCAAGGGATGATCAGAGACCGCGGGCGCTGACAGAAAGGGCAAAAACACATAACAAATTAAAACGGCCCAGGAGCTTGCCAAGGTTAAGCCCCATCTTTTGCAACACTCCCTTGATTCATATTTGGAAGACATGGCCAGCAAAATAGTGAATCGCATTACTGTTACTGGAAAAGCAACATGGGATGCTATTTCAGGTTCAGGAGGGAATCCCAAAGGTAGCACCACTGGAAAAAAAAAAGTTGTATTGAGGGGATGGGGGCCTTAGGGGGCACAGTGGTTCAGGTAATGGCTCTACAGGAGCAGTTGCTTGGGTTGTGTATGCCTCAGTATCCTCTGCACCCTGGTATGGAGGCAGATAAGGAAGTAGAAGTGGAAGGGGAGGGGGTGAGACTAGGGATGGGGGACCAGATGGTGAGTGTTAGAGGTTACAGTTTATCATATTAGAAGTTATTATATTCAAATGTCTATATATTGATGGGCTTGTGTGTGCAATACATCTTATTCATAACTTGGTTACTGTTGTCATAATATATTCACTGACATCGCCTCCTGGAATGTGGAGTCCCAGCATCTGAGGGACTCCACATTCCACTAGGTCAGCTGAGAAGATTTCCCGTGGCTGGGGGTTGTTGCTGTTACTAACTCAATGAAGAGTTAATTATAACGTTCCGTGCGGTGTGGATCCATCATTATGTGTCTTAACAGTGAGGGGGTGTAGTAACGGATCAATTGGTGAATAGCCATATGGGTGGGAGCCCAGAGAGGGAACTGAGACAGGATCTAAATTCCTCTGCCAGGGGGGAGGAGGATAAGCTCTGGCTGGAATCACTTCTAGATGTAAAGCTCAAGCCCCTTTAGACCATCCTAGAGTCATTGCAGATGTTTAAGTCTGGGGTAATGAACACACTGGCTATCCTGGATGACTCAGAGTTCTAACAAAAAGAGTGTCAGAAATAAGTATGGTTGGGGCAAAGCCAAATGGTAAGATACTATCGGGGGAAGGAGGGGTTGAGTGGTGAGCGTCCTGGCCCGATCATTGAGGTTGGCGGGCTGGTGATGCCGGCAAAGGATAATGCAGTAACCACACAGTTAAGCTCAGTAACTGTTAATTCAAATGTTACGGGTACTGGGAGGTCCGACTTAGGACTTTCATAGGGGACACTGGGGCTAACATGCATATAGAAGGGCTGTAGAAGAGCATTTTGAATTTACTGCCTGCAGCAGCCCCTCTTATGGGGATTATTATGGGGGTGTGCCGGGGCTCCCTAAGTGTGGATTTGAATTAACTATTTCACTAATGAATAAAACCACCTATTGGATCAATGCCAACCTGATTGGACCGAGCATTGACCCAAGCCTTATATTAATGGCAAGAAGGGTAGGCCAAAAACCCAAATGTATGAAGGGGGACTGCATAGTAGTTTCCTTCTTGGATTCAACAATGGTTTATTTGGTCAACTCTAATTTATCCAGAGGCCTAAAACCAAGCAGCTACAGTCTCCATAGTAGGCTGGTCTCTCAGGATTTGTTTTACAGTTGTACAGGGAGGGTGGCTGATTCAGGGAACCGCTTGAGCAAATTTGTTAGGAGGAGGGAAGCACAGAGTTACCCCATGCACAGGGGCCTTTGGATCCACCTCTTGGCCACAGATTACTCTTGGGTTGGAGGTCCAACCCTAATTTAGAAAGATTGACCCCACAGAAGGGAGAGGCGCATACTATTGGGGTTGAGCTAGCTAATCGTTATGAGGCCCTAACCTCCTGTGAAGATCTGGACTGACGTACGGCTGACCGGCCCAGCCCAGTCGACTGGGAGCTTTGTGGGGGGGGGGAGGAGGGAAATGAAGAATGCAGGTCTGGGTTTACTCCTAGTACAAGAAACTAGAACAGTGAAAGGGGAAGAAAGGCGCATTCCAGGATCACATGTGGGCCAGATATTCTGGGCATCGAGCCCCACCAAAAAGGGAGGTGTTGGGATCCTACTCCACAGAAACCTTAGGCTAGAGTCGTCAGTTTGGGGCAGAGCAGATGGAAGAGTGGTGGTGGTCTCGGGGAAACCTGGAAAACTCCAGAATTACCATAGCAGCCATTTATGGCCCAAATATGGGTTAGATGCAATTCATCAAGGAGGTACTGAGGGAGGTATTGGATAGGGCTGAGGGGCTCGTCCTCTTGGGAGGCGATTTTAACATGTGGGCGGACCGGGGATTGGAACATAGTGGGAAGATGATCCCTACAGGTAGTAGGGGGGGCAGCCATACAGAGGGTTCTTGGACTTAATGTGGAACCACAGGTTGGTAGATCTTCGGAGGGAGACTCACCCAATTATGAAAGGCTATACCTTTTACTCTGCAGTCCATGGCTCCAGAACCAGGATTGATTATATATTTCTGGAACACCAGCATATGAGCAGAACTGATGCTTGTAACCATCACCGGGTTAGCTGGTCAGTTCATGACCTGGTTTGGGCAGACATTATTATATCGGTTTTAAAACCGAGGGAATCATTGTGAAGGTGCAACAACCTCCTATTGAGGGATGTGGTTTTTAGAGAGCAGATGATGTTTTCAGCCATTAAAGAGTACTTTGAGTTAAACAACACTGGTGAGGTTCACTTGGTGACAGTATGGGAGGCGGCTAAAGCTACATGGCGGGGTAGATTGATTAGTGAAGGGGCGGCCAAGAAGAGAACTAGAACGCTCTTGGCCCACAAACTAATGTCTGAGATACGCCTATTGGAGAGAGTCGAGGGGAAGGAAGAGGAAGAGAAGGAGAGAGACCTGGGGATCACCAAAACCAAGAGACAGGAGAAATGGAGATGGGTACAATTGTAGCAGGCCTCCAACACCTGAGACAGAAATATTACGAAAAAGGGGATAAGGCGGGTGCCAGGCTGGTGGCGAAGCTCCGCGCCCAGGGGCCAGATAGATGGGTGGCAAGATCAAGAATGGGAAAGGGGGCAACATCGGACCCAGAGGCGATAGCAGGAGAATTTGCCAGTTTCTATGAGATATTGTACGAGAAGGAAGGAGTTATAGGAGGGGAAACATTAGAATCCTATTTGCAGGGAGTGACCCTCCTGACCCTTAGACCTGGAGAAGTCTTCACCCTAGAGGCCCCAATAACAGATGAGGAAGTTCTCCGGGAAATATCAGGTTTGAAGCTGGGGAAGGCCCCGGGAGAGGACGGGTTCACGGCAGGCTTCTATAAGGCATTTGCAGGCCAACTGGCGGATCTGTTCACGAATATTATGTCCACAGGGAGGGCCCCTCTGTAATTTGTGAAAGCATTAATCACGGTCATCCCCAAAGAAGGAAAAGACCCTGCAGACTGCCAATCTTATAGACCAATCTCCCTCCTGAACGTGGATGCAAAGATGTTCACCAGAATAATTGCAACAAGACTAGAGGGCCTCCTTCCGGGGCTCATCCATTCTGATCAGGCTTCATACAGGGGAGGCAGGGAGCAGACACCCTCAGGAAGACTCTCCATCTTATGAGGGAGGCAGTACCCATGGGGGGCAACCCAGTCTTGGTGGCCATAGATGCCGAAAAGGCCTTTGACCGAGTCAACTGGGAGTTTCTACATGGCGTACTAGAGAAATTTGGTTTTGGTGAGGGTGCCCGACGAGCGATCAAGGCTCTGTACGCAGAACCGTCAGCCAGAGTTACGGTAAATGGGTGGCTATCATGTTGATTTAATTTTCAGCGAGGGACCCGACAGTGCTGCCCCCTCTCGCCCCTGTTGTTTGCAATGACCATGGAGATGTTGGCGGAATATCTGAGGGGGTCCTCTGATGTGATGGGTATAGATGTGGGAGACAGAACCTTTAAACTCGGTCTCTATGCAGATGATATAATGCTCCACGTGAGGCAGCCAGCCCAATCTGTCCCAGGCGCCTTGCGGGTGAAAGAGGAGTTCGGGCATTTTTCAGAATTGAAGGTGAATGTGGGCACATTTGGTCCCCACTGGTGAGGGACGCGATCCCTGGCCACAAACATTATCAGTCCTGGTTTGAAGCGGGGCTTTGCAGAGTGGGTCAGTTGGTAAAAGAAAATATATTCATAAGCATCCAGGAACTGGCGGAAGCATTGGGCATTGGCAGGCTGTCCCCACTCCTCTATCTAAGATTGAAGGGGGTATTCATGACAGGGAAATGGAAGCAGCATATACAGAGGCCACTCACCCCAGTAGAGAAGGTCTTGGACACGCATGTAGATATGAAAGGTCTCATCTCCCTCCTGTATACGGCGCTTTTGTCCCGCCGTATAGGAGTAATCAGGGGTCTAAGAACGAGATGGGAAAGGGACTTGGGCTGTGAAATTGGGGACGGTTTATGGGTGCGACTCTGTAGTAGGGCATTTAAGACCTCAATTTCGTGTCAATATAAGATGCACGCCATAAAACTGCTTCACAGGTGGAAATATGACCGGGTAGTACTCTTCAAGATGTTTCCAGCGGTGATTCCCCGTTGCTGGCATGGATGCAGGGAAAAAGCCAATTATTGGCATATGTGGTGGACATGTCACAAAGTGCGCACATATTGGACAGAAGTGTTGAGCTGGATCAAAGAGGCGGATGGAGGATCCCACCCACTAGTCCCAATCTTAGTATTATTTGGACTTGAAAGAAGGGATGAGCGGTTGGACAAGCTTCCACACCTGTCACATTGTTTACTTTTAGCAGCCAGATCCTGTCGAGCTAGAACTTGGAAAAGGACCTGCCTCCCCATGAAGAAAGAATGGGCGGCAGTGGCCAGGGATATTTATCTTATGGAAAAGATCACAGAAGCTATACAGGGATCCAACGTTCTGATAGAGACTGAATGGCTTGGATTCTTTAGTGCTTTTAGTAACCTGGAAAGTACTGGTTGAAATTCCCGGAGAACAGTGACTCGGCCCCACCAAATAGTTAACTTGGAAAACACAGACTTTAATTCAGAGGAATCGGGCCATTTCCGACGATCTAGTGCCCGGTCGGGACTGCCGACAACGGATTGAACAGTAAAAGTGAAATCAGCGATCAGAGACTGTGCCTCGAAAGTGGGTGGGGGGGGGAGGAGGAAGGGAAGGGTGTATACGCCAGGGAATTATCTAATTTTTTTTTGTTTAAGGTTTATAGGAGCACAAGTCCCTTTCATGTTTGCTCCGAAGGTTCTCTGTTTCATAAAACCAATAAAAATAAATAAAATAAAAAAACACACTGTCATTCTCCTGCAAGAGACCTGGGCCTTGGAGACCACACTGTTAGATGGCTACACATCGTAGGGAATCTCAGCGAAAAAAATGCTAGAGTAAGATGTTATGGGGGTCTGGCGATTTTGATTTAAGCCTCCCTAACCTGTAGGTTTAGGGTAGTGGAGACTAACATGGACTACCTACAGGTGCTCTGTATTTTACCCTGTAGGGGGGACCTGTTAATCATTTTGAACCTCTATAACAGCCCCCATAAGGCTGAGGCAGACAGGTTAGCCAAAGTCAAGGCGTTTATTGATGAGTTATTTCTAAACAGGAGGAATCTTAATGAGCAATGCATATGGGGAGGAGATTTTAACCTCAAAATGGGTGTAGGTCTGCCAAAGGATCTGTTAGATCTGCTGGAGGACTGGTCACTGAACATCCCCTTGCCCACAATGAAATATGGACGGGTGTGTGCAAAGGGTCTCCAAATGTGTTTATGGCTCATCGAATAGGGGCTGCGCGTGGTAAACGGATGCAAAGCACCCGATATACCGGGTAACCTTACCTTCAATAATCACCAAGTTTGGAGGGGGTGTGGCCAGCAAGCGGGCAATGAGGACGTGAATCCTCATTGCTCCCAGTCCGCCAGCTAGATCCTGCCTTTATCCTGACAATTCGTTGTTAAACTCACGAAAATAGCTTCCAAAAGCGGCGGAACCCTTCTGCAACGGGTCGCTGCACTATGGACCTGAACTGACGTGTGGTTCCGGAGATACGCGCTGTGGAATCTAGAAGCTGCTGACTGCGTATGCCAGTCAAGATGGCCGCTGGGACTGCAAGCTAAGAGGAAGGTGCGCATTACGTTAAAGGCTCCACTGAACCAAGCGCCCCTGACAGCAACTACCATCACATCGCTGAGGCCGAAATCAGGAAGACTAAACACTGATCCCGACCCCAAACAACACTGTGAGTAGGCAGCGAGCGTGCCCATGAAAGCAGGTGGGCACTGGCATCCCCTGCTCCGATACTAGGTGGAGCAACCCTGCTTGAGGACGACTGAGAGGACCAGCCGACGTTACGATCCTGATCACTGCAGCGACGAGGTGAGCCGCGCTATGGGGGGAGGCCCCCTGATGGAATCTCCAAGTGCCAGCGAGGTTCGGCTCCTTCCTGCTGCCCCGGCGGTCGATGAGGCGGTCCCATCTGAGGCTGCGAGAAGCTGCTGTGGGCGCTTGGGAACGACGTGACCCGAGCTAGCAGGCGAACCGAGGAAGGCCTGAAGGCGCTCAGGTTGCAGGAAAGCCAGGCCGACAGCGAATCGAGCAGCGCCTGCGACAAAAGTGAGCGGGGCAAATCAAGCACGTTTCCTACCCAGAGACGGTGCGAAGAAGCTAAACTGCCTACCAACAACGATACGCAGCAGAATTATCCCTGGACCCCAACCGCTCACAGTGGGACCCTGAAAGTGGAACGCGACACATGGATTGCACACACGTGCCACAAAGCAACCGAGAATGGAAGGTAAACTGCCTACGCTGAGGGCATGGCTGTTATAAGGTGAATGAGAACTGTGCACTGAATCTACAACGCTCCGAGCTCCCAATAAGTAGTGATGTGGCTGAGCGCTGAGTGTCCCTGGTGAACCCAATAAGACTAATATCCTGTGAATACATCACCTAACCGCCATAACACGCAGTAATAAACAAGGTTTACACACTTAAAATCGCTTGTGAGCCCAGACCATTATCAAAAGCGACCACCTGCTGGGAAGCGAGCTTGTACACAACCGGTGCGCCGACCTGAGTGGCAGCACGCACTTCAGAAGCTGCAAGGATTTGAGAAAGCAAAACAACATTCTGATATCACTGGCCCCGATCAAAGACCACTACTGAGGACAACTGAAACGAGCACGTCTCCCAGGAAAGGAGGCAACTGGAGCACTGGCCCGCTTGTCCGTGGCGTGAAGCGGCAACAGGGCCCCTAATCCTGCACTATACGAGTCTAAGACACACGTTTAAACTGAGACTAATAGAAACACCTCCTTCCCGAAAGATGGGGTGCCGACCAAGCCAATCCTCAGGCTCACAAAACAAAGGAGGGAGAGGGCATAGGTGATAACACAGCGGACTTCTGGGAGGAAAACCACAAAGTGGACAGTGCATATAAACCGTAAGAGAAGCCAAAAGGAGGGAAGAGGTGTTAGAGATTACAACAGCACCTCCCTAGCGAGATAGAAGCCAAGGCTTGTGGCTCTGCCGTCTTCGGAATACCGCAGCCGGGTGGTCACGAACAGCACCATTTGGTAATAAACGCTGGACGGTGCACCTGTGAAGGCGGAACAAGTGTCTCTGGTGAACCACTTGACCAGTATCCACAAGATCCTGAACCAGCAGCAACAACTGGATGGTGCCTTGCCAAATCATTGCGCCCGAAGGGAGCACCCCACTGACCTAAACAGCTGCACAAACATCGGCTGAGAGGGAAGGGAGCAACTGCAAATCAACACTTGCTTGACCACCATGGGGAAAGACAGGGCAAAGAACGTGACAACACAGAGCAAAATGGAGCAGTACACAATCACTACCCAAGTTCCCCCGCAGGAGCAGGGCAAATCTGGCGATGCATTGGGACCGAAGGATAACAATATATCCCTTAAAGACATCATGAATGCTATCACCAACTCAAGGCCCTCTATGGAAAAAAAGATGGATGGCATAAATACTGAGGTGTCGCTATTGCGTCATGAGCTGCAAAAATTCACGGCTTGTACCGGGGAAGCAGAGGGCCGCATGTCGGAAACAGAGGACTGTAATCACCAAATGACCAGAGCGTTGGCACGCCTCAAGGCACTGGAAGAATGAGTGGAAGAGGGTGAGGGCAGAGCAAGACGGAACAACATCTGGATCCTTGGATTGCCTGAAAACTCCGAAGGCCCGAGCATGGAGCTATTCCTAGAGCAATGGCTTGCGGATCTATTAACTCGCAAGACCCTATCAAAATTCTTCTCAGCTGAACGTGCTCACCAACGGGCAGACAAATGCCCAGAGCTCCCCCGCACACGGTAATAGCAAATCTTCTGAACTATAGGGATCGGGACGCCATACTGCAGATGGCCAGAACTAAGGGCTCCATAACATTTAATGGTTCCAGAATCGCCTTTTTCCCAGACTTCACCAGGGAGGTTCAGAAAGCGAGGCAGTCCTTCGACCCACTCAAGAAACGCCTTCAAGCTGTTCACATAAAATATGGACTTCTGTTCACCCAGCATAACTGAAAATATACCACAACGGTACGACAGTGCATTTCACGGATCCCAGAGAACCGTGGAGCTGGGTGGAAAGAAACCTAGAGGGTGACTGGAGGCCGAATCGGAGGCAAGACATCGACAGGAGTCACCCACGACCAGAGAGAGCACCACCTGAGCTCCCACAACAGGAGATGGAAGCACTGCCAAATGAAGGCAATGACTTCTGGAAGCAATCGCATCCTTTTTTTTTTTTTGAAGGGGATACCAAATATAATGGGTAATGTAGGGTTGTAATATTTGGTATCCCCTTGATGTTGAGGGGCAACATTTAACAAAGCAGTGCTTGAACTATCCCTTGCATTGGGGAGGGGAGTACATCATAAGCCTACACTGTCACAGCTTCTGGAAGCTATCCCATCCTTTTTTTGAAGGGGATACCAAATATAATGGCTAATATAGTGTTGTAATATTTGGTATCCCCTTGATTTTGAGGAGTAACATTTAACAACGCACTGCTTGACCTATCCTTTGCATTGGGGAGGGGATTACATCATAAGCCTACACTGTGACGGCTTCTGGAAGCCATCTCGTCATTTTTTTGAAGGGGATACCAAATATTACAGCTAATATAGTATTGTAATATTTGGTATCCCCTTGGATTTTGAGGGGTAATATTTAACAACGCTCTGCTTGAACTATCCATTGCATTGGGGAGGGCAGTACATCATAATCCTTCACTGTGACAGCTGCTTCTGGAAGCCATCCCATCCTTTTTTTGAAGGGGATACCAAATATAATGGCTAATATAGGGTTGTAATATTTGGTATCCCCTTGTTTTTGAGGGGTAACATTTAACAACACTCTGCTTGAACTATCCCTTGAATTGGGGAGTGGAGTACATAATTTCTGTGCACTGTGACTCTGGGCCAGCCCAACAGGTGCTCGGGGCACCAACACAAATTAATTTGGCAGGGATCACCCTGATCGTCGTGGTCACACAACAAGACCGCAGCTGCTCTGCGATCAGAGGGCCAGTGGCCTGGAGGCACCCCGTTACACATGCTGGTCTGGGGCACCCAGACTGCACCCAGACTAGCAGGGCCGCAGGCCTGTAATCACAAGGGGTAGGCCTGCAGGCCCTACACAGTCAGAGACAGAGCACCATTACATTTAGTCTACCACCGTGGTATTGCACGTGCATGTGGAGGCTCCTTCTGCCAGTCAGGTATGACCTGTCATGACGCATCCTTAGAGGGTGTGAGAAAATGGGGCGAGACCCTCTTTTTTGTGAGGGGGCCTGACTCTAGAGGGTGTAGAGAGGAATGTCAAGAGAGGATTAGAGTCATAGGCCTAGAACAAGGGTAGGTTTTGACTCGAATCCTCTCTTGACATCCTTAGAGGGGCAATACATGTTCTTAAAAGGGAAACACCACAAATACTCCCACTATGCTATGAGATGTGCAATATATATATTGTCAGTCTTGTTTATTGTGTGATTTATCTGCATTTCATGTCAACCCTGTAAAATGAAATATTATTTGTATGTGTTTTACGTGCCTGCCATGATGACTGCACCGTTACACAACACCCTCTACAGTGAACCCATCTATCGGGTCAATTTCCCTAAGGAGGTAGTATTTCAGAGTATTTTTTCAATTTCCAAGCATAGTTTGTGTACTCATTTCCATCACTGTTGGCAGCTTGCATACTAATAACCAAATAACCCACCAAGTGTTGGCAGCTGTGATTTTTTTTTTTTTTTTTAAGCTACAAATAACCATATAACCAACTAAGTTTCATTTAACTCAATGCAGTTCAGCTGACTGATCAAGTAACAGTGGCGTACCGAGCCAGGGGTTGGGGGAGGCACGCTGCCACCCCACAGGCTCTTTTTAGAGCCTGACCGGGACTTTCGTCAGTGGGCCACTCTTCCCGTTCGGCACCTCAATGAGGGTGCCCAACGAGAAAGGTGTCCCGCTGGCAGGACAATGTGTGCTCAGTAATTCCTGCTCAGCGCAGTAATTGTCCTGGCAGCAGGACACCTTACCCTTTCCGAACCTCTGGCAGGACAATGTTCCAAGGAGCTCAGGGCAGCAGCAGAGGGGCTTGCAAGTTGCTCTGTGTCAACAGAGCATTTCAATGTGAGCCATTAGGCACTATTGAGAGGGAGGGGTACTATTAGCAGGGACTTTTGTCCTTTTAGAAATGTGCATGGCAGGGAGTGATCAGGTGTTAGAAGGTTGCATGATGCTGCAGGCTTTATGAAATAACGACTATGGCTTTACCAAGGGGGATTTGTTAGGCTCACATTAATCTGCATGATGGTATTGTGACTTTGGATGCAGGGAGGGGAGAATAAAACCAAATCCATCCTCTTATTGCTCAACATATTTCTATAATGATATATAGTGTACAGTTAATAATGAAAGGGAAGTTAGTTATGTAATGTGGTTTGCTTCCAAGGCATTGATATAAATAAAGTATTATTTAAGCACATGAAATACAAAGGGAAACATTATTAAATATCTAAATAAACTAAAACTGTGAAGATGTGCTCAGTTGCTTAAATTGTCTCCATCCCGGTTTCACTATTAACCAAAGTGTGTGATACTGGGCAGATCATGAAATCAGACTGTGTCTTATCTGCAGCTCTGTAAGTGATTCACTTCAAAGCTTATGTGTTAATATATGATTCTGTTATTTTTTTTTTAAAAAAAAGCCTGACTTGCTCCATATATAACAGTGCAATTTAGGTATTTTGCAGCACAAAATTATTTGCCACTTGGCTTACTTATGACAACTTATTCTAAAGTCACTTGCATTCTGCCTCCAAGTATCAAAGACTGATGATGCTCCTTGCGATGTGCTTTCTGGGAAGTAATGTCTGTTGATGCAATCCATATGCAAATTAGTTGATGTGCATGTATTTTGCCCCAGAGCGCCTGGACAGATCTCTAACAGATGAGTTCCCTGCATTTGTAATGATGCTGCCGTTTTTTTTGTTGTGTTAAAATGCGAGATGCCACTAGTAATGTTACTAAAAAAATAGATTGGGGCAGGGGTGGGCAGTTTGTGGGCGCAAATGAGACAACCTGGAAATGCGTGCACTGCATTTGAGGGGAAAGTAGCAGGAGTTTCACTGTGGTTGTCCCCCAGCCTCTCTGGCAATGCTGAATACTCCCCTGACTGGACAATATGGAACTCGGGCGTTATGCAACATTTGGTACCCCATACCGAGGCTCGGAACTCTCCTACTTTGGTCTGCGATCTACGAAGACAGGGGCTACCGGTTCAGTATGGGATACCAAATATTACAGAACAGGGCGTTTGTGTTTTCTAGAGGTCTTGCGTTATTTCTCTAACCATAAAAGCGATTTGCGTCCCTCATTGACCGACACCTACTCACCCGCGTGTGCGCCTTGTTGGTGGGAACATATCTCTTAACCTTTTGAGTCCACAGAGAGGGAGGGTTTCCATTGACGTTTATGGGACTTGACGTGAGATTGAACTCACTTCACTCTCACAATAGGTGTGGCAACAGCCAAGAATATGGCACTTGTTTTCTCACCCTCGATTCCCCCAAGAAACCTAACACAAATGCTGTCTTAAAAAGCTTCTCTGTACTACATTGGGGCACACGCTTTGGTCTGGCTCAGGCTGGTATTTTGTGTTCAGCCCAGTGACAAAGTCACACCACATCTGGGTGCCAACATTGACTTTCAGTACGTGGGCGAGATTTTATTTTTTTCTCCCTAACCCCAATGCCGTAAAAGGATCAAGATTTTCACCAACAATGTGTTACAATGTTAACCCCCCCCCCGCATAAATTGGGCGAAAATACATCGTTATTTTGCAAAATTTGTGGGAAGTGCCCCTTCCCTCTCGGCAAGAGAATGGAGTGAAATACTGCTTGGAGTGGAAAAACAGCAAGGATTATTGCAGCAGTTAAAATTTCTCAAATTATCTAGGAATGATGACGACACGCTAATTAACAAGGTTAGAGGGGAAACAACTGACAATTTGTTAACCATGTACTTATCGAGACTGGCTCTCTTTCTGTTAATTGTCTGTGCTAAAAAGGTTGTGTATTAAACTAATGAAAGCAAAAAACAAATAAAAAATATATCTGTGCCACAGAGGCTGATTTACCAGTCAGACCACCAGTGCAGGGAATGAGCCGGAACAAGACGGAGCGGCGCTCCAGCAAAACATTTCTTGCCGGAGCGCAGCTCCGTCCCCCAGACCCAGGGGACAGCACATGTCTCTCCAGATCCTGCTGCCACAACGAGCAGCCCGCTTTCAGAAGACTCGGCACAGAGCACTGCCTAATCTTCTGAAAGCAGTCTGCTCATTACATTGCATGCACGAGTAACCCGTTTTTCAATTGAGCTTTCAGAAGACTCGGCACTCCAGGCACAAACTGCCCAATCCTCCCGTGCAGTGTTTCAGCTGTCCAGAAATTTACAGACGTCTCTTTGTTAGGGTGAATATTGTGACCAATCAAAACAGAAGAGAGTGTTATTCACTTAAAAGGGCTTCTCACTGAATCACTATAAGACATGTTTAACATTTAAAATAGTGGACATTGGTTTCCATAATGCTCTTTGCTAGGAGTGGGTTCAATGAAGGGATACTCTGTTGCACAACCCGGCCTGGGGACCACACCCATCAGCCCCACCCCTCCAAAGAGGTGACAGTTCCCCCAATACATTTTTTCCATTTCCATCACTGCAGACAACAGACCAATGCCCAAGGACCACCCTTGTTCTGCGCCTCTCACATCAAAGACAAACAGCCAGGGTTGCACATGTCCTTGCTGTGAAGCCTCATCTTTTTAACATGCTTTACCATCAGATCAACTACAAAGGGAAGTGATGTGTGTTAGCAATGTATAACTGGAAGTGACCATTGTTCTGACACTTTTATTCTTAGAATTGTACAACGTTTTAGTAAGTGATTTAAGTGGTATTGTTGGGTGATTAGAAATTATAAGGGTAAATAACAAGCTGCAAGCAGAGTGAAACAATGACTTTGTCATGCATTGCATTTCACTTTGTCTGTTGAAGAATGTTTATGTAGTTATTTAACAATTTGCCTTGGGCTTCCATCCCCCGTGTGGAAAATAAAGCTATAATAATCGGGGGTTAGTTTCCAAGTGGAAGAAATGGTAGTAAAAGCATTTACCAGTGAAAAAATATGAGTGGGCACCGATGTATCCACAACCTTAGTAATGTTTTAGAATTGTTCATAATCATGAAAGGGGTGCAAACCCTCAGTGACCTGCACAAGGCACTTGATAGACTATGTGGTGGGGGAAAAGACCTAGACAATAAGCCTGAGGTGAGGGTTGCACACCTTGTAACCAGTGTCCATGTCAATGCAAATATTATTACTTCACAGAAACTATAGGACGCATAAAAAAGAATGACCAATTTAATTTTAATGGTTATTTGTAGCAAATGCCAATGCATTTCGGAATAAAGTGGTTGTTCATCAGGGTGAAACCTATTGCAATGATGCACACAAGAAATATATACGTAGAACAATGACAGGGTTCGAAATTGCTCCTGCTTGTTGCCTAATAGAGCCTGGTTAGCTTGACACCAACAGCTACCAGGAGCTTCTTTTGGCTCCCCACGCTAGCGAATGCCAAACAAAAACACCTGTGTGAATTTAACTCTGTGCATTTGGGATAATCTCTAAATAAACATTAGGACACATCTATACAACATTTTAAAGCATAAAGGATGTTTGCATCTCACATAGGTCAATTTGTGGTAAACTATGTACCAGCTCCTCGATCCCTAGTAGTAGTTCCTGGTCACTGGGTAATGCTGGATACCCAGGAGTTGCTTTTAGTTCCTGCTTATCTAGTCTTAATTTCGACCCCTGGAATGAGCATGTTCATCAATTGTACAATGGCATGAAATCGCAATAAGCAAGTATCCAAAAATCGTGATGTCCAAACGGCTCAATATTATACCCAAGATGAACAGGTGTGGTGGGAGAGACTAATCAGTGGTGAAAGAACTTTCTGGACAATTGCCACTGCACAGACACTGAATCAGATCCTCGGATCCTTAAATCAGCAAGCGATTCCAGCTGTGCATCAGAATTAGAGAAATGGAGAAAGCTTTTTACTGTGTTTAAACTTCTTCTTTTCCTTTTTGTCTTTCTCTTCTTTTCTTGTAAAAAAATCATTAATTTGATTAAATCAAGTAAATAAAAATAATTTTAAAAAAAATCGTGATGTCCAAACGGCGCAATATTATAAAGAACACAAAGAAAAAAAAAACAGTTACAAGATCTTACATACCAAATGAACAATGTGAGGATAAATTGTTGTGCATTAAGTGGGTAATAATAATAATAAATAATAATTAGGCTTTTATATAGCGCTACAAACCCTCAGGTATCTGAGCGCTGCTTATTATTACCCACGGTGTGTGGTGCTCATTTATCGACCTCGGAAGGATGAAAGGCTGAGTTTGGCCCCGCCGGGATTCGAACCTGCGTTAACAGGCTCTGCACGGGTGTCAAAGCGGGCGCTCTACTCGCTGTGCCACTTGACCGGCTAATGACAGTGGGAGTCAGTGGGCTTCCACTAGCTGTCTCTGCCCTAACAATTTTAACACAATATAGACAGTAGTTATTAATTTACATCAATTTATTCCTGGGTCGAAGTCCCTATAATTAATTCTCTGGCCCTGTGTGTGAATATCTCGTACTCTCGCAGTGTGGCACAGTCAACCCTAGTAGGTGATGATGTGCTGACTACAAGTATGGACATTGGATTAGATACACAACGTTTCAAGGTGTTACAATTAGTAAAGGTCCTCTCTTCCCACGGGTATTTCCATCCAATGTCTATGGTGGTTGTGCATTTGGTGAATTGGCATACTGAACAGTTTCCACAGGGAGCATGTCCCTGGGTTCTCGATGTATTCCAGAGGGTGTTTGTCTCTGGTGGTTTCATTTCTCGGTATCTGTGTACTAGGATGTCCCTAAGGTTTTTTCTCCTTTTGATGGCAAAGAGTGGGACTGGTAGATCATTGTCATCTATGTTTAGTAAGTGCCAAGATTTTTGGATTTCTTTTTTACGAGGTTAATCACCGGTGAGTGACTAAACACTGCTGTGATAGTATCAGCTCCTCTGTCCTTTTTCTCATGTTGAGTCAGGGTGATCTCTCTTGGTATGTTCCGTGCCCTTTTGCATGCCTGTCTTATAATTCTGTTGGGGTAATTCCTTTCTCTCAAGTTAGATGTCGGTGTTCTCGCCTGTGTATTGTATTCCGTTTGGGTGGTACAATTCCTCCTGAATCGGAGGAATTGGCCGAATGGTAAATTCTCCCTGAGAGTTCTTTGATGGAAACTGGAAAACTCCAACAAGGAATTCCTGTCTGTGGCTTTTCGAAATACAGTGGTTTCAAATGTATATCCTGTTCTTTTGATTTTTAGGTTCACTAATGTGGCCTCAGTTTTGCTTGCCTCATGGGTGAATTTCAAAATTGAATCTAGTCCATTTACCCATTTGATGAAATCGGCTAAGGTATTCTCATCTCCCTCAAAAAACATAAGGATGTCGTCTATGTACCTCCGCCAGCTAAGGATGTTCTTTAGGTAGGGGTTGTTCCCCGAGTAGATATACTTCTCTTCAAAAGAGGCGACATAGAGGTTAGCCAGAGTGGGCGCAAACGTCGCTCCCATTGCTGTCCCAGCTGTTTGTTCGTAGTATGTATCTTCTATGAGGAAGACATTTTTTGTGAGTGCGATTTCTGTTAATTGCAGAATCAAGTTCACAGGCATGTCTAGGGTTTCAATTTTCTCCAGTAGGACTTTTACAACTACTCTTAGTGTCTCCCGTTGGGGAATCCTCGAGTATAATGACTCTATGTCCATAGTGACAATGTAAAGGTCTGAGTTGGTCAAGTTCAGATGTTCAAGATAGGTCAGGACCGCTGTTGTGTCCTTGGTGTAAGAACGCATTTTCTAGACTTCATTTTTCAAGAAAAAATCAGCGAATTGCGACAAAGGTTCCAAAATGGAGCCTATCCCAGATACTATCGGTCTTCCTGGCGGAGGCAATGTACCTTTGTGAATTTTCGGGAGTGCGTAAAACGCAGGACATTTTGGATATTTTGGACATAAAAGGTCTGCTTCTTTGGCACTGATATGGCCTTCTGCCGCAGCTTCTTCTATGATTGGGTTGATCAAGTTTCTCACTCTCTCTGTGGGATCACTTCCCAATTTTTGATAGGTATTGTGATCTTCAATTAGGGTATTCACCATCTTGTCATAGTCCTTTTTGTTCATGACAACGATGGCGCCCCCTTTGTCGGCGGATTTGATTATTATTTTGTCATTTGTCCTTAATTCGATCAGTGCTGCTGTCTCCTTACTCATGTTGTTAAAATATTGATGTTCTTTTTCAATGGTCTCAAGTTTTTTGAGAATAATTTTCTCAAAGGTAACAGATTCTGCTGTTATTGCATGTGGGGGGGGGGTAGAATGTAGATTTGTTGTGTAACTGTGTGACATCCCGAGCTCCCTCATGCGTGTTTTTGGCGCAATATTGTTTTAAGCGGATTTTCCTCATGAGTTGAGTCAGCACAATTCTGGTTTGGAAGGGATCATGGGGTGCTGTGGGTACATATGAGAGCCCTTTCTCAAGTACATTCACTTGTTCTTGTGTCAAAATTTAATCTGAGAGGTTCACAGCTAAAGACTCCTTCTGAGTCTGATCTTATTCCTGGGGGTGGTTTTGTTCGTACCATCCTCTTCCACGGTTCCTGGTGACCCTGGGGGACTGTTCTTGCCACCACCCTCTTGGTCTGCCACGTCCTCTTGGGACCTGAAAACCCCGGGTCTTTCCCCCTCTATTTGGTTCCTGATCATCAAACCTCAGCGTCTTATTCGATCTACTGGTCTCTTCATCTGAACTGCCACTGGAAAAATTCCAGTTCCCTGGTTTTGGCCTGTTTCTGGGTTGAAATTGTCTTCCTCTCCCAGAGAAGTTATTATTGGGAGCATTGATGTTTTTTCTGTTTCCTCATAATATTCATTCGTTGTTTAAGGATACTTTTTCTCATGGGAGAAAGCTGTAATATCTTTTTTCAGTTTAATAACTTTTTTGTTGAGGTTTAGTTCTTTAAACTCTTTGATTGTGGCATCTAAAGCTGCCATATTCTTCAAGTAATCTCCTACTATCATTTTAGTAGATAGGGCGTCTTGTTTTACAATTATTTCGTTCATTAGTCTTTCTGACACAGTTTTCGCAGTATTGATTATTAGAATGATCCAGTCACGAGTGCATTTATTAGCTATAAAGCTCCAATCTTTCCTGAATTGTAATTCTTCCAGGAAGATTCTGGGCTCAATTCTAATAATAAGGTCATTCAGGGCAATATGTGCCCGTAAATATTCAGTCATAATGGCTCTGTGTAACTCAGTTCTTATGAGTTTTTTTCTGAGGATTTCTAACTCATTCCAATCATCGCCCTTTGTTGCTATAGAGGCCTGTTGTTCTACTCCCAATATGGATGGATTGGCCAAGATGCCTTCAATAAGTTCCTCTGCAAAAGCTAGATATGTGGCTTCTGCCATTCTTGTCGCGTATGTGAACCACTACTATTCCCCTCAAATGGAGTTACAATCTCCTCAAGGCCTATCCCCAGGTCCTTGTTTGTTCAATGTTTTATAGTGTCCTTCTTGGTACACTGACTCGCGGTTTTTGACGCTGCCAGAAGAACAGGTAATGACAGGGGGAGTTAGTGGGCTTCCACTAGCTGTCTCTGCCCTAACAATTTTAACACAATATAGACAGTAGTTATTAATTTACATCAATTTATTCCTGGGTCTAAGTCACTATAATTAGTTCTCTGGCCCTATGTGTGAATATCTCGTACTCTCGACGTGTGGCACAGTCAACCCTAGTAGGTGATGATGTGCCGACTACAAGTAGTGTAGAGATCCTGGCCCTCAACTCTCTCACTACTTTCCTTGCTCTAAGTGATTAGGTGCACACTTCATGGAGGTCAGTTTTATATTTAATGTCACTGCCCCAGTTTGTGTGTCTTGATCATTAAAAGGCTGTTTTGACCAGATGGCCCAAAACAGAAAACTGAAATTAAAAAGATATTCAATCAATCAGTGAATTATTGCTGTTTGATAGAGTTAAAATGATGTGTAACTTATTCGAGCCCTTTCCTCAAATGTGTAAAGGGTCTCGGAGTTGTGGTCATCGGCACTACAACTTCTTCAATGTGTCAACCGGTTTCAGCGGTGCTAGTGACTAGCCGCCTTCTTCAGGACGGAGAATTATGCATTCTCAGTAGCAATTTGATTTCTTCAGTGGTCTCCACATCTTGGAGGTTATGTGAGATACTGCGGGTTGCTCACAGGCATGCCAACTTGTGTCCCAATCTCTGTAGGGTTAAAAAGGAGGACAGGGGGGGGGGGTTTAGGGGAATGTTCTGCTATAGTATTAGATCAGGGTGGCTCTGCATAATAGAGGAGCAAGATGTTACCTGTGGTTGCTCTTGTGCTCTCTATTCGATGCGGTGGTCTTGCCAGTTACACCATAACAGGGGGTGACTTCCTGCGTATGTCACCTAGAAAAAATTATTATTCTAAGGTAAGGTATGGCGCATCAAGTCGATTGGCCATTAAACATGAGTTGGGTCAAACGCATGTTTTACATAGTGGTATAGTACCTCTAGAGTTGGAATCCTTCCTGGATGGCTCAGGGGAGGTCTGTTGCAGGTCCTGGGTACTGTATTGTGTCCAGTATATTAATTAAAGTTGGCTGTGGATTAAAAACCATAGGGAGTCAGCTTCGAATGCCTATGGATTGCTGTCAAAAAAAGGGTTGAACATGCATAGTTCAAAGTTTGCTATGCATGGCCCCCATGTTATTATTCCTGTGGCTGTGCTGCTCCATAGCTAAGTCAATCTTATGTGACAAGCGTGCTGTTCTCAAGTGAACGATGGTTCATGTAGGGCTCCGCTCGTGTGATCACGTGTGCGTGGTTGTGTGTGACAGTGAACTACAGGAACTCCCACGATAAATGGGATTTGTAGTTTGCTCGTATATTCATAAAAATAGAGCAAGCTCTGTAAATCCCAATGTGTAAACATTGCCTTCATTCCTATGATGCTGTAAAAATCGGGGGCAATTCGAGTAGCAAATATGAACATGAATATTCTATTTACTTTCTATATATTAGTTATTGTGTTTTTGTAGTCCTAGTTCCTAATACATACACGTGGAAATATTACTAGGAGTGTTACTATCTACTGGTGCGTTTTCAAGAAATGTTAATTCCGGGGGCTTCCGTGGTACCGGGATTCTGACGGTGAGTGGGGATTATAAGGTGGACAGACTCACTGAACCAGTGGGCACGATGTTGTCAAGCCTGGAACAGAATCGATAGGGGTCTGTATAAATGTGATCTATTAGTGGGACCTTAAAATGAGTGATACTACCGTATGAATTCCATATGGTACACCTATAGTGTTTATTTTGGATATACAGTGAAGGCTCATGCTAGGTGGATGAAGTCCAACTTCCATCACCTGCCGATACGGTGGTATTTACTGCACCGCCAATGCTTGCCAGCAGATTTCTTCATTGAGTCCATTCTTATGGCTTTGGAGTCTGAAAATCCACATTTGTTCCCGTTTTAGTAACAAGTAGTGAGCGAGTTGAGGGCCAGGATCTCTACACTACTTGTAGTCGGCACATCATCACCTACTAGGGTTGACTGTGCCACACTGCGAGAGTACGAGATATTCACACACAGGGCCAGAGAATTAATTATAGGGACTTAGACCCAGGAGTAAATTGATGTAAATTAATAACTACTGTGAATTAAAAGTGACCATAAAACACTGAATGAACGATCAACCACAAAGAATATCACAATGGAGATGCACAAGGTTTAGCAAGATGATGATAAAGAGCAGAGATGTAGACCATTGTTCACACAATATTATCAGATATTGCTTTAATTACATAAATCTGCATACCAAATGAACAATACATGAGCATATTATTATTAACTTAAAGTAACCGCCAAACGCCTTGTGGTGACAATCACTGCTAAAGAATAGCCTAATGAAGATGCACAAAATTTAGTAAGATAATGAAAAGCTGTGGTATGGACCAGATGTAGTTTGACAGAATCTGACATCAAGAACAAATGGATAAAGAAAAAATAGTGAGAGGGAGTAAGACAAAATAGTTCAAAACATAGCCTGCTCTAACACAAACGTTGTTGACATGGCTGTTAAGATGGATTTCTGAACTCTGGCAGAGGTTCAGAAGGCCAGCCTAGTTTCTTGGAACAGGGTAACCTTTGGACAAGCCAGACCAATCAGGGTAGCGATGGCGGCGGTCAAGACTAGGTCTCAAGAGGGGTGAGGGTGACTGAAAGCCTGCAATGAGCACACAAAGCAAGGACGCTTACAAATTACTCCAGACAGGTGTTATATTAAAAATATAGACACATTTATTACAAGGCCTTTGTAGCATCTACCATAGTAAAGAATCAAGGTAAAACTCCAATAAACCAACACATCACAAGCAATACAATATATATACAAGACCAAGGGGTCTAAAGAGTTAGAAGCACGAAATATGCAGATCACCTAAATGGGGAGGAAAACAGGCAGTGCAAGTAATCGTTAGACCCAGTTAGACATCAGAAGCCACCTAACTAGAAGGAAGTCAGAGCCCTACGAAGAGTGGAGCCTTGTGCTCAAAAGTACCTGCACACGCGGGTGCCAACGGGCAAAGGAGAGTCTCTTCAGGGAGATCAGGCAGTTCAGAGAGGTGAACAAAACGATGATGAATAGTTCCCCGCTACTCAAGCGCGGCCTCCACTTGTGGGCAGAAGCAGGGCGCGAGTGCGGAAAAGGGTTGCTGTTTACGACAGCGGTGGAGAGCCACATGCTCCTGCGGGAGGGAGACCGGTTAGGGTATTGGCTACTCACCGGTCTCCGATGCAGGCAGACCCAGGCTTCTCCGGTTCCATTTCGGTACTGGCAAGTTCAGATGCGATCAGCAGGATGTCTTGATGCCGTGTAGATTCCACGACAGCAGGAGTCCGGGTCGAGGGTGTCCCAAATGCAGCGAACACGCACAGGTTTGTTACCACAGCAGGGCAACTCGGCAACCGCAGATATTCCGGTCCCCAAAGCACACGTCTCACTTCAGACCTGGGAATGCCAAGTGTACGAATCGTGTGAGAGTGCCGAGGACCCAGGATTAGCAGAAACCAGACGGCGGTGACAGAGCAAGGTTCCTGTGTAGGCTGGTCAGTCCACTGGATGGCCCAGGGACGCTTCCGAAGGCTTACGTACAGGATTTGGTGAAGATGCAGAGAATAGTTGTTCCCACTATTCTAAAGGGTCGAAGCGCCAGTACAGGCCTTCTCGTTCGATCAGAGGCAGAGGGGTCTCACAGGACGACAGCAGTGCAGGGTGCCAAACCTTCAGCGGGTCACCAGCGATTCCTCGGCTCAGCTTCTTAGTTGCAAGATACTTGGCTCCTTATCCTTTGTTCGTGAGAACTCAGGAGATCGACTTGGTAGTGATGTTTCCAGCCTCCTCTTATCCAGAGTTCCCTTCGCGCCAAAATGGAGAGGACCCAATGGGAGATCTGCTCACAAAACACTTGCACCATACGTGGACCTACCACGGACCACGCTGGTCCCAGGCATTCAAGACACTCTAGACTCTCTGGCACCCAGGATGTGTATTGGGAACAGACATCCCAGCCCACATCCTGGAGGCACACACAAGGCATGCAGAAGCCAGCGAAAGCGTTGTGTTTCGCGGGAAAGTGCATGACCAAATAAGGACTGCCCCGGGTCGGCTCGACCTGGGGAAAGGTACGGGGCAAGACGGTCAGCGGACAGGACAAAGAACCTCGTGGCATGGCCATGGCCATTTTGGAGGCCAGGCCACCCATTTGGGCCAAACGCGGGAAGCGTGGTTAACATGGCAAAAAGGGGTTAAAAACACAAAGAAACGATGGCTGCCACCAGTCCCGTCCGTGGCACACTTGCACATTTCATGATAAGTCCAGCGAGAGTTTCTAGGGCCATTGGAATGACTAGAGACCCAAGAGCGCGGTAGTGTAAGTTACGGTGCACTCTTTTTTTCATGTTGCTCAAAAGCTGCAACATGAGGAAAGGACTAAGGGAAACAAAGTCTCCCGGTACTGACTGTCTTAAGGGCATGCCAGTTTCCCTGTAAGAATGGAGCGAAAGCCCAGAGAAGTGCGGCGGAAGGCTGCGCTTCTCCGGCAAAGTCTAGATCCGGGTGTAAAACAACAGCAAATAGTTTGGGGGTTGCCACATGGAAGGAAAATTACCTACAATTATGAAATCTTTCTTAACACTCGCCCCTCCCAGACTAAGGACAGGGGGAACTAATCCACCCCTGGATGAGTTTCTTGTTCAGGTTGGTTAAACATTCTGGACAACCCATCAGCATTGCTATGTTGGACAACTGGCCTATGCTCAATAGTGAAGTCAAAGCCTTGCAGATTTATGGACCACCTAAGCAACTTTGGATTCTCTCCCTTCATGTTCATTAGCCACTTTAAGGGCTTATGGTCAGTTTGCACAGTGAAGTGGGTCCCATGGAGGTAGGGCCTCAGCTTCCGTAGGGCCCACACAACAGAGAAACATTCTTTCTCTACTGTGGACCATCTGAGCTCTCTGTCCTTAAACTGGCGACTAATGAAACCAATAGGGTGTTCCTTACCCTTCTCATCTACTTGCGATAGTACAGCTCCTATCCCAGTGTCAGAGGCATCTGTCTGCACCATAAAAGGTCTTTGGTAATCAGGGGCCCTGAGAACAGGGGCCTGGCACAAGGAGTCTTTTAAGCCATTGAAGGCCTTCTCACACTCGTCGGTCCAAGTTACCTTCTTGGGTTTCTTCGGAGTGGTGAGAGCAGTCAGAGGGGCAGCTATGGTACCATAGTCTGCCATGACGTTGCGGTAATACCCTGTGAGTCCTAAGAAGGCTCTCACTTGGGTCTGTGTAGTGGGGGTAGGCCAGTCTTGTACTTTACTGGGTAGAGGCTGTATCCTCCCTCCACCTACTTCATGTCCAAGGTAAACCACGGAGCCTTGTCCAATCTGGCATTTACTAGCATTTATGGTCAAGTGTGCTTTCTGAAGAGCCTGTAGCACAATTCTGAGGTGTTTCACATGGTCTTCCCAGGTGGCGCTGAAAACTGCTATATCATCCAGATATGCAAGACAGAATTCATCCAACCCGTTTAACACATGATTCACAAGCCTCTGAAAAGTGACAGGTGCATTCTTCAACCCAAACGGCATTGCCCTGAACTGGTAAAGCCCGTCTGGAGTTGAGAACGCTGTCTTCTTGGCATGTTCTGCTAGGGCTTTTTGCCAATAGCCTGCAGTGAGGTCAAATGTGCTGAGGTACTTGGAGGCACCCAAGGTATCCACCACCTCATCTGTTCGAGGCAAGGGGTGTGCATCTGTCTTGGTGACAGCATTCAGAGCCCTGTAATCCACGCAGAACCTCAATTCAGAAGTACATGCCTTTGGAACCAAAACCACAGGGCTGGAACAAGGACTACTAGAGGGTTCAATCACCCCAAGATCTAACATTTTGTTGACCTCTGTCTTAATGTAAGACCACACTTTGCCTGACATTCTGTATCCTCTACTTTTGGTAGGTACGCTGTCTCCTGTGTCCATGTTATGTTTGCACCAAGGTGTCAAACCAGGGGACTGCGAAAACAGGGGGGAAAATTGCCTAAGCAAACTTTTCACCTCAGCCTGCTGATCAGAAGTCAGGTGAGGGGCCACTCAGACACCCTCAAAGGAGCTATCTGAAGGACCGCTTTGGAACAGGTCGGGGAGAGGTTCCGACTGCTCTTCCTCAACATCTGAAGCCAGTAGCAGTGCTGCGATTTCGACTCTTGGGACGAAAGCCTTCAGCCTATTTACATGGAACACTTTTGGAGCCTGTCCAGGCCTTCCAAGGTCCACTAAATAGTTGACCTCACCCAGGGGCTCCACAACTGTGTAAAGCTCTAGGCCTTACGGGATTCATGATCAGGACTTGCTGACCAGGTATGAAGTTGATGAGGGAAGCTTTTTGGTCATACCAATGTTTCACCAGGGCTTGTCCTGCCTTCAACTTGTCACTAGCCAGACCCATCAGGAGTACCACCCGTTTTCTGAGCCCTAACACATAGTCTACTACGTTGGTATAATAGGGGGAGTGGGCATCTCCCATCCCTCCTTGACTATGGCTAAAGGTCCCCGCACAGGGTGACTAAACAGAAGTTCGAAGGGGCTGAAGCCAACACCCTCCTGTGGTACCTCTCGGTAGGCAAACAGTAAGCACGGTAAAAGAAGATCCCATTTTCTTCTTTGGGGTTCTTCCAGAGCCCCAATCATACTCTTTAACGTTCTGTTGATTCGTTCCACCAGACCATTGGTCTGGGGTGGTATGCGGAAGAGAACTTGTAGGTGACCCCACATTCTTTCCTCATAGCCTGCATATACTTCGACATAAAGTTGCTGCCTCGATCAGACACTTCTTCTTTAGGGAAACTAACACTAGTAAAGATGCCAAGTAACGCTTTTGCAACTGACTTGGCAGTTACAGTTTTTAATGGGATGGCCTCAGGATACCTGGTAGCATGGTCGACTAGCACCAGTATAAACCTATTGCCTGAGGATGTTTGCGGGTCAAGGGGACCAACAATGTCGATCCCTACACTTTCGAATGGTATTCCCACAACTGGGAGAGGTACCAATGGAGCTTGGATTGTTGAGCCACTCTTACCAGATAACTGGCAGGAGGCACAATTCCTGCAGAGACTTTCTACTTGCACCCCCATCTTGGGCAGTAGAAGTGCATGGATAACCTTTGCTTGGTCCTCTTAATACCAAGGTGACCAGCAAGGGGCACTTCATGCGCCAACTGCAGGAGGAAGGGTCTTACAGCAAAGGGAACCACCAACCTCCTATGGTCTCCTTCTGTAGACTCTGTGGGCTTACTATACAGGAGTCCACCTTCCCAATAAATCCAATGCTTCCCAGGAGGTTCACCCTCCAGCTGGGAGCAGGCCTGTCTCCTTAGGCTTTCCAGAGATGGGCACTCACGTTGGCCTTTACTGAATTCTTCCCTGTCAGGACCACCTTCTACTAACAAGTCGTTTAGTTCAGGATGGTCATTAGGGTCAAATACTTCAGGTATCGCCGCCTTCTCGTCAGGTCTGGGCGATTGACCAACTTCCTCCACCGCAGTGGTAGGTGAGTTCTCGGGAATATTTTCTTTCCCTCGTTTTGGTTTTCTGACTCCTTTAGCCTTGGGTTTCCCCTTTGGCTGGGGCAGCTCACTGATGTTGGTCAGTGCTGCCCTGGTTTGAGACCTTGTGCAGGGTCTGTCGGCAGTGTCTCCCACGAGCCCTAACGCTCGGAGATCGTTGCCCAACAAGACCTTTCCTGAGACGCTTCTCTGAATGCTCACTGGAATCCTGACTGATGTACCATTGATCGTAAGATTTACAGGTATTACTGGGAACATGAGAGGTGGGCCGTCAGCCAACTTAGTGGGCATCAGAGTAGCTCTGGCGACTTCCTCTGAGTCTACCAAGGTAGAATCCACTACAGTACGACTGCACCCACTATCCCTAAGAGCTGGAGTATCTACTCCATTGATCAGCACACTGTCTTTAAAGTAGTGCTTTAAAGTAGGCCAGGTCACCCATTTGGGCCAAACGCGGGAAGCGCGGTTAACATGGCAAAAAGGGGTTCAAAGCACAAAGAAACGATAGCTGCCACCAGTCCCGTCCGTGACACACTTCCACATTTCATGATAAGTCCAGCGAGAGTTTCTCGGGCCACTGGAATGACTATAGACCCAAGAGCGCGGTAATGTAAGTTACGGTGCACTCTTGTTTCATGTTGCTCAAAAGCTGCAACATGAGGAAAGGACTAAGGGAAACAAAGTCTCCCGGTACTTACTGTCTTAAGGGCATGCCAGTTTCCCCGTAGGAATGGAGCGAAAGCCTAGAGGAGTGCGGCGGAAGGCTGCGCTTCTCCGGCAAAGTCTAGATCCGGGTGTAAAACAGCAAAAAGTTTGGGGGTTGCCACATGGAAGGAAAATTACCTACAATTATGAAATCTTTCCTAACAATGGCCATACTGTGAAACTCATATACAACAACAAAAAACCAGAGCGCACTCCACTGTGGAGTGGAAAAGAGCAGTCGAAAGCAAAGGAAAGAATATCTTCTGCACGAAAATCACTGGCTAGATCCAGTATCGTGCTCTAGGTACACTTTGCTCCTAAAACACAAAAGTAGAAAATCCAAACACATTAATGCTGAATGTATAGCGAAATGCCACTGCAGAAATTGAACTAGAACAAGTAACAGAAAAACATCCACAAGCAGTGCCAAGCTACCAAACTGGTAGCGTAACGTGATATACTGTACCTCAAAAGTGAAGAGAGCTATCAAATGAGAGCCAGACTAATGCGCTCTGGGCTGGGAGAATCCAACATAAGTACGCTCTTGGGTCACGTGATGGACTAAGTCCTAAGCCAATCACATGACCAACGTGCCAACTTAATGCTCGTAGCGCCGCGTGCATGTATGGATGTAATTTAAACTGATAATTATCCCACACGGAGTAGACTTCACAGTATTAAGTGGGTGCGACATGTTAAAAAAATGTAATAACTAATATCAAAGCCTGGTAACTGCCCTTTGTGTACCAAAACGTTTAGTGTGACACTGGAAAAATACACTAATTATAAAGCAGGGACCAAACGCACGATAAAGCTACACAATCTTACAGTAAAGAAACAGGAGAAAACAGAAACGGACCAAAAATGGAAAAAAGAAAAAGGTCTAACGTCTATATGCGAATGCAATCTTTAAAATCCTTAGAACTAATAAGAAGGGCATCTAGGAGAGAAACTGAAATGTGAAAAGGTACATGCAGTATAATCTAATGTTAGTGCCTTACTTAAATACCTTGCAGCCTAGATATAATGGTTTTCAAAGGTAACCATGGTTAATGAAACCAACACTGTCTGTATTTTTACAGAAAACGGTGAAGGTTGAACATTTTTCATTCCTCATTCCACCGGGTCTCAAGGAGTCCAGTCCAAACACCCAAAATGCTTCTCTATGTTGCAGCTTCCTGCCGATGTTTCAAACCATTTTTAATGAGTTTTCAAACAAAATAGGTACAAAGCAACTTCCAGAGATTCCCCAACAATCCACCCCCCCACTGACTGTGCATAGTTCACCCGTCCCCCCCCATCAGTTTATCCTCTGCCATTTCCCCCAAATGTGCTTGTGTTTCTGGGGACAGCCCCTGTCCCTATATACCTGTGCTGGAGGCCTTAGCCCAGTCATACTTCAAAAAAGCCCCATCAGACAAAGGATATGTTTACACAGCAAGGTTTATTCTTTATCAGCTGGAAGCCATCACAGCAGCCACAGCTCATCAGTCTAAAATGCAGGAACTACAGCCTGCTCATTTTAACCCCTTAACTGCCAAGTTTTTTTTTGTTGGTGATTTCGGTATGTCGCCATTCAATACCTTGTAACATTTTTGTTATATGAGATATCTCAGCCGAATTTGGCCCCTTTTCTTCCCGCATGTAGGTGGTCATAACGCCACCAAGGAATCCTAGTTTACTCTAGGGGGGTGGGAGAAAATGTTTTTTTTCCAGAAAATGCCAATAAAATTATGTGCAAAGAAGCCTGTGTTTTTTCCCTTGTGGGAGCTAGGAACAAATGGTTTGCTGTTGTGGACTCGCCATTTTCAAGGTTTTCAATACAGGTTGAGAGGAAACCAAAAAAACATATTTTGATCTGGTTACCAGCCGTTTTGTGAGAGGTAGGCGATTTTGCCCTTTTTTTCCAATAGGACATGCGTGGACGGAATGGAAGAGGAGGGTAGGAAAGCTGAATAGGAAGACAGTAAGGCATACATTTCTGAAAAGTAGACAAAATTCCAAGTTTAGGAAGGGGCGATTTGCACAGGTCAGGCAACAACCATGTAGGGAAAAATTTCATAGTTTGGGGAAAAATTACCGAAAAAAAAGGAATGTGGTGGACATGGTCGGCCCAGTAAGGCAATGGCTTCTGTGAATTTTGAGAAAAGCAACGCCCGCTACATTCCCCCGACTATTCCAGTTAGGAAATCACACATTTTTCGTAATGTTTCACAAAACAAGCAATATCGCAAGCCAAAAACAAAGCCATGGTACACTGGTTTTTTTATGCTTACAGCCTAAACAGACGTACTTGGCATGTGTAAGTAAGGGAAAAAAATTGGTGAGGAAGGGCAAGCATACTTTTTTTGATAGGGCACAGACCTTTTGAAGGGTAGGTGACTTGTGCAGGTTACAAAAGTGCATAAAGTAGCGAGTAAATGTAGGTCACATTTGGGAAATAAAAGGGTTGTGTGACAAAGTGCAGCAGCAAATGTACGAAAACGTTATGAGAACCAAGAAAACACAACAAATGTAATACCTTCCCGTGATCCCACAGATGTCCCCATGAAAATGTTATGTCACATGTGTGGGTGCACCTACCTGGGCGCAAAGGGAAAAGGCTAAACCATTGGTAACCCCAAGTGTTTTGGCAGAGCAGATTTTGCGGGTATTTGCTCTTGTGGACAACCTACAGATTTGGACCTGGGGTGTCGCAGCCACCAGGAAAAACAGGGAACCCATGCATTTCCAAAAAGGAGACACCCGTGGGAATCCACAGAGGTCTGATTGTGCGAATCGCCCGAGAATGTATTACCCACAATCACCTGGCAAAGTCCGAAATTTAGTGAACAAAAACACAATTTTCAGACATTTTCCTCTGCCAACCCACCAAAACATGCTGCCAACACCACATATCCTACCTTCCCGCGTTCCTACAGGTGTACCAACAAAAACGGTACCTCGCATGTGTGGGTGCACCTACCTGGGCGCAAAGGGAAAAGGCTAAACCACTGGTAATCCCAAAAGGGTTTGGGGAGCCAACCTACAGATTTGGGCCTGGGGTGTCACAGCCACCAAGGAAAACAGGGAACCCCATGCATTTCCGAAAAGAAGACAACCTAGGGAATCCACAGAGGTCTGACTTGCGCAAGTCGCCCCAGAACTTTTTACCCACAATCCCTGGCAAAGCTCAAAATTTGGCATACATTTTTTTTTCCAGACATTTCCCTCTGCCAACCCACCAAAACACACCACCAACAACACATGTCCTACCTTCCCGCGTTCCCACAGGTGTCTCGACGAGAAAGGTACCTCACATGTGTGGGTGCACCTACCTGGGCGCAAAGGGAAAAGGCTAAACCATTGGTAATCCCAAGTCTTTCGACAGAGCAGATTTTGCGGGATTTTGTTCTTGTGGACAACCTACAGATTTGGCCCTACGGTGTCAAAGCCACCAAGGAAAACAGGGAACCCCATGTTTTTCCAAAACAGAGATACCGGTGGGAATCCACAAATGTTTGACTCGTGCAAATCGCCCCAGAACGTATTACCCACAAGCCCCGGCAAAGTCCCAAAGTTAGGAAAGAAAACACAATTTTCAGACATTTCCCACATGGAACATACTGAAACACACTGCCAACAACAAATTTCCTACCTTCCCACAGGTGTCCGGATGAAAACAGCACCTCGCATGTGTGGGTGCACCTACCTGGGCGGAAAAGAAAAAGTGTTGACCGTTCACAAGTCCAATGGCAGTCCCAGGGAGCCTGGCGAGGGTCCCCATCCATGTAAAGCTCACCTGACTCCCACGGGGGCGCTGGCCTGGTTCACGCTGCTGTGACCTCGTCTAATGTGATGCGCAGGGTTCGGAAGACGGACTGGACCGGGCCTCAGATCTGGCTTGTCTGACTCGCAGAAGTATCCTTCTGTAGGTGAGAATAGGGGGTTAACTGTCTGCGGGGTAATGCAATCAGCCTCCCACTTACCCCTCTCACCCTCCTCAAAACCCTTCTGTGCTTCCCCGTAGCGTCTCACCTTAGGGTCTGGAAGGACGAGCTCTCCATCCTGCTTCTGATGCAGGGGCGCGTTGGTATCCAGTTACGTCACTGGATTTTCAGATGGGTGAGAACCAAACTTGCTTGGCTGCCAGGTAAGTTTTTCTATAAGTGGTTCCCCTTGTGTCCATGCATTAATGTTCTAATGCTAGTGTCTTTTTCCCCATAGGGGCCGGGGTACAGAATGCCGGGGAACAGGCACCGACCCGAGGTGAGCGGTGAAATCCTTGTGGAAATCAGGTAAGTCTTTAATGAGTGTTTTGGTAATGTCTTTTCATTCACTCATTAACGATGATGTCTTTTTCCCCTTTGGGGCCGGAGTCCGAAAAGGCCTGGATGCGGCGCGGACCCGAAATGAAAAGGGAATGACCCAACAGGTAAGTCTTGACATGGAGTTTGAGCTTCCCTTTTCCCTTCTTTCTCTCACCTTTGTTCTTGTCTTTTTCTCCCTAGGCGCGGGGGCGCGACTGCGAATCCGGATGGTTGCTGCTGAACATGGAGGCGCCCTGTAGGAGGCGCCCTGTAAAGGTGAGTAGAATGCGGCGCTGCAGCGATCGATGCAATGTGCTTTTAAAAATAAATGTCTTCCTTTTCAGGATTGTCGGCGAAATGTCTCTAGGATGCAGATTTAGCAGGTGGGGCCTTTTCCTTCTTCTGTTCTCTTGTTCCCTTCCTTTGCAGGTGATTCAGGATGCTGGCAGGTGTGGCAGAAGTCAAGATGCAGGAGCAGACACGGTGAGCGTCCAGCTGCTAGATGCAGAACAACGCGAAGCACATGTGGCTGATCGGGTGTGGTTTAAATAGCCTTGGAAGAAGTTCCTAGAATGTGTCCTTCCTCCAATCAGGTATGTATCCTTCCCCCGACCACACCCGGGTGGTAAATGAGTCCCACAGGTAAAGTAGTTCCTTTCAGGCCTCAAGGAGGCCGGGGTTCTGCAGCATGGTCTGCATCAGGTAAGTGCACCCAAACACTTTCATAATGAGCCTGGCGCCTATGGCGCCAGGACTGACGTTTTCTATGAGCCTGGCGCCATAGGCGCCAGGACGCTGTCCAAAGGGCCCCTATAAGGGGTTGCTGGGACCTTCCCCGGGGACTTGATGTCCACTTTCGGGGATGCAGGGCCTGAGCCGGCTCCCCGGGAGCGGGCATCGTGACAGCACTACACCCCCCCCCTCCCAAGGTTGTTCCCTCCGGGGGTTTTGGTTTGTTTGGGAAGAGTCGGTGGAATTTCCTGACTAATCGTGGTGCATGCACATGGTCACTGGGTTCCCACGACCTCTCCTGAGGTCTGTACCCCTTCCAATCAATTAGGTAGAAAAGCTTTGACGTAAACATTTTTGAATCTAAAATGTTCTTCACTTCGAATTCGGGTTCCCCATCTATTTGAATAGGTTCTGGAGGTTTGAGTAGTCGGGTTCTGGGTACCACTGGTTTCAGAAGTGACACATGAAAAACAGGGTGAATTCGCATATTAGCTGGTAAATCAAGTTTAACCGCTACTGGGTTAATTATTGCCGTAATAGAATAAGGTCCCAGATATTTTGGGTTAAAAGTTAGAGGCCCTTTGAGCGGTAAATGTCTGGTAGCTAACCACACTTGATCCCCAATCTGATACAGAGGTGCTTCACTCCGATGTAGGTCAGCATTCTCCTTGTATTTTCTCCTGGCTTGTTGTAAATGCGTGGTTGCCTCTTTGAAGGCTCGGGTAATGGTAGAATGCAGATGTTATACTGCGGGCACTCCGAGGTTCTGAGGTGAGTCGAGGTTTGAGGTTCGAGGGTGATGTCCAAACAAGGTATAAAAAGGACCATGGCCAGTTCCAGAGTGTACCGAATTATTATATGCGTATTCGGCTATCCAAAGAATGTCTTTCCAGTTGCTTTCAGATTGCTGTAACATACACCGTAAGTACTGCTCAAGGGTCTGATTTGTCCTCTCGGTCTGACCATCGGTCTGAGGGTGGTGACTGGTCGATAATCTTACGTCGATTTGTGCCATTTGACAACATTTGCGCCAGAAGTGGGAAATGAATTGGCTTCCCCGGTCAGAGATTAGTATAGATGGGAATCCATGTAGCCGAACAATATTTTCGAGGAATTCTTTGGCTAGGACAGAAGCTGAAGGTAAACCTTTCAAAGGAATGAAGTGGGCCATTTTGGAAAACAAATCCACAATTACCAGAATGGTATTGTATCCCGAACAAGGAGGCAAGTCCGTAATAAAATCCATTGATAGGGTGTGCCAGGGTGATGGCGGTATGTCTAGAGGTTGTAGGAGACCGGCTGGTCTTTTCTTTTGACCTTTATTTTGGGCGCAAACACCACAGGACATCACAAAAGATTTAACATCTTTTCGCCAAGAGGGCCACCAGAATTGTCGTTTCACCTTTTCCATTGTCTTGGCAATACCGGGGTGTCCCTCTATTAATGTATCATGATAACCTGAAATAATTAGTTTGTGTAAATCCTTATGCGGCAGGAATAAGCGTCCTTGGTAATAAGGTAAACCATTATCTATGGTAAAGTCTGATCCCTTTTGTATCCAATCCTGTAGGACTGTAGGGTCCAGGAGTTGTTTCACTCTGACTTGAATGTCTTCAAGCGTTTGTAACGAAGTCATGCCTAGAATTCTCTGTTCGGGAATTATTGGTACTGGTTCTGAGGGTTACCAGACATTTGGTCGAAAAAAATTGGTCGACCAGACAAATGGTCGAACCAATTTGGTCGAAAACCAAATGGTCGAATTTTTTATTTTTTATTTTAACCCTTTTTTAAAAAATTTTTGGGGGGGCCCCCCCCAACCCCCTTTTTTTTCTCTAAAAACCCCTTTTTTTACAAAACGAAAACCCAAAAAATAAATATATAAATAAAAAAAAAAATTCGACCATTTGGTTTTCGACCAAATTGCGTCGACCAAATTGCAGTCGACCAGTTTTTTTTCGACCAATTGACTGGACACCGTTCTGAGTTTGTATCAGATTCTCCCATTCCAATTCGGGATAAGGCGTCTGCTTTGACGTTCTTGCAGCCAGGTCGATAGGTAATCACAAAATCAAATTCAGCGAAAAACAAAGCCCATCGGAGCTGCCGTGATGACTGAGCCTTGGCGGTTTTCAAATACTGTAAATTCCGGTGATCAGTGATCACCGTGATGGTATGTCGAGCGCCAAGCAGGTAATGCCGCCAGGCTTTAAAAGCGGACTTTATGGCTAACAGTTCTTTGTCAGTGATTGCATAATTAATCTCTGGTGCCGAAAATTTTCTGGACCAAAATGCTACGGGATGCAGTTGGTTGGTTTCAGGATCTCTTTGAGACAGAACTGCTCCCATGGCTAGGCTGGATGCGTCAGTTTCGACGACATACGGGAGACCTGGACGTGGGTGTTTCAATATAGGTGCAGAGGTGAACTTAGCTTTTAAATCCTGGAAGGCCTGCTCGGCTTCTTCAGACCATTCAAAACATTTATTTTTCCTCAAGAGTGCAGTAATGGGTTGTACTATGCGTGAAAATTCCGGGATAAACCTGCGGTAGAAATTGGCAAAGCCGAGCATGCCTTGAACCCCTTTTACAGAGCTAGGTGATGGCCATTTGAGGATGGCATCCACTTTTCTTGAGTCCATTCGGACTCCTTTGGGTGTCCGGATGAAACCGAGAAACTCAACTTCTGTGGTATGGAAAACACATTTCTCCAGTTTAGCAAATAGTTTGTGTTGGCGCAGTTTTTCCAGAACTGCCCTAACGTGTTTTCTGTGATCAGATTCCGAAGAGGAGTGCACTAGAATGTCATCGATATAGACAACACAAACATCGATGAGTTCCCGAAGGACATCATTCATGAAGAATTGGAAGGCAGCAGGCGCATTGCACAACCCGAAAGGCATTACCTGGTATTCGAATAATCCATATTTTGTACGGAAGGCTGTTTTCCATTCGTCGCCTTCTTTTACTCGCACCAGATGATATGCCCCCCGGAGATCTAACTTGGTGTATATGCAAGCGTCCTTCACCTGGTCAAGGAGTTCAGGAATCGGAGGCAGAAGATAACGGTTTTTAACCGTTATCTGGTTCAATGCGCGGTAATCGATACAAGTTCTAAGGTCGCCTTCTTTTTTAGGCACAAAGAACAAAGCCGAGGATGCCGGGGACTTTGACGGGCGAATAAAACCATTGGCGAGGTATTAATCCAAATATTGTCTCAAATGCAGGTTCTCTGGTTCGGTAAGGGCATAAATCCTGCTACAAGGGGGGTTTTGCACCGGACACCAGATCGATTTGGCAATCGTACGATCGGTGAGGAGGTAACGTGTTGGCCTGTTCCTTTTGGAAGACGTCCTGAAAGTCCTGGTATTCCGGAGGTAATTGCATGGAGGCAGAGGTTACAGATGCTAGATTAATCTTCATGTTTTCGGGGTAGCAGGTTTGTGCACAATCTGGGAAGGTTATTCTCTTAGCTCGCCAATCAATTCGAGGATTATGTGTCTCTAACCAAGGAATTCCAAGAATAACCTGAAACTGTGGAGCCTTGATTACATCAAACACAACTGCCTCCCGATGGCCGTCAGGACCAATAAGAGTCACCTCAGTAGTGGAATGTGTTACCGGTCCAGAGGCAATTTCAGTTCCATCGACTGTGGTGATGACATCTTTGCTGGTTTTAGGACGGAGAGGGAGGTTAATCCTAGAGACCAATTCACGATCCACATAGTTTCCAATAGCCCCACTATCGATGTATGCCTTTATTGCATGCAACCGCTTAGGCTTTTCTGGATCTACGAGAACCATTGGCACAATGAAATGCGAGGTCAGAGAGTTAGTTTTCAAACTCGGCAAGCGGACCCCTACGCTTGTCGGGCTGAGTCGTTTCCCGAAACAGAGTCTTCATGGTTTTTATCAGCGGCTCATACCGCTTTTCGGGGCGGTTTTGCCGGGCAATCTCGTAGAAAGTGTCCAGAGTTCCCACAATAAAGACATAATTTTAACTGCCTCCTCCTTTCACGTTCCTTTTGAGTTAAGGGTTCTTTAACCCCTCCAATTTGCATAGGCTCAGAGACATCAACTCCCTTGGGGTTAGCGTGGGTCTTGACCAACACCCGGGTCTCTAACCTGGACCGATCTGTTTTTCTGTTTTGAAGTCTGTGATCCAATTGGACCACTAAGTCTATATATTCTGTGCATTCTTGGGGCGGATTTACAACTTGGGCTAAGACATCTTTAAGTTCTCTGCGTAGACCTCGATAAAATAACGTGACTCTCTTATCCTCTGGCCATCCCGTTTCCACAATTAGTCTATTAAAGGTTGCAATATAGGATAGGAGGTCCTTATTGCCCTGTCGCAGGGATAGAAGTTCGTCATCCAGAGCCTGCCCCTGAGAGTGTCGAGCAAATAACCTTTCCATGCTTGCTTAAAATCCTTGAAAATCACGGAGAATCGGGTCATCTTGAGTAACCAGTGGAACTGACCAATCGGCAGCGCAGCCGCTGAGATATGACAATACAAAGGCTACTTTGGTCTGATCATTAGGGAAGGCCCCAGGTCTGCATAGGAAGTGCAAACGACACTGATTCATGAACACGGCGAATCGTTTGGGGTCCCCAGCAAAGCGTTCAGGTGGGGCCAGCGGCATGTTTCCAGGTAGATTAATCTGCAGAGGGTTACTGGGAACCACAGGAGAGGGGTTCCTTCCGGAACAGGGTAGAGGAGTTTGTCCAGCTTGACCTTGCAAAAGCTGTCTGGCCAGGTCATCAGTTCTTTCCTTTGATATTATTAATTCCCTCTTGAGGGCATTAGTATCTTGACGAGCGGCATGTACTTCGGCCCGTAAATCCCCCAGTAATTGGGCCAACTGATCAGTCTCAGAAGTTTCCATAGAGCCTGGGTGGGAATTTGTAGGAAGACTTTGCGTTCTGTAACGCTCACCTGACTCCCACGGCTGCGCTGGCCTGGTTCGCGCTGCTGTGACCTCGTCTAAGGTGATGCGCAGGGTTCGGAAGACGGACTGGACCGGGCCTCAGATCTGGCTTGTCTGACTCGCAGAAGTATCCTTCTGTAGGTGAGGATAGGGGGTTAACTGTCTGTGGGGTAATGCAATCGGCCTCCCACTTACCCCTCTCACCCTCCTCAAAACCCTTCTGTGCTTCCCCGTAGCGTCTCACCTTAGGGTCTGGAAGGACGAGCTCTCCATCCTGCTTCTGATGCAGGGGCGCGTTGGTATCCAGTTACGTCACTGGATTTTCGGATGGGTGAGAACCAAACTTGATTGGCTTCCAGGTAAGTTTTTCTATAAGTGGTTCCCCTTGTGTCCATGCATTAATATTCTAATGCTAGTGTCTTTTTCCCCATAGGGGCCGGGGTACGGAATGCTGGGGAACAGGCACCGACCCGAGGTGAGCGGTGAAATCCTTGTGGAAATCAGGTAAGTCTTTAATGAGTGTTTTGGTAATGTCTTTTCATTCACTCATTAACGCTGATGTCTTTTTCCCCTTAGGGGCCGGGGTCCGAAAATGCCTGGATGCGGCGCGGACCCGAAATGAAAAGGGAATGACCCAACAGGTAAGTCTTGACATGGAGTTTGAGCTTCCCTTTTCCCTTCTTTCTCTCACCTTTGTTCTTGTCTTTTTCTCCCTAGGCGCGGGGGCGCGACTGTGAATCCGGATGGTCGCTGCTGAACATGGAGGCGTCCTGTAAAGGTGAGTAGAATGCGGCGCTGCAGCGATCGATGCGATGTGCTTTTAAAAATAAATGTCTTCCTTTTCAGGATTGTCAGCGAAATGTCTCTGGGATGCAGATTTAGCAGGTGGGGCCTTTTCCTTCTTCTGTTCTCTTGTTCCCTTCCTTTGCAGGTGATTCAGGATTCTGGCAGGTGTGGCAGAAGTCAAGATGCAGGAGCAGACACGCTGAGCGTCCAGCTGCTAGATGCAGAACAACGCGAAGCACATGTGGCTGATCGGGTGTGGTTTAAATAGCCTTGGAAGAAGTTCCTAGAATGTGTCCTTCCTCCAATCAGGTATGTATCCTTCCCCGACCACGCCCGGGTGGTAAATGAGTCCCACAGGTAAAGTAGTTCCTTTCAGGCCTCAAGGAGGCCGGGGTTCTGCAGCATGGTCTGCATCAGGTAAGTGCATCCAAACACTTTCATAATGAGCCTGGCGCCTATGGCGCCAGGACTGACGTTTTCTATGAGCCTGGCGCCATAGGCGCCAGGACGCTGTTCAAAGGGCCCCTATAAAGGGGTTGCTGGGACCTTCCCCGGGGACTTGATGTCCGCTTTCGGGGACGCAGGGCCTGAGCCGGCTCTCCGGAAGTGGGCATCGTGACAATCCATTCCCCCAGAGGGAAATTCTGTAATGCTGCCTAGCCAGAGCTCCAGGATGGTCAGGGTGATGTCCCTGGCCTTGGGGGATTGGGGACCCTGCCAGGGCTCCCTGGAACCGCTGCTGGGCTTGAGGATGGTCGACCAACATGGGAGATGGGTGCCCAAGGTCAAGGATAATCACGCCCGACCATCCTGGAGGTCTGGCTGGGATACATTACAGAATTTACCTCCGGGAAGGGAGGGGGAATCTGCCGGGGGTCTAATATTGTATTCTCTAATCAAATGTATATGTACCCTTTTTTGTGAAAGCGGTTGCATTTATTGCCCTCTTTTATTCCTTGTATGTATGCATGCATCCCCAAACACTAACTTTGTTTGCTCCACCTTGTTCCCACCCTGTTACCCAATTAAACTTTATTTGACATGCATGATGAGTGATTTCGGCCACTACGAGAATCGGGAGATATTATTAAACAACATTTATATTCCTTGAGGGGCACCCACTAGCTTAGTTTTCATACTGTCACATTTATACACTCTTGTGTTTTTTTATTTTCTCTTTTCTTCCACCCCAGGACGCTTCCTTTGTCCCTGCCTTATTCCTCATTCGCCACCTTCTCAAAGTTTATTCTTTGGCTGTCCTATTATTTGTTTTCTTTTTGTGCATCTTCCATATTATATATTTTTTTTGTTTTATTACAAGTCCATGGACCTTTCAGTGGGCCATTTATTGTTATTTTTTTCTTCTCTACTTTGCAGCAAGTTCAAGGGCCCTTAGCTCATAGGCTATGCTTTATGATGCATTTTTCTGCGATCATGGAGGACTCCAACCCTCAATCTACTGATTAGAATAAAATAGTCCGGGGGACATTAGATGTTGTGGGGAACACAAAGATAGGGGAGTCGTACAGAGAATTGTTTCTTCTTTTTTTATAACGTCACAAATGTGCATCTGGCTGGGTCCCCTTGAATCAACTTTTTGTAACATTGGGGGCTTTTCTCGCTGCTCTGTTGCAGGTGCTCCCTGTCCATCTGAAATATAAAAAACAGTGAGTTTCTTGAAAGTGCATTTTATCATCCCAGAACAGGACTGCGAGACTTGTCCTTGGCCTCAAGCCCAGGAATCGCATCTCTACAGCACTAAAATGTCTGCATTGGCTCCCAGTGGCTGCAATGATTAGGTTCAAGACCCGCTGCATTGTTCACAAGGCCTTCTGGGGCCTGGTTCCTCAATACCTCCAACTCTCTCTTTGTAAATACTGTTCACTCCTCCAACTCCCTCAGGGTCAGTCGCTTCTCCAAGCAACGAGTTGGTGGTAGATCTCTTTCTTCGGCTGGGGACTCCCTCTGGAACAGCCTCCCTGCCTCTCTGTAACTTGGGGAGAACCATCTCCGGTTCCGGAAGCACCTCAAGACCTTCCTCTTTGCTTCGTCCTTCTCTCTTTCTCTCCCCTGCTGATTTCCTGTCTGATACTGCACTGGTCACCTGACTACCCTCTGATTTCGGGCCCAGGTCCCTGCTGGCCCAGTTGCACCCCTGCACTTCCTCCCAGCAACCCTTGCACTTGGGTCTGTATCTGTAACCCTACAGTCCCCATACCTGCATTTATTGGACATCTGCTGTCTGCACTTACCCTTGAACTTCCACCTGCTGGCCGCGCTTCTGGTTATTGTTTTGATCCCATGTACAGCACTGCCCTCCCTCCCCTTTCCCCTGCCATTTTTTCCCTCCACTGCACTTGCGCTATCTCATTGACACTTGGCCTAGTATGATGTATGTCTGTCATGTCTCTGTCCTCCCTCTGTTTCCCCCGCCCTTGCCTCATCGCGCCTTGAAACACTTGTGTTATAAATGCCATCTCATTAGTGCTTCTTTCTCTTTAAAGTACTCCTAAAAACACTTGCTAATGTATTTCCTCTTCTTTAATATAATTGTATGGCTGCCTTTTTCTCCCTCTCATGCATACAAGTGTCACCTATGTTCATTTATGCCTATACCTGGGTGTGCCTGTGACGGACTACAAAGCACACATATTTTGTTTACCCTCACTTGCCCCATCTTTTTCATAGTTTTACACCTCATTGTATCTATCCTAGTGCTGTGCTAAACTCAAACTCATCTCCAAACTCTGTTCTTGATGGAGCTTTTTACACGTGGCTTCTCGTTTTTCTCACCAGTGGGGTTAAATTGTCTCCTTCTTTATAATACAAATAATAAAAGACAAAACACAATATAAAAAATCAAAAAATATGAAAAAAGGGGGTTGTCTTCTTTAGCCGCTCTTCTTCTTCTTGGCGCATCCATGGATGACATTGTTCTTTGCTTCCTGTAGAAACCAAATAGAGGCAAAAAGTAATGGTAAGCTACTAAGAACTGTACTTCCCTAAAATAGGCATTGGTGTTTGGGCATTTCTTTCATGTGATGGGCCTGGGGTTATCTCTTTATGTCCATTTTTAGGTAGGACACAAAACTCCTTTTTCCTTAAGTAAAGCAATGGTGCACGTTGATTTATTATTTTGAACATGATCCTGTTCCAGGCTTGCTTTTTAGCGCTTTTGTCCTGAAGAAAAGTTCTTCTTTGTGCTTTTGTAGTCCTTCCGATGGTGTGGGACAATGGTCTCTTCTTTGTTTGCTGTGTTTATTCTGTTGAGATATAATTAACATTTCTGTTGCACTTCTTACCCTAATCTACTAACCCATGACGCTGGGAATAAGCGCTTGTCCTATTAAGTGCATGCAAGTGTGGCATATATAAATACAATGTTTGCCTATCTCTATACATTTTCATGCATTAACCATATATACATATTCAATACTTTCTATCAGCATAATCATAAAAAGGTTACTCCACCTTCTTATGTTCTCTTATTTGCTTTTTTCAATTGGATATGGCCAAACTTGCATATCTGTACTATACTATATATCTGCTACCCTTTTCATGGGGGGAAAAATGGCTATCCCTTTAAAATGACTGTATCCCTTTACTGCCTTTTGCTTGTACTCACCTGGGTCCTTTTTCTCATAGTAATGATCAAATGAGATTCACACACTTTTTGTGTCCACTGATACGTGCCCTTTCTCTCTCGTTTATTCATCCACTAGTACTTACCTTTTTTCATGTTTCTTCCATTCATACCACTATACTCCACTGGGGCCATATAGACATTCCTCCTGTGTTTCAACATTTTTCATAACCACATATATACATAAAATAATGTTCTTTTTACTTATCTATGTTCTTTTGTGCACTGGTGGAAGTTCTCTCAAGATGACAATTCGATCTTGACTGTCAATACTTGTCTGGCCTTTCATTCTCATCTTTATTCTTCTATCAAATATACCACAACTAATGTGAGCAGACATCATCAATTGCCGCTTATTTGTTCAAATATTTGAATATTTTATCCAGACCTTTTTCAGATATCTTATGCAATGATGTTATTTGTGTTCCTTCATTTACATTTTCTATCAATTTTTGTTATCATTGCCTTAATATTTATGTTTTAAAGTTCTTTTCTTTATTTTCTGTTTGATTTTACCATCTGGATTGACGTAAATCTTTTGGTTTGGAACTTCTAATAAGTGCTTTAATTTTAATATTTTACTATTGTTTTATATTTATTAGTCTAGACACAACAAAAACTGTTGTACTAAGATATTATAACCACATACATATGTGCACTTTCAATTTGTCCCCTTAGGCGTGTCTTCCCCCAACGCCCTAGTGGATGTATTCTCCTCTATTTGTATTACCCCCTCTGGGAGTTTTATATGCACTCTTATACTTGGTTATGCCAGTAGGAATCCTTATCATTCCTATATGGAGTTTATAGTGTGTAACCTTTCCATCTTCCTTGAGCCTGTGAATTTGAGGTATCCTTGTCTCTCTTCTTTATACAATCCCCAAAAAATGTGTGTATATATATATATATATATATATATCCCTCCTCCAGATAAGGTGTGTAGCAGGCCTTTTTACGCACAGAAATCTTGTTGGTACGGCCCCTTTAATTCCTCCTTGCGTACCACTTACACAGGCTATTTATGGAAGCATCCTCCTACATCATGGCGCTTACTGGTGGCCGCCTCGCTAGCAGCCGCTTGCAAATACACCCTTCTTTAGTTATCGACACAGTTCCTTAAAAGAAGCAACTGGGATGAGTCCTGTTCTGTTGAATATTTTTTGCACTCTCCTCTGTCAAGATAATACTTTCTGAGTAATGTAAAAGGGAATTTGTTTTTTGTTCACTGCCTGCATTTTGTAGGTTACAGTGTTATTAAAGCATCTTGAATCATGAACATGCTTTTCACTTTGCTTTAGGACACAAGTAGTATTGTGTAAATGAAAATTGTCTTAAACAAGAGCTGCATTTCTGCTTAATTGCTTTAATAAAAGCGGCGCAGTTACAGCAGCTTGGGCATTTCCTACTTTTTCTTTTCATCACAGAAGCACATCATTTGCATAGCTAGGCATGTGGTGTTAACTTTTAACTCCCTTTCTGACCACCCACCGCAAGCAGGTATAATGGATACAGGTAGAAGCAGTGCTGTATATATTTTCAGTGTTGCAGATTGTACCTATACCTCTCAACTGGACTGCTATATATTCAGGTAAAGTAGCCTAATTTATCAACAGAGTTGCTATACTGTATGCATGTCATCGCATAATGCCATATATTCACGGCAGGGCTGATTCCATCATGCCCCCATTTCCTAGCAGGACTGCTATGTTTTGGGACAGTATATGAATTTGTTAACAGAGCTGCTGTTAAGAAAGCATGAACATGTGTTGGCATTTTCTGCAGTGAGCTAAAGTACACAGCAAGAACAGTGTCTGGGCTCTTCCCACCAACCTCCGACAGTATGAGCATTGCTGTCATATACTTCAATTCCTTCTACTTGGGCTTTTCAAAACCTCTGATTCTCCATTGTCCGATTACTGAGTCCCATTGCCAAAAATCTACCACATTTCAAAGCCTCATTATGAATCTCCTGACTAATGTAGGATAGGTAACATTCAATTGTAAGACAGTTAACTTAACTTTCGACTTATCAAAAGGACTACTAAATGTTCATTGATTCAGAACACACACATCATCCAGGATGCTCTACTTGTAATGGCTCATAACACACAACTCAGGGCTCAAAGCTGCTATGCTTGTAATGGCTCAGAACACACACTGCACCAGGGCTGCTACACCTATAATGGCTCAGACACACAGCTCTTCAGGGTTGCTATACGTGCAATGGCTTCGAACACACAAGTCATCAGGGCTGCCATACCTGTGATTGCTCAGAACACAACTCTCCAGGGCCGCTGTGCTTGTAATGGCTCAGCACGCACCCCCCTCATTGGGGCTGCTATACCTGTGATGGCTCAGAACACACAACTCTTCAGGGCTGCTATAATTGTAATGGCTCAGAATGCACACCTCATCGAGGCTGCTATACCTGTAATGGCCCAGAACACACATCTCATATGGCTTCTTGAAATGGCTTACAGTGTTGGTAAAGTACCTGCATTCAAGCAGATATCTGCATCTGGTCAGACGAACCTCGAACTCTAATTCTCAACCTAATAGCCAAAAGAAGGTTTGCACACATCTAAAAAGGAGCACCCAATGGTAAAGGTGCACTAGATTATTAAGTAGAAAAAACATTTTCAGGTTTTGGGATATTTATTGGTGCTATGTTAAAAGGCAAAGCACAAAACAGGAGAGGAAGAGCAAATCTGACCCTAAGCAATTTCAGAAGAAAAAAGGTGGGTTTGGGGGGGGGGGCAGAAAACATACTAGACAATCCAAAACAGGAATTTGAGCAACAGGAATAGAGAGCAATGAGCTACATGAAAGGGCAACAAAGAAAGTGAGAAGGGAAACAGAGTTAATAATATGACAAACACACAATAGGAGTGAGGGATAGAAGCAGAGCAAACGAGACATTTGGAGACAGTAAAATAAAACACAGATCAACAGCAGGTCTGGAGAGATGGAAATAGGAAAGCATGGAGTAGTCGTTGCCTAAGAACCTTACCTCTTTGCCTTGAGAAAGACCCTCAGGGGTTGAAACACGCGTCGGCTGACCTTCACCCAAAAGATCAATGTGTCTAAACTATATTTCAATGCAAATAACAACTTTCATGTAACAACCAAAGCGAAAACAGGCGAGATCCTTTCACAAATAAGGGTCCAAATACTTTCCTTGCAAGGTAACCAGGACGTTTATGTTGAAACTTCCCCTTCAAGAGGTATTGGGTTTGCCTCTTCAAGCCTGTGACCTTGCAGGAACATTACAATTCCAAGTGAACCATTCACAGAGCCCAGCACAGGAGTGTTAACTATCTAGAACCCTGCTTCTTTCTCTCTACAATAACATAAGAGACAGTGCAAGAACGATAATTAAAAAAAAGTAGCAGCCACAAACAAGAAAATGACAAAACAGATATAACCAGAATAATGACATCAGAGAGGAATAGTAGTTATATCAACCAATGCAGTGGATATAAGAGGGAAAAAGCAACAATAGAGATGGGAGATCCAAAGTGACAGAGAAACAGACTGCAAAATGTGGCATCACAACACTTAAGGGTGAGAGGCAGAGCATCAGAAAGTGAGAGACGGGGGGAAGCAAAGTAGCAAAGGGAAGGAGAGATGGAGTAAAAACATGGAGTGGCTGTCAAGCAGGTAGTTCCAGACAGCAACAGTAGGCCCGAGGGGTAAAACGTTGATGCTGGTAGAGTGAGAGACTTAATTTATGTATCACCTGATGTAACTGGCTGGCATCTTTTAATTTTGTTTATGTCAAAGGATATTTATACCACGCACTATTGCCACCGGAGTGGTCCCCTGGCGCTCTGGCAGATCTGAAAAGGAAAGGGGGTGGGGATTGAGTTGGTGGGAACAAGCGGGATTAGTGCAAGAGTGCAGTGATGTGCTGTGCTGTGCTGTTGGCAGCTTCAGTTCGCTGAGCTTGGGGGTGCTTTCCGGTCAGTAGCTGTCGTGTGCTGTTGTGCAAAGCTATCTGTCGTTTGTTTTGTTGTTGCGGTGTAGTGAAGTTTGTGCGGTTTGTTGTGCTTTAGGGTTGTGGTTGTTTGGTTAGAGTTTGAGAGGTGTATGCAGAGGAATGAAATTGTTAGTGGGTTGGTTATTGGCCTCGCTACCTAGAATGATATGTGTTAAATTTCCACGTTCTTTCTAGATGTGGTGCGTGAATATCTTCACATTTCTATCTGGATCCTGCACTGGCTAATATTCACAATCCTATCTATATATGATGCACGCCAACATTCACAATTATATGCAAATGTGGCCCTGGCCCACCTCGAAATCATGTATAGATGCAAAGCAAGCGAGCATTCTTAATTCGAAGGGATTGTGTCCTCCGACGTATTCCTTATCTTAGATATAAATCCTTCAGCTTTGCTGGCCTCGGAAAATTTTTTCGCCAGAGGGCGCTGCGCGTCGATGATCGCCGAGTCGATGACCCTCGACGGCCTCCGTGCCGACGTCGACGTCATCCTGCCTATAAAGGCCGCGCGCAGCGTCCGTTGCTCAGTTCCGTTTTTCCGCGCTTCGTTGTGCCTCGGAACACCGTTGCTCAGTTCTCGTACAAGATAACGTATATAATAACTACTATTTACCTCGATATCGATGGCATCCTCCTCCGACCCGACGACCCCTCGGTCCGGTTTCAAAAAGTGCCGAGACTGCGGGAAGAAAATGTCGTTGACGGACCCTCACAGGGTCTGTTTGTGGTGTCTGGGAATCACGCACCAGAGTTCGGAGTGTGAGGAATGCCTTTCCATGACGGCGAAAGCCTTGAAGGAGCGTAGGGGGAAGCTCGAGAGAGGTAGGTCAACTTTAACTTCCTCGAAAGCTTCTTCGGTAGAGTCGAGACGTTCGTCTCCTCACCATAAAAAACACTCTCGATCTAGATCACGAAGTGGCTCCCACCACTCGTCGACATCGAGACACTCGAAGAAGAGACGTAGGAGATCCCCTTCGTCATCTTCGTCGAGTTCTCCTGAGAGAGTTCATTGCCCCACAAAACGCAGCTCGCAAGCTGAGTGGGAGGAATTCAGGAAAAAGATGCTAAGCGTCTTCGAGAAAGCGGCCTCGTCCCCCTCGAAGACAGCTGAGGGTGATACCCCGCGTAAAAAACCCAAAAAATCTAAACGCCGCGAGTCGCAGTACCCGGCGGAAAAGTCAACCCGAAAGCGCCTCGAGCCATCGGGAGATAAAGCATCATCGACGCCATCGTCGAAAACTCCTTCGAAACAGAGGTCGGCGCCATCGACGCCGTTGTCGAAGGATTCATCGGCGCATCAGTCGATCGAGTCGACGCCGACGTCGACGCCGATATCGACGCCGGTGAAGGAAAGAACCACGGCTACTCCACAGCCAACGGTTAGACAAAAGACCTCCGACTCGACGCCGAGAACGTCGACGTCGTTCTCGAGCAGGACTCCGATCCTTTCGAGTTCTTCGAGGCCTAGTACACATTTCTCGACGCTTTTCACGGCGCCTTCGAGTACTTTCACGTCGGTGTCGACGACATCGACGTTTTCAAGGCCTGTGATGATGGCTCCTTCTGCATTGGAAATGGGGTTTATACCATTCCAAAAACCAATGTATCCCCCTTTAACCTCGATTTTTGAGGAAAGGGAGGATTCAGACCAAGATATTGATTTACAGAGGACCACATCACCAGAGCCAGAGACTTTCGCCTCTGAGGAAGGAAGATTAAAAAATCTTCAGGATGCACTTCAGGAAGCTAGTGGCTTGGACACTTCTCCTGAAGCAGAATTTATCAAACCAGACCCAGGAGAACATGCGGAGACTCCATATAGAGCTCTGATGTCTAGAATCATAGAATTTATGGGTTGGTCTGCACCTTCTCCTGCCTTTCAGCAGGATGACCTCACTGACATACTGGACAAGGGCCCACAGGAGGATCCTGTGGTTCCATTTCACTCTGCTCTACAGAGAAGGATTTTGACAAACTGGGAAACGCCAGAAATTATCCCGGCAGTAAATAAAAAACTGTCAACAAAATACAGGGTGGCTAGTTCTGACCCTGAATATTTGTCAAAACACCCTACTCCTGAGAGCTTGGTTGTACAGGCTGCAACCTCATCAGGCAGCACATCTGCATACCCCACTGCTCCGCAGGATAGGGATGACAAAAAGTATGATGCCATGGCTAAGAAGGTTTTTTCTGCCTGTAGCATGGCGTTAAAGTCTATTAACGCGACCTGTACGCTCGCTAGGTTCAGCCACACCCTTTGGGAGTGCGCTTCATCAGCGGCTGACTGCCTCCAAGAAGGAGAGGAAAGGGACGCATTTTTAAACATCATCAGGGATGGTAAAGATGCGATGTGCGAGACCCTACAAACTGGCCTAGATTCTGCTGACAGTATCAGCAGGGCCATGGCGGCAAGTACCACAATCCGCAGGCATGCGTGGTTGAGGAAGTCTGGTTTTGCCTCTGACGTGCAGACCAGGCTTTGGAATATGCCCTTTGACGGTTCTACCCTCTTTGGAAAGAAGGCGGATGACAGTTTGGAGAAACTGCAAACGTCCAAGGCAGCAGCCAAGTCATTGGGAGCTGCTATCCGTCAGAATACCTTTCGTCCTTCGGGATCATCGTGGAGAGGACGGTCCTTTCGTTACTATTCCTCATATGGAAGGGGCAGGGGACGACCGGCTCAAAGAGGCCAAGGAAGATTTACCCGTGGTGGACGGGGTAGGGGAAAGAAAGCCGCACCCGCAGGAGCAGGAGCCACTTTACCTTCGGCAACTGCATCAGCCGCTTCAAAACCACTCTGAGGTCTCCCCTCACAGAACACCAGTAGGGGGCAGGTTAACTCACCATCTGACGGAATGGCAGGCTATTACGTCAGATGCTTGGGCTCTGGAGACAGTGGCCCAAGGTTACTGCCTGCCCTTCCTACATATCCCTCAGAGTCATCCACCGGGGAACAACCCTTTGAAGCTTCCAGATCCGCTCCTCTTGCAGGAGGTTTTAGACCTGCTAGAGAAAGGTGCCATAGAACTGGTACCTGTAGCGGAAAGGAACAAGGGTTGGTACTCCCCCTACTTCATAATACCGAAGAAGGACGGAGGACTGAGACCCATCTTAGACTTACGGGAATTGAACAAATTCCTCCGAAAGGACAAGTTCAAGATGGTGACTCTCTCTCAGATCCTTCAGGCCCTCCAGCTTCAGGACTGGTTGGTATCTCTAGACCTCCAGGACGCTTATTTCCATGTGCCGATCCATCCCAGGCACAGGAGATACCTGAGGTTCGCAATTGGCAGCTCTCATTATCAATTTCGAGTTCTGCCATTTGGGCTAACCTCCGCCCCGAGGGTCTTTACCAAGCTAATGTCGGTTGTGGCTGCAAGTCTAAGGAGGGAAGGGATTCATGTCTACCCTTACCTAGACGATTGGTTGATCAGAGCTGTATCTTCGGAACAGGCTCAGAGACAACTAGATTATGTTTGCCACTTCCTTCACAAGCTGGGCTTCTCCCTCAATTTAAAGAAGTCACAGATGATACCATCACAGAGACTCCAATTCATTGGAGCAGTCCTGGACACTTCCCTGGGAAAAGCCTTGCCACCAGAGGTGAGGGCTCGAGATATTCTGCAGATGGTCATCAGATTTCAGAATGCCCAATATCTCCCAGCCTACGACTTTCTGAGGTTGCTAGGCCTCATGGCATCCTGCATATTCCTCGTGCCGGAGGCTCGCCTGAGAATGAGATCCCTCCAGTGGGCACTGAGAACTCAGTGGTCACAGTTCTCAGGAAGGATGACAGATCTCCTTCGGATCCCGGTCAAAGTAGCCCGAGACCTTCAGTGGTGGGCCTGTCGGGAGAACATCCTGAAAGGAGAAATGTTTTGGCAACCATGGCCGGAGATAACAGTAGTCACGGATGCCTCACTCACGGGGTGGGGAGCTCACGCCAACGACTTGACCATCAGCGGTCGTTGGTCTCCATCGGAGTCCAGACTACATATCAACCTGTTGGAGCTGAGAGCCATCAGACTAGCGCTGAAGGCTTTTCTGCCGTCTGTACGGGGAAGAAACGTCCTAATAATGACGGACAATACAGTGGCCATGCACTACCTCAACAAAAGAGGAGGCGTAGGCTCACTACCACTGTGCAGAGAGGCGATGCAGCTCTGGTTTTGGGCAATTCAGGAAGGAATCTCTCTATCGGCAATTCACCTAGCCGGAGAGAAGAACTTGACAGCGGACGCTCTGAGCAGGCAGAGCACAGTCTCTCACGAGTGGGAGATAGCTCAGGAAGTCCTTCAAGAGATCTTCGCCCTTTGGGGAACCCCTCAAGTGGATCTGTTCGCCACCAGTATCAACAGGAAGTGCGACAGATTTTGCTCAAGGGAATTTCCCCCGAGAGGAGCTCTAGGAGATGCGTTCGTAGTGGACTGGGAGTTCCCACTTCTGTACGCGTTCCCTCCGGTCCCTGTCATTCCTCAAATGATCAGGAGGTTGAGAAGGTTTCGGAAGACCATGATCCTAATTGCCCCGGATTGGGCCAGGAGAACGTGGTACCCGGACCTTCTAGACATGTCCATCTGCCCTCCAATTCGACTGCCATACAGAGAGGATCTTCTCTCGCAGAAGGAAGGTCAGGTTCTCCATCCAGCCATCAAGACCCTCAACCTTCACGCTTGGTGTCTGAAAGGTTGAGGTACAAGGATTGGGACCTTCCGGATGATGTTATGGAGGTGTTGCTTTCGGCCAGAAGGCCGGCAACTAAAACTCTATACCGCTGCCGTTGGAACAAATTTTGCAGCTGGTGCAGAGAAAAGAATATTGAACCCTTTTCTTGTGGTACACCTATGGTGTTGTCATTCTTACTTTACCTGGCTAATTCAGGCCTACAGGTTGGCACAATTAAGGGCTATCTCGCAGCGCTATCAATCTTTAAGCGCACTGCAGAGGAGCCTTCATACTTCAAAATTCCATTGGTAATACAATACCTAAAAGGATTAACTAATGTTTATCCCCCGAAACCTTTTCAAGTTCCCTTATGGGATTTAAACCTAATTTTAAACTTCCTAAAGGGTGCCCCTTTTGAACCACTACACTCTTGTTCATTGAAGCTTCTCACCCTCAAAACTGTTTTGCTAATAGCATTGACATCTGCTAGAAGGGTTAGCGAGTTGCAAGCCTTATCGTGTAAACCTCCACATACAATCTTTTACAAGGACAAAGTTGTTCTTCAGGTGAAGCCTAACTTCCTCCCGAAGGTAGTCTCGGAGTTTCACATCACTCAGAAGATTATATTACCTTCTTTCTACCCTCCTCCTCATCCGGGGAAGGAGGAAGAGAGACTGCACAGGCTGGACCCTAAGCGAGCCTTGAGCTTCTATATCAGCAGATTGGCTAAGATCAGACAAGCAGATCAACTCTTTGTAGGTTATGCAGGACATAAGTTGGGCCTTCCAATAACAAAACAAACCATCTCCAGATGGATTATTTTAGCCATTCTGGAGTGCTACAAATTGGCAGGAAAGGAGCCTCCTCAAAATCTAAGGGCTCATTCTACCAGGGGTATCGCAACATCCTCAGCCCTTCAAAGAGGGGTGCCAATTCGAGATATATGTGCGGCTGCCACATGGTCGTCCGCACATACATTTACCAAATTCTATAGCCTGGATTCCTCCTCTAGTCAAGAAACTAGATTCGGCAAGGCTGTGTTACACTCTGTCCATTCTGGAAGGGTAACATAACTTTTATTACTCCCGCCTCCAGTCACAATACCACTGCTATGGGAGTCTATCTAAGATAAGGAATACGTCGGAGGACACAATCCCTTCGAAGAACTAGTTACTCTTACCTTGTAACGTTCTTTCGATGGGATGTTCCTCCGACGTATTCCTTATCGACCCTCCCATCCATCCCCGCAGTATGACTTCCTGTGGGTTTGCAGCCTATGCTCCTTCAAGGTGATTAGTCTAATCCAAAAACATTACTGGGGACTACAAAACGGAACTGAGCAACGGACGCTGCGCGCGGCCTTTATAGGCAGGATGACGTCGACGTCGGCACGGAGGCCGTCGAGGGTCATCGACTCGGCGATCATCGACGCGCAGCGCCCTCTGGCGAAAAAATTTTCCGAGGCCAGCAAAGCTGAAGGATTTATATCTAAGATAAGGAATACGTCGGAGGAACATCCCATCGAAAGAACGTTACAAGGTAAGAGTAACTAGTTCTTCTATCTAAATGTGGCATTGGTAATATTCCTAATGCAGTCTATATGTGGCAATGGCTAATATTCGCTATTCTATCTAGATGTGGCACTGGCTGACATTCACAATCCTATCTAGATGTGACGCAGGCTAATGTTCACAATTTTATCTAAATGTGGCACTTGCTAACATTTGCAATTCTATCTAGGTGTGGCACTTGCTAAAATTAACTTTTTTCCATTTGCAGCATGAACTGCTCTGTGTCCTGTCTCCCCCGCGCGGGAGTCACCTCAATGCAGTGGAAGCCGCACAAGTCCTCTTTGGCTGCGGCTCACGGGCTGCGCAGACCTTTGCCCCCCCCTCACCCCTCCCCCTCCCCGACGGGAATTCCCTTTTAATGCTGCTTGTCGCAGTGGCCCACGCTGCTAGACTACAAGACTCCTCCACGCGGGATCAGGTGGCTGCGGCAGACTGCTGCGCCGACAGGGCCCGGAGGCCTGATGTGCCGTGCCCCTCTCCCCGTATGGAAGCGCGCTTCACCGCACCCCAGCGTCGATAGGCTGCGTCGCATTCACCGGGATTAGGTGTTAAGTTGTATCCTATCCTAGTCGCAAGATGTTACCAGCTCTGGCAGTGCCGGTGCCCAGAGTCAATCAATGGAGGCACACACAACATACAGAATCCATAGTGGTGATCTAACTGGCACACCTTTTATTAACTTGTGACACGTGTCCCATTTGTCACTACACACGTGACTTTGGCACGAGCCCAGGAGGGGCTTAAGTCACAACATTTTTTAAAGGTTGAGAGCTGTATGACCTTGTTAAACTTTCCCCAAGGCTGGATATCATTTTGACATCAAGTTAGGTGTGTTTGGTTTCCAATAAAAGACCAGTTCTAGTAAATGTAATTGTAATACCCAGAGGTTTCTAAGCGCGGACCGAACCTGCGTTTCTCCGCGTGTTCTTGCTTCCAAGGTGAGCACGTCGCCCCCTGAGCTATCCTCAAGAGACAACAAGTCTATTGAAATGCCTTAAACTGTGCATTTTATTTTTTTAGAAAACCTATGTCTGAATTGGGAGTCCAATTTGAGACAAGCAAATAACCTGTTTCCTTGGATGGCCACCTCTGCTGTATTCACCGACCCCCCCCCCCCCCCCCATACCCATCTATTTTGAAGTTGCTTTGTATCCCGTAACACGTTACATAAACATTACACAATTAAGCGTTATAGTTGTGTTCTGCGGGCTACACGGGCAGGTAATGGCCCAGGGCCCAAGTTACATCCCCGAGCAAAGTGAGGGCTGTAAGAACGGCCCCAGTGCCGTTTTCCGGGCCGGTATAGCATGCAGAACACAGCTACAATGCTATTAGCCCCTCAGGGTGTTAATAACAATACAATAAAAAAATGCCTGCGTTGCTATGTTCGCGGCAGCGGAGATTCGGGCAGGGTTGCCATGATAATGAAAGGCAAGGCTCTGAGTCCCCCTTCCATGGCGTAACAGGAAGCCAAACCTTTGGAGTTTGGCCCAGGCGGAGGTCCGCCCACGCTTTCAATAATTTAGAAGAAGGAGCCTTTTTGAGGTAAGGATGTGTACTACCTATCCCTATCCCTGTCCTTGTCCTGTCATCCAGACTACTGTATATACCTGAGAGTAACTGGAACTGTATATACTGTACCAATAAAGTATACCTGGACCAACATCAGTCTCCACAGCTGGTCTGTGTGTCCCGTGTGACTAATAAGAGACTTTATTACATTGGCGACGAGGATGGGATAGGTAGCACAGTACACATGAAGGAGAAGACCCACCGGCCATCCACTCACTCCAGCTCAGGCCCCCAACTGACTCACTCAGAACATTCATACACTGATGCACTCAACATTCTCCTGGCTGCATCATACATCACATTCTATTGGCAATCACTCCAGGCCAGTGACAATGTACAAGACTATATATAACATCTCCCTTTCATACCAGATTCAACCACAACATAACATCTCCCTTTCCTACCGGAAGTACCCACGCGTGACCTCTCCCTTTCATACCAGATTCAACCACAACATAACATCTCCCTTTTGTTGAAAAAAAAATAATTTTTTAACATTCATTATTGACTTTGTACTCAATTAATTTGCACTTTAGGAATCTAAATTGTTATTTCCATTTAAAATACTCATGTTTTGCATTATGTCCACCATTGTGAGCTCAAGATGCGGTGGTGGCTTTTTCAGATACATTTGCAAGATTGTGAAAAATAATTTGAAACTTTAAACTAAGAGAAAACATGCTGGCTGGCCAAGCCACACGTTTCTACATTTCCCTTAAAGTGTGTAGCTTAATTATGTATTCAAAACCCTTGAGCAGCATTAAAATGTAATATCACACAATTAATATTCATCAGTCAATAGTTGTGCATTTTTGAAACAATGTCTTTTTAAAAAAAAAATGTTTTGTTATTGTCAGCATAATAGTATTGCAAAAAAATAAAATTATATTCCACTGTGTATAGTTATTTTCCGATGCTCCCGCTGGAATGCTCAAAAATTGTCACAACCTTGATCAACGTTGCATCATATGACCGTATGTATATCATCTGCAAGATGCATAGTTCCGTTTAGTTTAGTATAAAGGTCACCATGTTGTCCAGTAATCCATTGCTGTGTTATCTTTCCTTACGCTCCATACACTGCTGTGGCATATTGCTGCCAATTCAAACGCTGCACACTGACACAAAAATGCAGCTTCCTTTAACGGTCTCTTATTAGTCACACGGGACACACAGACCAGCTGTGGAGACTGATGTTGGTCCAGGTATACTTTATTGGTACAGTATATACAGTTCCAGTTACTCTCAGGTATATACAGTAGTCTGGATGACAGGACAAGGACAGAAAACTTCCTTTTAGTGTGACTAATAAGAGACTTTATTACAGGATGTTCAGCAGCTGGAGTTTGTAGCAGGAGGCCGGGGAAACTGGAGCGCCGGGAGGAGGACGGGTGCAGAGAACACTCTGGCTGCTCCGAACCTAGGCTTAAATCAGTAAATACAGCCTGGGTTTGGAGCAACCCATCTGGCTCCCGCACCCGCCAAGAGTGCGAATTGTTGTTTTTAAAGATCAATGTTGTTTTAAACATCTTAGAAAAAGAAATGTAAACAGATTCGGTGCTTGGACAAGTAAGTTGGCAGATATGCCTATCCAACACTTCATTTTAAACTGAGAGCAGTTTACCTAATCTGCCTTTGTTTCCCTGCCATCTGCTTTGTCTGGCCTGTATATCCAGGACTGTTGACAGCTTCTCTTAATATTTATTTTTATGACAGTCAGTTATTTTGAGATATACCTGAATAGTAATAGTGTCTTTAGGAATGGGGGTAGTGGGGCTGTCATCCTTCAAGTAGAGATTCAAGTTGCAGGTTTTTTCGGGTGCCTGTGTGACTTGTGTAAATCACCTTTCACTTGTAATTAAAGCAAAATAGGTAAATGAGATGCACTTACTCATGAGCATTTCTTTTATTCACTTATTACATCTATTTACTATTCATTATCCTAACTTGTTTAAAAGATAGATTCCATTAAAAATGTCTTTTACCTAATCAATAGGATCAATTTAGTCCTACAATTATACATATGAACTAAATATTACGTCTGGTTTTATATAACAATGGCCTACACATGTTTCATTCTAGATTCCTGCATGTCAGAGAACCACTAGCACATGATCACGGGTAGTATAGCTTAGTGGCAATGTGCTTGTCTTGGAAGCAAGACAACACAGGTTTGAATCCTGTGTCCGTGCTTGGAAACCTCTTTTGTATTAAGCGCGTTATAAATAACCAATTATATATGCTTCAAACAGAAATTATCAATTGGCTGAACTGTGATGAAAAAGAACAAATTATTTACTTTTCAGTAATGTTCTGATGGACGTTCCTGCCACGGATTCCTCATCTATAATATCCTTATACCAGCACATCTGTTCTGCAGAAACATTTCCGGTTCTGTCCAGCGCATCTGCACGTTTGAAATGGCGTCAGGGCCAGTATAAGTAGCAGTGCCACGCCCCAGGACCTCAGGTCCAATCCTTTTCCCCTAGCCCTACGAAGCTGAGGCACTGTAAGAATCAATGGTGTACTAGCTTCCCACACGTGGGGCAGGTAGGCAGGGTTATGAGGAATTTGCAGCAGGGACATCCATCAGAAAGAACATTACTGAGAGGTAAGTAATTCGTTCTTCTAATGGATTATTTCCTGCCACAGACTTCCAAAGCAGTATGTAATATGGAGGAGGGAGGAAGCAAAGACACCTCCTAAACCAGAAAACATTGAAGGACTGCCCTACCAAAACAGGCATCCTGGCCCTCAAAGGAATCCAAGCAATAATGCTTATGGATTGTATTTAGAGACGCCGACGTTGCAGCCTGGCAAATGTCCAGGACTGGCCCCCCTCTTTGCAGGGCAGAAGTGGCAGACACTCCTCTGGTAGTATGATCCCGCAGACCCTCGGGCTCATCCTTCCAGGCTAAATCATAGCACTCTGAGATGCAGAGAATTATCCACCTGGACAGGTTTTGTTTGGTCTAGGGGTATACCAAAATTCCGCTTTGCGCAAATATTTAGCCAAAAATGAGATCTTCGGCTTCTGCCAAATACTTTATTAATTATCACTCTAAGCCGAATAGTTTCCCCTACAAAATACATCAAGTACTGTTTCTTACGCATGCCTGGAATCATTCAGGCGTTTCATTTTCATCCCTTAAAACGATCATTAAACAAATGCTGCTGTCAATTTGTTAATTGAGTACAAGCAGAGCAGAGGCGTGAAAGTGCAAACATAGTCTCTGCTGGGCAGACAGACTTTAATCTAGTGATATACTGGAAGGGGTGAGTGGAAGCAAAACTCACTATTTTGAATGTTTCTCTGGTCTCCCCTGTATTTGGCAGTTGAAAACCATTGTGTAGGACTCCAGTTTATGAAGTCGCTATTGAAAATGGCATTTTGTTTAGGCGCTTATTGATTTGCTGATGACCTGTGTAAGAGATCTGAAAAGGACATGTTCCAATCCGAATAATATAATTAAGTGGATTAAAAGAGCTGTTGCAAGATCCCAGTAAGTTCCAAGCCCTGGGTGAAATAGCTCAGGAGGTAGTGTACCTACAGCAGAAAACTGTATATAAAACAAGTAAGATGGCTCAGTTGGAAGTGTGCCTGCAGCACAGATGTGATTGTAATATCGAAAAACAGGTTACATTCCTGCTCTCCAACTTTATCATGTTACCAAAATGAGTCACTTCGAATTGAGTAAAAGTAACTGATGTTGCGGAAGAGCGTAGCTATCTTTTTTTTTTAACCAAAATGCCCCAGTCAGTGGCAGCAGAAATATTCCACCCAACGTTAGAGTTAAAAAAAAAAGAGGGATATTTGTGTAATGAAGATAAGGCGATACAAGTTCAACCCAAATGGGATCTAGTTGCTTTGCTTGTCATAAATGTTATACTTTTTGACATGAAAGTGTCTCTGGGAAGTGCAACGAATTCCTGCGGAGTCTATGGTACTGACGTCAAGCAGACTTGTTTTTTTAAAAAATGTTTTATTTTATAAACAGACTTGTTCACCGTATGGGCCAGACCCGAGCCCGTAGTTGGTGGGGGTTGTCCCCAGAGGGTGTCCCTCCGGTTCACAGAAGACACAGTGGGACCATCATTGCTGTGGCCAAAGCCAGCGGAGCTCCTGCCTGCACCACAGGTGCTGGGCCGAAGTCTTGGCAAAGATGTCAAGCATCTTCAGGCAAAAATGTTCCCATTCCTCCTTGGTGCGGGATTGGGTTGATAAGGCTACCGTTGCCGACTGCTCTGGGGAGCCCTTAGAGCATTGCCTAAGGTGCGGCTTCTGCTTCTTCTCTTTCCACATGCAGAGCCGTTCGATCCTCGGAATGACCATCTGCGATCTCGACCGAGAACCTGGAAACATGCTCCTTGTGGAGGAAGGTAAACAGTTTTGCCTCCTGCTCCCCAAAAGCCTCTGGGTGCATCAAATGGCACGACTCACAGCCCTGGCTGTCGTGGTCTTCACTCAGACAGTACAAGCAAATGCGGTGCGGATCACAGACGGACATCTGTCTACTGCAGTCCGTGCAAGGCTTGAAACCAGAGGCCTTCAAAGAAGTCGGCATGGTGAAACAATTCCAAAAGCTTGATAAGCAAACAGAGTACATGGAACTGAGGCCGCTATTTATACTGGCCCAACATAGTTTCCAGAACGGGACGCGTAGAGATGGCAGATGGACCCTACGTAGAGCCATGCAGCGCCCCATGGCGGCAGAAAAGCTCCTGGAGAAAAGCTGTGCTTGGATATGGATATCATGGAGGAGGAATCGGTGGCAGGAAAGAATTCATTAGAAAGAAGGGGTTTAATCGTATTAGCCTTGTGATAAACTGGAATGCAAAGGCTATACTTTACCTGTCCTTCATTTACAAACATATTAGTGAAGAAAAATTCAAATTAATGACGATCAGACCAAACTGATTCAAGAACCTATGTACTTTTCCACACATTTGCAATTTTATAACTTCTTATAATTATCTGTTTACATGCCCATCAGGGTTTTCTGTGTATTAATATGGACCTCAGTTGAATGTGCTGGTTCCCACGGAGTCAACTGTTCCCTCATAGAATGAATACCTCTTTCAGGCCATGTGTATTTTTTGTTTTAAATTTGCTTCTATACTTGGAGGTCGCTGCCTTATTCAATGGCATGTTGTTGCTCTTCACTGCATTTACAACCATTCAGGTTTACTTGTTAAAAAATGTGGCATGATGGACGCACTCTTCAATTTCTATGGCAACATTGTGGGTCAGTTACGCAAAAGAGTTGATGGATGTTCCTAGTTTTATGCTGTTGTAAAGAAGATTTCCTTTTATAATACTGGCTCGAAAATCTACTTGGATGAATCGTCACTGGAATGTAATACTGTTGCTCATCTCCCATTCACAGAATTATCCTGTTTAAATAGGTCTCGTTTGCTATCAATGTCAAGAGAGCAGTTCACAATGTAAATATACCCTGGAAAGGGGGGGGGGTGGGGGTGCCTGCAAGCCATCCTACGCAAGATTATTTTAGTTACTACAAAATGGCAGCAAAAGCACCTTACTCTTACGGCTGCTTTGAAATAAGCTAATACCACACCCAGGGACTATTGCATAATTAATGATTGCCTTTTGTTAATGTACATATTTACCAAACGGCCAACAGCAAGTGTTTTACAGCCTTTCCTATGCTTCGCCTTTTAGGTGTGCCTTAATAGCTGTCATGTTCTCCCTAGACATACGTGTTCAACGAGCTGGTCTGGCTCAGACATTTCTCTATTTTAGACTAATTTGAATACCATTACATTTGGTAATACCAATACCTTTTACAACGCCTAGAAGTGGGAGTAATCGGGCATGGAGCGCTATAAAAAAAAAGTGATTTTATTATGAGTGAATTTTATCTCTGAACTTTGTTTTTTTGACTCTTCCAGGTCTCCCAGATTCCTGGCGGCCCTCTGGTCCCGATGTCTTTGGCGAGTGCACCCATGTGGTTTTCCAAGCAGCCATAAGTGGGATGGGTCCTTCCGTCCCCCCAAGAACATAGGCCATTACCTCACCAGTGGATTCAGCATGTCTTCAACATCCAGAGCCACTGGAGCAAGATGCACTTCTCACTCCTTGGCCAGATGTACATGTGCAGGCATGCCTTGTTTATGGAGACCTGTGACACAATTTGGAGGGGTGGCACCTCGCGGATGTATAATGCCTAACTGCAGAAGCGAGAATGTTAGTCCCAAGAGAGTGTGCTCCCAGTTACCATCCTCAAATGGTCCAGTGAAGGCAAGCAGGCGCCTAAATCTGGGCATGCGGCTGCTAGCCAGTGGATTGCTTGGCGGAGGGGTTTTAGTTTTCTGGTTTATTCTGCGTGCAGAGAAGCAGCGGAAGCAGAAACTGGAGCGTATTGAGCAGCTGAAGAAGATGTCAGTTGGCCAGGGAGACTTCTCGCTTGTGGACCACACTGGGCAGCCCAGGACTAAGAAGGATTTCCTGGGACACTGGGTGCTGCTCTACTTCGGATTCACTCATTGTCCAGACATCTGTCCGGACGAGCTGCAGAAAATGACATCGGTGATACAGCTTCTGGACCAAGATATTACACTCCCTCTGGTTCAGCCTGTCTTTGTGACTGTGGACCCCGAAAGGGACAATGTGGACGCAGTGGCCAGGTATGTTAAAGAATTTCACCCACGCCTAATGGGATTGACAGGGAGCCCAGAAAAGGTAAAGGAGGCAGGAAAGGCCTATCGGGTGTACTACAGCGCAGGCCCCAAAGATGAAGACAACGACTACATAGTGGACCACACTGTCATCATTTACCTGCTAAATCCAGATGGACTATTCACGGATTACTACAATCGAAGCAAGACAGATGTTAACATGGCCAAGAGCATCAAACACCACATGCAGACCTACACTTCCATCATCAGCTAGGAGCCCTGATTGGGCAGCATGCTGCTCTGTCCACCATCAGTAATATTGGATCTGGCCACATCTACCTCCAACATGTGACCTATGGATGTTTACAACTTGATTCAAATATGTACGAATTTTGATAAAATGTAGTTTGGATTGCTTTGTCTTTCTCTGTGGCTTCCAAATGACCCTCTCTATAATCTACTTGAACCCATTCATAGTTTGTTGTATACATCATCTTCTCCTTTATGTCTGCAAACCTCGCCATGATGATTACAAAGAGCATACCATTTCTTTTATAGCGTGTTATAACTGCAAATTACAGAGATATGCACAAAGGGTGCAGTGCTAAGGTGCCATACATATGCATTAATTTAACAGTATTTAAGATGTCAACCTCTATGGCACATTTTGATTTGTTGAACCGTAGGGGGATTGGGGCCCAAAGAGCATTGGTGGAGAATTGGCAGCAAATAGAATAAGTGAGGTCTTTGATATATATTAAACTATAGATTAGTTGAGCATGTAATCTGTGACAATGTGGGGTGAGGGAATGGTGCTCTACAGGGGTGACTTCAGTGAATGAATGGTATCTGGATTGAGTCAGCTTATGTTTGGAATTTGTTGTAAGTATCCAGAAGAAGGTTTCTCTGTCGATAGTTTTTATTTACATAGTGGGGTTAGTTCTGTGGCCTAAAATATTTTTGGTGTGGGTTTCTTTCTGATACAGGTGTGTGCATTTCAGCTGTAATCAAGTGATGACATTCAGTTGAGTGACAGAGAGATGAGGTACCAATTCCTCAAGCAAGCCCATGAAGAGCAAATTCAAATAATAGGGCCAGGAAGCCCACAGGGCTTAGTTGATTGTTTGTAGGAAGACACATGTAGACATCCATGGGGCGCAGGTGATGGAGAAAGGCCGATGCTGGATGCCTGTGAGAGCTCTGGAATAGTGAGATCATTTGCTGAATGGTGGGGACTTCTTCCTCCGTAGGGAAAACCTGCCCTGCCCAACTGTCCTGGAGTGCCCAAATTAACTCGTCTGTGTGTTAGTGTTGTGCTGGATTTCTGGAAATTTAGGGAGAAGCCCGTGTCCTCCAACTGCCTCTAATTGCTTGGATGAGGGGGCTAGTCCCATCCAAGTATAGAAAGACACCGATTTTGGTGCAGAGATAAACCCAAAGGGAGGCAGTGAACTGAAAGTGCAAATTACCAATGGCAAACTTCATATGCTTTTGGTGCATCAAGTGTGTGTCCTAGAGTTTCAACACACCAACTAGTCCTGGCTCTGAAGAGGCTGGAGGACCTCTTAACATCACCATCCTAAATGTGGCCTTCCTCAGGAACTTGTTCGATCCCCTGAGGTCCAGAAGGGGTCAAATTCCACCCCTCCCTCTTCTCGGGCATCAAGAAGTAGTGAGAAAACCACCTTCCCTCCAGAAATAGGACCTCCTGCACTGCCCCCGGTGACGACAACATAGCCAGCTCTTCCCTGAGCTCCAGATGCGAGGCAGGGAGCATGGAGGTCTGTTCGGAGGCTTGCAAGGTAACAGCAGGCAATAGCCCCACTGTCCACTTGTGGCACACAGGTGATCTGCCACATGCTGTAGTACTTTGAGAGCCTCCCTCCAACTGGAGTAGCTTTGAGGAAGGTGGCACCAAAATCAATGCAGCCTGGTTTCTCTATGCCCTCCTGGTATGTGAAAACATCTGATTGTTTGGCCTGAGGCAACTGAGCCATTCTTTCACGATGTTCAGGAAGCCACTTATGATCTCCCCCTCCAGTAGATGAGGCAATGCCTCAAACACTACGTTTCATAGAATGTGAAAAATGAGCTAGAGGACATGAGGTGTTCAGTGCCTCCAGTGCCATGCCTTCCAGATTCAAAAATGTTCTTAGCTCAGTAGTCTGTCTTTTTCCGCGTGTGGATTTGAAGCATTGAATATATTTGCAAAGTGTTACAAGTAGAAAAAAACAAAATGGCCAGCATTTACAAAATGGACTTCCAATGGTCACATTCAGGTTTCACGGTTTGCAATGTTTGTCACATGATGCGATTTGCTCATGGCCAACATACTATTCATATCATTCGGGCTATGCATTTTCAGTATAACAAACCCTGCTTTTGGCCTTAAGTCAATAGCATCATTATCAATACATTCCGTCTTCATCAGACCATGTGTCACTTTCCGAACTACCCATGTCGCTATCACCATCCTCATCAGTAATATTGATTGACATAAACTCTTTGATTATTTTGTTTTCATGTTTGAGATCACCGTTTATCATATGAGGAGAGGGCTTCACCATTTTTGCACTAATTGTCTGTACACATTCACTTGTAATTGTGGAGCAAATAGCTGGCAAACATTGTACGCAGCAACAGTAGAATATAATGACACTGAATATCATAACAAAATTGTGGACCACCCCAAAAGCATATTGGCTATCGGTGTATATGTTGACACTAAGGTTTTCAGAAAGTTCACATGCTCTGGTTAATGCTATTATTTCTGGAGCTTGTGCGGAGTTATATGGGATTCGTTTGCGCTCTACAATAGTTTTCAGTGTAGTAATGGCATAAGCAGCAGTTGATGTGCCATTCGGTAATTTAAAACCAGAGCCATTACAGAACAGTTCTCCATCTGTCTCTTTCGGGGTTGTATCAGTTAAATCAATTCTTCCTTTTGTCTCTTGCTCAGTCATAATTAAGCAATCATGTAATAATCGTTTCTCACTCCCTTTTTTTACTGGGAGGGGGCAATAACTCAGTCAGATCAACATCTCTTAATTTGAATATGCGGTGCAAATAGGATTATTTCATACCTAGTTAGTTGTGCAGATGTGAAATGTTGCGTCTGCGTTCTATTTAAAAGAAAGTCTACTGAGTGGGGTACCATCACGGTTAAAGAGTGACCTAAAACCATCCCCTCAGTTTGTTTTACTGACGCGGCAGCTGCAGCATCAGCTCGCAAGCAACATGGCAAAGCACAGGCAACAGGCTCCAGCGTGGAAGAGAAATAACCGCATGGTCTATTTCTTCCCCTGTGTTCCCGAGTCAAAACAGCCAAAGCACATCCATCATTCTCATGTACAAATAACATAAAACACTTCTCATAATTTGGCGTGCCCAAAACCGGAGCTGAGCATAACCCAGCTCTGAGCAGGTCAAAAACTTCTTGACACTCCATGTTCCATGGCAAAGGTAAAATAACATCCTTCTTTGTCAATGCCACTATAGGTTTCACAATCATAGAAAAATGAGCGCTCCACTGCCGACAATATGAAGCCATGCCAATTAAAGCCCTGACTTCCTTTTGCGTTTTTGGAATAGGCATATCAGAGATGCATTCTGGTGTCAATCTTCTTCCCTCCTTCGATAGGAGGTAGCCCAAATAGGCCACCTCCTGTCGACAATACTGGAATTTCTTCAGCGATGCTTTATGACCGCAGGCCGCTAAATGTGTCAATAACGCTACAGTACCTTCTTTGCAAATGTCCTCCAAATCTGCTGCTATGAGCAGGTCATTAATATACTGCAATAATATGCACCCTGCCGGTAATTCAAGCATATCTAGCTGTACCTTCAGTGCTCTACTGTAAATGCTAGGACGTTCAGTGTAACCTTGTGGAATACGTATAAATGTGAATGAGCACCCACCTAATGTAAATGCAAATAAATATCTGCTGTCTGGATGAACGGGAATACTAAAGAATGCGTTCTTCAAGTCAGTGACACTGAAGTGTGATGCAGAAGCTGGGATCATAGTTAAAATCTTAGTCACATGTGGGACTAATGGAAATTGGGGATCTACAACTTTGTTCACCGCACGTAAATCAATAATAAAACGGTAAGGGATCTCATTTCCACCTTTCTTGTAAATTGGAAGAATCAGGCTATTGCAAATACTACCAGAAATCTCTTCAATTACATTTCTTGGAATTAAATCTGACACAATGTATTTTAGTGCTCTTTCTCCTTCGCTTGAAATTTTGTATTGCGGAATATGTGGCAAAGTAATTCCGTCTTTCAAAATGATTTTCACTGGTTCTACTTTCAAACATCCTACATCATTATTATTCACTGCCCATAAACAAGTCGGTACTTCACTCAATTCAGTCGGCAATGGCATAGATACAAATTGTGATGCAGGGGTTTGTTGCAGCGAAATCGTCAAATACACTCCATCAGGAGAACAATAAATTACTGCATTCAATTTCTTCAATAGATTCAATCCCAACAAACTTTCGCCGCAATTTGTCGTCAAAAGGAACGGACAAGATTCAGTAAATGGACCCAATGTGATTGGCACTGGTTGTGAAACTGGACTAATTACTGGCTTACCTGAGAACCCTACTGAAACATTGCTATGCCCTGACAGTGGTATATTAGGAACCTGTTGATGATCGATTGAACATTTCTGTGCACATGTGTCCACTAGAAAAATGTGATGTGCTCCCTATTCCCAACCTTCATTTCTACGTAGGGCCCTTTCTGGTCAACGGGAATAGGCACTGGTTCCAACCCCTGTTTCGGGCTATCCTAGGGGAACAGTACATCATCGGATGTAAAGTCTCCAGAGTAATATGCATTGGGGGGATTATCAAAAACATTTCCACCATTCATGGCGTTCTGTTGTTGATTCTGATTAACCTGATTATTCTGACATTGTGGCTGCATCTGGTTTCTACTCTGGCCCGCTATTCCTGGCCGACCTCTAGAACAGTCTTCTTGACATAGTCCCATTCCTATTCTGTAAATGTGGGCATTGTGCTCGCCAATGGCCTTGTCTACAATAGGCACATTGGTTTATACCTATTGGACCCCATTGCATGTTGGATGATGATACAAATTGGGACTCTAGGCAGTGCATTTCCGCCACCTCTATTATTTTTGGTTACCTGCTGTAGTAACAATCTGGTTTTCAAATCCCCTTTCTTTCTTATTTACTTTGCCTTTTTTGAATTTACTCGGTTCTCATAATATTGGGCCATATGTAATACTTAACTTCGTGATTTTGCTTGCCATGCACTTTCAGATGTCATTATCAATGTCTGAATTTCTAGTAACAATCCTCCCACAAACTTATCAACAATCTCTTTCCAGGTTCGGTACTTAGATCTTGACCACTAAAATCTGCAAATATATCTTCAAACCGGTTTAAAAAATCTGTCGCTCCTTTTGCCTTGTAGACAAGCAGTCAATTTGTCCCAAACTATTCTTTTCTCGGGAACTAAAGTTTTCAATTTCTCTACTATTCGTGAAGGCAACGTTAATATGACTTGCAGAGGTTTCTCCCCAGCCTTTCTCTCACTATCAACTCTGATCAAAGTTTCCCAAGTATCGCCTAACATCGGCGCATCATTTATGCTTCTTACTGCTTCCATGTGTCCGCAGGAAGTATCACATGGAACAATAAATCAATGTCACTCAGTGTAAAAACAGATGAATTCAAAACAGATTCAATTCCTTATAGAAAACCGCAGGATTTTTCCTAATGTCAGGGACCGTCTGCTTTATAGTGTTCACTTCTTGCCTAGAAAAGGGAACATGTACAAATTGTGCCATATAATGGGCTTCTATCGTTCGCGCTGGAGTCGCTCCATCAGCAGCAACCTCTACTTTCGGGACAAACATGGGAGGCACCTCCCTCATAGGTAATTGCAATGTAGAGGATTCTACATATGTTCGTTTATTAAGCAACTTAGCCAAATCAAGGGAAAAAGCAGTCGTTCTGGTGTCAGACGAAAATGCTCTTTTATAAATCAACATTAAACCAGCAGGACAATAAACCTTCTTTTTCATGCATTCATCCTGTAAATACGCAACCATAACCTGTAACACCTTTCTCTGCATTTCAGGTGTATACTGACTAAATGTATCGTGCACTTCAATAGGGGAAATGGCGGCATCCGTAATCCATCTAATCACATCTCGCGTACAAATTCGCATTTCTTCACTAACAGGTTTCAACGTCGGAAGAAATCGTTTCTGGACATATGACATATGTGGTTCACGCTTACTCATCAAATCTTTATGCAGTCGATCAAGTTCTCGCTTAAACCCAAATATTCACCCTACATGTTCTCGTATTTTCACCACATTATCTCGTAAATTGGAAAGGACAATCAAATCATGCAACTCTTGTGGTACCACTGTACTAGTCAAATCACTCCATATTTTAACAAGATAATCTCCCATAAATTCCAACAATACCTGTTGTTCACCGAGGGCTCTATGATCGGATATGGAACTTTGCACAGCCACTTCATAGCCATCATCAATATACGTCTCACCCCACTGTTTCAGTTCGTCTTTCTGTGCCTTACTAATTGTATTACAAGTCAGTCTAATACTTCCTCTTTCTGTCTCTATTGGTGCGGAAGTGCCAGCTAAAGCGTATAACTCCTGCTCTGTAGGAGGTGGAGGGAATGATGTCATGGGCGCAGATGGGACGGCTACTGCAGGTGCAGATGGAATAGTGGGAATAGCAACAGGAGGTGGTACATAGGCGGTACAACTGGGTCAGTACTTAGATGATCATTTCTTTGCTCATTTAATATCTTATTCATCAATTCGTCTGATGTATGCAACTCTTGTGAAGGATATATTTTCTGTATGTCTAACTGGAAGGCCCTATCCATGTTCCTAATGGCTTCTGTCTGCTTCTGTTGATCATGTTCTAGCACTTTCTCTGCAGTCGATTTATGTCTATGTGCATGTTTCTCTCTACTCTTCAAGCATTGATTCGCTTCCTTCCTCCAGTCCCTTACAACGTCGAACGCTGCAGGTCTGGCCTTTTTATGTAGCAGCACCGATTCTAAATGTTCTATACGTGCTAATTCGAAGCTCCCATTATTCGGCCACTGAAGGGCTCCCATTATTCGGCCACTGAAGGTCTGATACGTGTCTGGTCTGCCTATGCCTAACCGCATTACACACTATTGCCCCTATTCCGTATTTAATGTACATATCATGTGCCAGCAACCCCTCGGGTGGCGCGGCCTGGCCAGTTTCCAAAGTCTGTCCACCGCAGTGGAAAAATCTCACTAGGCAGCAAGACCATTTCCCAGGCATGGTTAACTCTTACCTCTTCTTACCCTTGGCGCTTGTACTTGCAAGTGCAACACTCAACCAATATCAGGATGTATAAGAATCGAGGCACCACTCACCTGATCAATCAATTTGTCTCTTAGGAAGCAATTCGCCTGCATACAGGCACAACCAAGAATCATCACGACCACGTGTCTGACACAATTTGCCTCGCCTCGATGCTCTCTGGGCAGTGCTCGTCGTTCAGGGATTGGCTGTGTACAGATCTGCGCAGGAGTCTCTAATCACTTCTGCAGGGGCGCCCCGAACACCTTCCGATCCCGGTCTGACAGCCTCGTCCTCGACTTCAACGTATGTGATGGAGCATCACAAGGAGGGTCCCTATTCGGGCACCATCTTTGTTAGTCCATATATGAAAATAAGGCACAATAACCATATACTAAATGACACGCCAGTCGTGAGGTTTGTGTCGCGATCCTCGCCCAAAACCCCCTCTGGCAAACCCATTGGCCAGGTGGAGTCAGGACTCGGGCCTCTAGAGCCTGGCATCCTCTTCAAAAGCCCTCATGGGGCCAGGCGCCAGGCTCATACACCATGAAAAACAATGTGTTTGGGAACTACTTTATTGTAGTGTCAGCCAACATGGAGGCATCCACATAGCTTGGTTCCTAAGAACCAAGCTATGCAGTCTAGTATTTTGGGTGTGGTAGCCTAGGGACTACTTTACCTTGACTATTTTGTTGGGGCTATTTAAACCACACCCGAGCAAGACAACACGCTTCGCGTTACTTTGCAGCTTGCAACGTGACGCTCACCATGTCCAGCTATTCCCACGAACCTCAGAGAAGCAGAACCTGCAAGGAGACAAAAGGAACATCATTAGCAGCAGCATCTTACCTGCAGTCTTCATCTTTAAACACTCGCAGCTACTGAGAACAGCTTCCTCAAATTTGCACGCCTCCTGAACAGAACGACCTGAAAGAGGAAGATAGAGGCAACATTAAAGAAAGCAGTAGAGACATTTACAAATTAGGAACTGCTCAAAAGGCTTACCTGGCTGGTCGCCTCTCAGCTGGCACCACTCCGGACATTCTACTCGCGCTGAAGAACAGCACGACCTACAAGGAAGGAAAACACAGGTTAGCAAAGGCAAGACTTTGCAGCGCTGCGCATAGCGCTTACTTACCGCGTCATAGCGCTCTTAATGCGCCATCATTTACCAGCGAGGCTCAACCAAGCCAGTTCTCTGCGCTGAAGCTCTGCATACCTAAGGGATTAAAAAAAGAGACTTTAAGAAAGGCATGCAGGATAGCAACAAATCTAAAGAACAGCAATAATACCTACCTGAACAATATCAAACGGGCCGGCGTCAGTGAAGTAAATGGACCGCACTCGCCCATGAAAGACAATGCGCCCCTGCAAAGAAGGCAGGACGGAGAGCATGCCTAATTTTAACACAAGGCAGAACCTTCCCCGCAGAACACATCAGGGCAAGGCTGAGAAGCATACCAGCGAGTAACCCGGCTGGGTGGCGTCCCTGTGGATACCAGGTGAGCCTAACAGAACGCGAAACCTACCATAACAAATCCACCTGGGTGCAATGGAGACATCAGAAATGGACCAATTGGCCCAATTACTAGGAGAGCTTCGTGCTGAGGTCCATTCTGTCCGACAAGAGACTAATGCCCTCCGGAGAGACCTAATAGTAACCAAAGAACGCACTGAAGAGCTTAGCAGGCAATACTTGCAATCACAGGCAGGACAGATGCCTCTACCTGGAAGCAATCCAACGATGCAAAACCCCGCCATACCACCCACTCCGGTACAGATCACGTTACCTGGAAATACAAAATACAAATACAGTGCCCCTGGCACCACCAGAAAGGTTCTCAGGCGACCCACGGAAGTATGCGGCATTCATCAATCAGTGCTGCCTTCATTTTCTTTGTAGGCCTGGAGCATTTCCAAACGACCAAGCTCGGGTAGCTTTTGTTTTATCATACCTGAGTTGTAGTGCAGCAGATTGGTCGGTGCCATTGGTAACCCATGATGATCCTCTATTACATGACTTTGGGGGGCTTCAGAGAGAAATGGAAACACTTTTTGCTCACCATACCCAGGAACAAGCAGTAGACAATGAACTCTTGTCCCTCCGACAGGGGAATCAGGACTTGTTAACGTACATTGCTACCTTCAACAGACTGGTTGCCGAAGCTAGGTGGCCAGAAAACAAAAGAACCACGTTATTCCATCGAGGCTTACGAGGCGAATTAAAGGACGTCTTAGCCCAGGTGGTTGATCCACCCAGAAACTGTGCAGAATTCATAAATCTGGTTCGTGCAGCTAGACCACCGGTTGCAGGACCGAAAGGCAGACCGGTCTAAGACGGACCCTCGGACCGTGTATGTTCGACCAAGGGAAAACACACCCCGTGTACCTGAAAATGCTGTAGAACCCATGCAGATTGGAGGGATACGGCCTCCATTAACAAAACAAGAGCGGGACAAAAGACAACAGCCTTGTTTGTATTGTGGGAAACCAGGACATTTCCTGAAGGACTGGCCAGTAAAACCCCCAAGAAGAACAGTCGGGCCACAGAGAAGGATGAAGCTAAGGAATCGGAAAACTACCAAGCTCGACAAACGTAGAGGTCAGTTTGTCGAGTGAGAAGAAAGAGTTGCTGACCTCGCACTTTGCAATACCAGTGATCTTAACCAGCAACAGTCGTCAAGAATGCATGCCGTTGAAGCATACATCGATAGTGGAGCAGTTGGAAATTATATTGATCAAGAACTGGCAGCAGAGATGGGGCTTCCTTTGTGTTCTAAGCCAACTATGGACAAGGTAACCACCGTGGACGGGAAAGAAATCGCTTCCAGACCAGTAACCCAGTTCACAGCCAGGGTAACCTTGCTGTGCCAGGATGGACATTGGGAGTCTATTTCATTCAATCTCATCAAGGCACCTCAGTTCAGGCTAATACTAGGGATGCCATGGTTGGTTGCTCATAACCCTTTGATAGACTGGCGGGCACGAAAATTAAACTTCTCCGGTGACTGCTCCCCTGCCTGCTATTACCAAGCAGAGAAACCCGACGTCTGTATCCCCATGAATCCCGGAGCGACAGTATCAACCCTGGGAGCAACTAATACCTTGCCAAGTGAATACCACGATTTCCAGGATGTTTTCTGAAATGACCAAGCCAATACATTGCCGGCGCACAGGCCCTGTGACTGTCGGATCGACCTTGTTCCTGGTGCACAAATCCCTTGTGGTAGGATCTATGCTCTCACAGAACCAGAAAACCTTCATTTGAAATCCAATTTAGACCAGTACCTTGCAAACGGATTTATCCGTCCTTCGAAGTCCCACGCAGCCAGTCCTTTGTTCTTAGTATGGAAAAGGGAAGGAGACTTGAGAACCTGTATTGACTACCGCGCATTGAACCAGATCACCGTGAAGAAACGCTACCCCTTGCCACTTATCCCTGAGATGCTAGACCAAGTTAAAGATGCCCAGATTTATACCAAATTGGACCTTCGAGGAGCGTACCACCTGATCCGAGTCAGAAAAGGAGATGAATGGAAAACCGCCCTTCGTACTAAGTACGGCTTGTTTGAATATCAAGTCATGCCCTTTGGGTTATGCAACGCTCCTGCGGCATTCCAATATTTCATGAATGACGTCTTAAGGGAGTTAATTGATGTGTGCGCCTTAGTGTACATAGACGACATCTTAGTATACTCAGCCTCGGAACAAGATCATGTCAGGCACGTTCGTTCAGTCCTCACCAAGCTCCTTCAACATTGTTTGCAAAGCTTGAAAAATGCTTTTTTCACGTCACCAAAGTAGAATTTCTTGGTTTTATCCTTACTCCAGGAGGCATCACAATGGACGAGCACAAGGTAGATGCCATTCTGAAATGGCCTTCACTGACGTCTCTGAAAGGGGTACAAAGTATGCTGGGCTTTGCAAACCTCTACCGCCGGTTCATCCCAGACTTCTCTCAGGTTGTGCACTCAATCACAGTACTATTACGAAAAAACAATAAAAAGTTTGCTTGGACTGAAGAAGCAGAAGAAGCCTTTCAGGAACTTAAACAAAGGTTTACCTCCGCTCCAATCCTGCAACATCCTCGTCCAGACCTCCCTTATGTCGTTGAAACTGCTACGTCCAGTCTCACAATGGGGGCTGTCCTTTCACACAGAGACCCGGAAACCGGCCAGCAATTATTAACCCAGCAGCCGTGAAACGGGATTTACACCCATCCTGTGGCCTTCTGGTCGAAAAAGTTCTCACCTCCAGAGATTAATTATGCCATCACGGACAAGGAACTCCTGGCTATCAAATCTGCCTTTAAAAACCTGGAGGCACTACCTTCTGGGGGCCAGACACCCCATTACAATCATCACAGACCACCGAAACCTGCAATATCTCAAAACAGCCAAGGCCCAGTCCTCACACCAATTACGGTGGGCCCTTTTCTTCGCCGAATATGATTATGTAATCACATTTCGACCAGGAGGCAGAAATGGAAAGGCGGATGCCTGATCTCGCATGGGCATAGATGAAATAGTATATACAACTCCAGACCCAGTACCTATTATACCTGAAGACAAACTCTTGGGTATCACGACAGCCTTAAAACAAGCAGAACTACGAAAAGAAATCCAACGGACAATGAATCCTCATGTCTACCATGCATGGCAAACTCAAGGAGAACAATATACCATCAAGGACCATCTACCCTTTTTTAGGGATCACCTATATGTACCCAGGAAGGAATTACAACAGCATATTACTTCAAACTATCACGATTCACTGATCGAAGGGCATCCCGGGATCGCCAAAACCCTAGCTAAGGTGAAAGAGAACTTTTGGTGGCCTACCGGGCGTAAGGACATCATTCAGTATATTCAGTCCTGCGGTGTCTGCACACAAAATAAATCACAGAAACAAAAACCATCTGGTCTCCTACAACCATTGGACATTCCTCCAGTTCCATGGCGCACTCTTTCCCTCGACTTCATCACTGATCTACCTCCAAGCCAAGGGTTCAACACCATCCTTGTAGTTGTGAATTTATTCTCCAAGATGGCCCATTTTATTCCTCTCAAAGGCCTCCCAGACGCAGCCACTTTAGCAAAGGTGTTCCTAGAGGGCTTGGTTAAGCTACATGGCTTCCCTTCGGTTCTGGTCTCTGATCGAGGCAGCCAGTTTGTTTCAAACTTATGGAAAAAATGTTGTGCAATGGCGCAGATCGACGTTCGGCTATCTACCAGTCACCATCCCCAAACGGACGGCCAAACCGAGAGAACCAATCGAACACTCGAGCAATATTTACGGTGCATGCTGCACCACGAACAAAGGAATTGGAAAGACCTACTATGGATAGCCGAATATCCATATAACAGTTATTTGCATTCAAGCACGGGACAAACGCTCTTCTATACCCTTTATGGCAGACATGCACGTACCTCTGAACTAGACCTTCCAGCCAGCTTGGAAATGCCAGCGGTAAAGACTCTACACACAACCATTACTCAGGCTTTCAAAAGGGCAAAGGAACACCTTATTCATGCCAAAGAAAAACAAGAGATTCGCCAACCAACACCGGAAAAAGGCCCCTGATTATCAAGTAGGAGACAAAGTTTGGTTAGCCGCTAAATTCGTACCCATCATGGGAACCCGGACCTTTCATCCCAGATTCTTAGGACCCTATACCATTAAGGCAATTATTAGCCCAGCAGCCGTGAAACGGGATTTACACCCTAATCTACATATCCACCGGGTATTCCATGTGTCCCCCCTGAAACCAATGCAACCCGGCACACGGGTTGGGACACCACCTAAGCCCATACTTGTTGACGGAGAACCAGAATTCGAAGTCAAAGATATCTTGGACTCTAAATACTCTAGGACCAAGCTATATTATCTCATCGATTGGAAAGGATTTGGACCACAAGATAGATCCTGGGAGCCCAGTGAGAATATCCACGCACCACGCCTAATCAGGAAATTCCATCGGAACTTGCCAACCAAACCTGGGCCAGACAGAAGGAACACCATGGGAGTGGCCTTAGGGGGGAGTGCTGTCACGGCCCTCGCCCAAAACCCCCGCTGGCAAACCCATTGGCCAGGTGGAGTCAGGACTCGGGCCTCTAGAGCCTGGCATCCTCTTCAAAAGCCCTCATGGGGCCAGTCCTGGCGCCTATGACGCCAGGCTCATACACCATGAAAAACAATGTGCTTGGGAACTACTTTATTGTATTGTCAGCCAACATGGAGGCATCCACATAGCTTGGTTTCTAAGAACCAAGCTATGCGGTCTAGTGTTTTGGGTGTGGTAGCCTAGGGACTACACCTGGACTATTTTGTTGGGGCTATTTAAACCACACCCGAGCAAGACAACACGCTTCGCGTTACTTTGCAGCTTGCAGCGTGACGCTCACCGTGTCCAGCTATTGCCTCGAACCTCGGAGAAGCAGAACCTGCAAGGAGACAAAAGGAACATCATTAGCAGCAGCATCTTACCTGCAGTCTTCATCTTTAAATACTCGCAGCTACTGAGAACAGCTTCCTCGAATCTGCACGCCTCCTGGACAGAACGACCTGAAAGAGGAAGCTAGAGGCAACATTAAAGAAAGCAGTAGAGACATTTACAAATTACGAACTGCTCAAAAGACTTACCTGGCTGGTCGCCTCTCGGCTGGCACCACTTCGGACATTCCACTTACGCTGAAGAACCCCGTGACCTCAAGGAAGGAAAACGCAGTTTAGCAAAGGCAAGACTTTGTAGCGATGCGCATAGCGCTTACTTACTGCATCATAGTGCTCTTAATGCGCCATCATTTACCAGCGGGGCTCAACCAAGCCAGTTCGCCGCGCTGAAGCTCTGCATACCTAAGGGAGAAAAAAAGACATTTTAAACAAAGAAAGGCATGCACGATAGCGACAAAACTAAAGAACAGCAATAAAGACCTAACTGAACAATATCAAACGGGGCGGCGTCAGTGAAGTAACTGGACCGCACTCGCCCATGAAAGACCATGCGCCCCTACAAAGAAGGCGTGACGGAAAGCACGCCTAATTTTACCACAAGGCAGAACCTTCCCCGCAGACCACATCAGGGCAAGGCTGAGAAGCATACCAGCGAGTAATCAGGCTGGGTAGCGTCCCTGTGGATACCAGGTGAGCGTAACAGTTTGAATTCTAAACATGTCTGGTTTATTAGTCAAAGTATCTCAGTCAGCCGACCGGGTCTCAACGCCTCACGACGTGTGTTCCCAGACACTGAGATGAGACAGCGAGCAGCGCAGAAGCAGTCATATATATACATAATACATCATCCTTTACAATACCATTCGGCCCGCCCTTCTACATGACGTACAAGCTAGGGTTCAATAATTGACAGTTATGACAAGTCTTCATTCAGTCTAAACATTAGCATTCTAGCAAAGGCTGCAGAGACCATTCTCTGTTATGGGGAACATGGTGCACTGGAACATGGTAGGAAATCATGTTCTTAGCAGGGAGACATTCCAACCAACGTTAACGGCTTGCTGCGGCTCATGAGCCAAGGGTCAGACAGTTCTGGGGCAGAGAAAATACCCTCCTCCGTGAAGGAGCACCATTAGTTGCATATAATTTACATTTAACTGACTTTTACCACAGTGCTTGCAAGAAAAACCGGCACCTGGGCTACTGATTAGGCACGGCTCTTTGCACAGCTTCAAGGCCTCAATGAGAGGAAAACAATGTATTTCTGTATGGCTCTACATTCCTGTCTGTGTTAGCATTTCAGAGTTCAAGCTGTGGCCTCGCACCGCATGTGGATTTGAAGCCTAGAATATATTTGCAAAGCGTTACAAGTAGAAAAAACAAAATAGCCGGCATTTACAAAATGGACTCCCAGTGGTCAAATTCAGGTTTCACGGTTTGCAACGTTTGTCACATGATGCAATTTGCTTATGGCCAACATACTATTCATATCATTCGGGCTATGCATTTGCATTTTCAGTATAACAGATCCTGGGCCTCAGTCGTGGGGACAAGAGGGAGGATGTCTGGGGACTCCTGCACTACAAATTGAAAGTCGGCAACAGCAATGGGCAAACTTCAGCTTCTTGCGACTCTCGCAAATAGCACCACTATGGACTTTCCTCGCATCTGGGGTCCAGCATCCTGTTGAGGTGGCTCAGGCTTGGTCTGTCCTGCTTCATGGGAGTCCGGAGGATCTTCCTGGAGCTTGGGTCTAATTTAAAGACACTCACTCGATTCTGGTGTTCCTCTCCCTGGCAATCGGTTCCTGCACCAGCAGTGGAAGTACAGCCAGCTCCGACAGGATTTCCAGATGAGCTCGTCTTGGGGTCGATTGGTCCCACCAACCCAAGGGGAGGAGTTGTCCTTTGCAGGTCTTTTCTAGTCGAGGCGAATTCAGAGCTTCAGCACTACAGCAGAGCTTCACCGGGCAAACCAACAGTACAGGAGTTGCAGCAGACGTCTCTTCCAAGGTCTTCTTCGGATTCCTTCGTGCAGTTGTCGACTCTGCCTTACAAGCAAAAAGACTCACCCTTTATGCAGGTTTCTCCCATTAATTTGCAGCCTAGCTGTCAATCACACAGCAGGGTGGCTGTCCTTCGAGGACAGCCTTCCAGCCAATAACCGTTTGGTGCATTCCAATAACCAAGGAGAATAAGCAAAAGGAGTTTCCGGCACCTCCCTCACTTCATGCCCTGCCAGACACACTGTTGCCAGAGGCGGGCTTCACCAGTGAATCCTGCCAAAGACAAAACAAAGGGACCAAACCTGGTTTGGCGCGCACAGTAAATCTCAAGGACGTTTCCAACAAGAAATGGCCAAAAAAAAGAAGACCGGGCCATTTTGACAAAATGGGCACCTATGGGTGCTTTACTGCAGCTGCAATTGCAGCCCGCGGTAGAAACACACAATGGTAGGAAAAAGTAAACCACTGCCACCAACCATTAATTGTAGAAAGGGTAACATAAGAATGTTACATGCGAAACTAGACAAAGGGGATGCTAAGTAAGAAGGAGAAGGCGCACATCAAGTTCGTGCTCAAGTCTCTGCTGTTTGATGGCACCCCACCCTGTTGGACCTCCCAGGAATTTGCTGTTGGACTGATAAGGAGTCTGGCTTTGTAATTGGCAGGAGGCCCCGCCCCTTTATCCCAGAAGCCTTCATAATGTACGGGCCGTGCGCATCAAGTCCATGCTCAAGTCTGTGCTGTTTGCTGGTACCCCACCCTGTTGGACATCCCAGGAATTTGCTGTTGGACTGATAATTAGGACTCTGGATTTGTAATTGGTATGAATATGGACTACTCCACCTGTGATGTCAACTCGAGGAGGCCTATCCCTTTATCCCACAAGCCTTCATAAAATACGGGCCACGCGGATCTGCGCGTGAACATTAAGTCCGTGCTCAAGTCTGTGCTGTTTGCTGGCTCGCTGGGTTACTGGCCCAGCTCAGCACGCCACCATACCTTGTTCACCTCGCTCGCCTAATCAGTGCTGCTAGCGGATCACACTCTCGGGTCGCGAAACTCTCCAATTAACATCTGTACGTCCTTAACGTAGATGTCATGATAGAGTTTCACGACCGGAGCGAAAAGAAGTAAGTTCTCTCAGTAGTTGACCGAACCTCTGCTCGCACTCAGTAGCACTTGATTATTAGATTTTTCTTGTATCCTCGACTTTCTCTTACTTTTTCTCCTTCTATAATCAACTCCGCACATCAGTGTACTTGGATCTAATTTCATGGCGAGTGGCTTACGTAGTGGTTGCTGTATAGATACAGCCCCACTGACCATAACCAGTACCACCATTGATTTGATGGTTTGCACTGGAAAGACCTCCCTTAATGGAACCTTTACTACCCAATCCAGTCTCACTGCCAGTCGCGGCCCCCACAGTGCATACTGCGCAAGTCCACTTTTCCACAAGCAGCACTTACCCTGTCCCAATCGAAGCCCGCTCTCCGCGGACACAAGATGATCTGTGTAGTGAGAATTGGAATCGAGGTGGGGCGAACAAACGACGCCCCAAGTCACTAACGGCAAGCTTTAGCCATATTGGGGCATGGAAATCAGGGTGGGACACTATGGCAGACCTAGATAGACAGGTCCGCCTTTCAATAGGCATGCTAACACCCCTGGTTTCAAGGACCACAGGGCAAGCACACCAACTAGCAGCCCCCTGGCTACTGCCGCCCTGTTTAATCGATTCACCAATCATTAGACTGATGTTGACACGAACAAAGAAACTATGCCAGAACCACTTCTCTACTCACTGGAGTTAAGTCAACCTTTGAACTATACTTTACAAGAATCCTCCCCAAGGAACCACTCCCCACCTAATAATGAAGGGAGAAGTCCCCATACATTTCCCGTAATAATTAAGATCTTGGACCTTTTAGACAAGGGACATGACTTATCGCACTTGGAGCTACGAGAAATAAAGGGTTCTATGAATCAAATTTGTTCTAAAATTGACTGTATAGAAGGATTTATTCTGGCGTGGGAGACGATTATGTCCTCGAAGCACGAGCCCCCTAAGGCTTAGAGGTCCCTCTTAATGTCGTGTATTGCTGAAAAAAGTACACCAACTACATGTGAAATGTATATTCGCGCTGCCACAACACCAACTCTCTCCAGCATCTGCTATCGATCCTAAGTCGTGCACATGCTGTACTAAAATAAAATTAACAGAATTAAAATTTACTATTGAGGAATTGAGACAGTATTACCATAATCCTTCCCCCTCAGAAAATGTAACCCCCGGACAGTCCGTCCGTGCTCTTAAATGCAATGGAACAGATAGAAGCAGAGCAGAATCGCTGCCTCGAGTCCAGGAGTGCACTGGATTTATGTCACGCCGCTTAAAAAAATGCACTTACGTGCTACTAAACGATAGGCCAAAAGAAGCTCTATATGGTGCGACAAGACTGCAAAAGGATGATAATATGGTCAAGGATGTCAATCTGAAAGACAATACCACGTCCAAAATTGACAAATCATCTGGAACCCTGGAGGAAGACTCCATTGATGTTACACAACTTTCAAGAAAAAATCCAAGTAGCCCTACTGCCCCCCAGCAATGTGTAATGGCATTATGCCATCTTTTGGACACTGCCAAAATGCCCTTACCGCCATCATCAGGTCTTTCTGCCAAGTTAATTGTAACTATTCCTAAAGCCCAGTTACCTCCGCCGGTTCACTTGCCTGCCACTATAGGCCCTAAAAGCTTACTTGACCTTACTACTACAACAATCTCTGACGTACCTGAATCTAGCGTGCAACTGCAAAAGAACCTGAATACTTACTTTCCAATTAATGGGAGGAGTCGAACCACAGCAGTTCGGACTTCTGCCGATGTGATAATGGTCGAACCATCCTTCAGAAGCGCACCATTAACGCTTCCGGAAACACTCCGGAAGAGGAAATCATACAGTGATGGATGTCTTAATAATCCCAGAATTGACGATGTGAGCGAACCTCCTATTAATAAGGATTTCATCATAATTAATGGGGCTAGTAAAGTACAGATTCAAACTGATGAAGTTAAACTATCTAAACAGGCTGACTGACCCAAATGAACTTTTAGCCCATTCGATCCCTGTTCTTTCCATAAACAATTATGATCATGTGGTTCAACTGCATGGGCCAGGGGTATCTAAGGACCACATTCTCGCCTTATCAAAACCTGGTATCAACCACACTCACATTCTGGGAACGTTGAGAAAGGCCTTATAGGGGGGCTCGATTTCCTTTGAAACTGTAACTAATGAACTTGCAGGAAAACACCAATCCCCCTTATCAGCTTTGGTGGATTGCATCCCACCCAATCTAGCTACTACCTCCCACATGACACCTATCCATACCTCCTGCACTGACGGTCTGAAAACAAGCTCTGTCACTGACTCTCAACCAGCCAAAAAGGGGCTCATATTATTGGTCTTTAAGGAAACCCTGAATGTCTTGGAAAGTCTCGAATCAATCGCTCATTTTTCCTCACAGTTTTATCACGTATTCTGCAATTGAGGAATCTCATTACACAAGATCTTACAAGAGTATCCTTGGCAAGATGGAACAACTATCGTGTGTTATGCTATCTTCCTTCAGAATCAATTTTTAAATATATTTGGTCATGCAGAGCTGAGATCAAGAACAAGGTCTTTCTTTATAAACAATGCACACAAATTTATATAGCAACTAAGGCTACTTCAAGTTGCTATTGTGGAATTCTCAACAATCTCAGACTAATTCCAATGACTCCAACCTTTCACTTGTCAAACTGCTGAATTCGGCTGGGAAAAACAAAGATATGATTTGGTTGGAACCTATGCTAAGATCAATACTGAACTCCAAAACTGACCAATCTCGTCGTAGCCATTGACAAGCAGCGAACTAAAGATCATTTCATGGAACTCCTGCGGGTTCCATAATCTGCAGAATTTGTTTAGTACTTTAGCCATAACTCACCACCCAAATATTATACTGTTACAAGAAACCATGAAATGGCTATAGTACATACTGTTCCCCTGCTACAAGGGCCAACTTTGGCCAGCCATCGGGGGGTCTTGCAATTGCTATAAACAACAACTTTAGATGTACATCGCAACTTGCCTGGGAATAAACAAATCTTTTGGGTGTATTGCTGTACTTGAAGAACAAGAATTATAAATCCATACTGATAATAAGCTTATATTGGAAACCTGTTACAATTCTGATTGAACTGATGCTCAACGAACTTGATAACTGTCTTGAAACCATATTTCTTCAAAACAGTATCTGTGAAATGATAATTGGCAGGGATTTCAACTCTGACTGCCAGCCTTTCGTAGATCTCCAGGCAAGTTGTGGTCTTACTGCATCGAACAGGAGAGGGTAGATTTGGAAGTCATATTTTCATGACTGGGATATTGAGATAGTCAGAAGTGCTGACAAAGGCCCCCAACACACGTGGAGTCGTGGTAATACCTGTTCAACGATAGATTATATATGCCTATCGCATAACATCACTCCTGTAGCAAGTGCCCTGTCAATCAGTCCCATAACACATGGAGATCATGCCCACTTGACAATATGTTTAAAAAATTGACTGTCCATTGTTAACGATTGACCATTTACTAGTTCTCCCTGAAGTTCACCGTGATTCCATAATATCTCTACGATGGAAGCCTGACCTATGCAAACAATTTGCCAAGTATGTATCTGATTACATTAAGAACAGCAACATGAATCAGTACATGTCGATTATAGCAAAGGAGGCCATTTGCACTAAAGCAATTAATAAGGCATTAATATACTATTGCTCTAAGTATGCTACTAAAGTTCCAACTCATCTTCACTACTTTGATCCGGTATGTAAGATCTTAAAAAGAGGAAAGAACAAGGAATTGCGGAGATTAAAAAACTATCAACTTCAGACCGCTAATTATCATGCATTACTTAAACAGATATTGATGAAGTATAAAAATAAGTTGAGACATGTGTGCATAATCAATCATAACAATGTCAACTGTGCCTTGTTTAAGGTTATAAGCATACATGACACACAGGTCCTCTGGCAAATCATTAAAAGTGCTAACCACAAAAAGGTCCTAATCTGGTCCCGTGACTATTTGGCGTGAATACATTACAAAAAAATCTGCACTTCCGGATGAATTCACACCTATAACATTTTCACCTATGTGTTATAGTCAGGTAGAATGTTTCCAATGGTCTTTAGAAGACATAAAATGGGCAATTGGTAAACTCTCATTCTCTAAATCTGCAGGGCCTTATGGACTACCACCCTGTGTTTACAAGACAGACATCAGCATATGAGCAACCATTCTAAAATCAAAATTTGATATGATAATCTCTAAAGGGTCTATTCCGCAATCTTGGGTAGCCACAAACAACATTCCGATTTACAAAAAAGGGGATCCATATTTACCTCAAAATTATCGAACTATTTCACTAATCAACACTGATGCTAAAATCTTCGCAATTTTGCTCTTACATGAATTGGAACGGCATATTGATCAAGAAGGTTTATACTCCAAATATCAAACGGGCTTCAGAAAAGCTACGAGCACCACTCTTAACGCTACTATTATGGCGCATATTCTATCTGGAGTGAAATCTAAGAACGCATGCCCAGTTTATATCGCACTGATTGATATGTCTGCTGCTTTTGATTCTGTTGTGCGAAATATTCTCTGGTCCAAAATGGCAAAGTTAGGAATCCCTCTCAATTTATTATACTGGTTTGTACAATTTCACACTGACACATTTTACAGGATTAGGATTACCAGTGATGGAAGAACCACTGATCCTATAAGCACTTCATTAGGATTCAAGCAGGGCTGCAACCTCGCAGCCACCTCCTTTAATCTTTACATTGCAGATTTGAGTGAGGGGTGGAAGGAATAAAACCTTTTTTCGATTAAAGTTGGCTCATTAGGTCGACAATGGCTAGCCTTTGCAGACAACATTATAATTTTTGACCCCACACCAATGGGGCTTCAAACCAAACTGCACCTATTTGAGGACTTCGCGCGAGCACACAATCTCCAAATCCAACTAAAACTGTTAGTATGAGATTCGGACAAGACCAAAGCATTCAGCTGGCAAATACTGAACACACTAGTACCTTTGATTACTGATAGTATTTATTTGGGTTACTATGTATCTGAGAAGAATTCGACCAACTCCAGGATAGAACAACTAAATCTAAAGGCTCGACCGCTGCTTTCTCAGTTAAAAATAATTTTTGCCAAATACTGTAAATGTTCTCTGGTACCCATTATAGATTTCTTTAATCTAAAGGTTGAAAGTATGCTCCTATTTTCTTTGAGCATTTGCCTATTAGATCTGAATCTGTTTTTGGATAGCCTCCAAGGTAGGCTCTTGAAATCGGCAATGCGTCTTTCACCCGCACTGCCTAATAGCATTATTAGACACAAACTGGGTCTAATCTCGCTTTCCTCTAGAAAGAAATGGAGACAACTGTTAAACTATGCTAAAATGAGCTTGCCAGCCGCTAATTCTCTTTCTGTCGATCTAAAAACCAACCTATCTTCCAATAATGTGCCTTCTATCAATCTATATCGACGCCAAATGCAGGCAATAATGGCTGAAGTGAATATCACATCTGATGATTTCTGTTTAAGACCTGGATACGCAAAGAAGAAAGTATATGAGCGTGACTGGTGTAAAACTCTTGAAGAAACACAACATTATAAAACATATACTCAGTATGCTAAATTCACCAAAAAAAGAACTCCTTGATAGAAATGTATTGACTCTTTCCCCTGTAATCATACTCGAAATCTTTATATGAGGTTTAAACTCAATCAATACTACACAAGGGAAAGGACTGCTTATTGGAACAAGGCTAAAGGTGATGTGATAACTTTGAAATGTCGTTTCCTTCCCTGCGGAGAAGTTGTCGAAACACTGAAACACTTAGTATTATTCTGTCCTCATTTTAAATTCAAGAGAACTATCTTATTAATTAATTTTGTTAATACTGACTTTGAAGACTGTTTTGAAGCACATTGGGCAAGAATGATAAATGCAAACCATTGGCCTTTGATATTTGCCCTTGTTTGGCTCCTGAAACGCATAGAAAAAGAACTTGGGAATTCTGTTTCGTAATCATGTCTTGTTTTGACTTTCCTTAGTGTCTTTTTATTTTATTGTATTTTAAGACTCAATTATCGTTGATGTTTAAGGATAACAAAGCTAATTTTTAAGAATCTGTAGGTACAAATGGACAATTTGTATTCCTTCTTTTTGTACCATGGACAAAAAAAGAAAGTAACCCCTCCCGCACCCTATGGTAAAATAGTGTGTGCTGCGTCTAGAAAGTTACAAAATGTAAGTAAAGTCAATTTCACTTCACTGCTCTTGGAAACAGTACTTTCACCAAGAGAAGGTATTTAATCCTTTGGGAAATGTAAGAGACTTCCCTGTGCCACTGCACTGAAGGTTCTGTGCGTCACAATGTAAAGATGATGCCTATGGAGTGACAGAGTCCAAATCACAGTAAAATACACGAGAGAGTGGGAAAAGGGTCTCACTCTTTCCAGGTTAGAAATTAAAGTCTCCTCAGACCTCCGCCTCTATAACCCTCTCACCACTCCTATCTGGAATGGCCACCTCACTCTCTCTGTGTTCAAGCCATCCCAGCACTGCCACGTACCTTCTCAGTCATCCGACCCATGAAGTGTCAGTGGAGACTTTTGCCACTACTTTCTCCCCTCATCCTACACCTTTGGCTGACTCACACTCTGACACAGCCCTTTCTAACCTTCATCTCTCCATCTCTAACACTCTTGACATCCTTGCCCCGGTAATGAGGATCCGCTTGAATCCCACTTCCAAGTGCAACTCTTGGTAAGATTCTGATCTCACCACCCTTAAACGCAAATCTAGGGTGGCTGAGAGGAAGTGGAAGGCATCAGGTGCATCCTCTGACAAACCGGTCTGCCGACTGCTCCACCCAAAGGCGGTACAGACTCTGTCCTCTCTAAGAAGAGCCTACATCCAAGCCTGTGTTTCTGCAGCATCAAACAACTAGGACAAACTTTTCAAAAGCTGCAAGGAGCAGGCCAACCCTACTGCAGTCTACCTCTCCTGTCCCCTCCCAGGCCCTCTGCATGGCCCTGGCTTCTCATTTCACCACTAAAACTCAGGACAACCTGCCCACTCTCTCTTCCTCCACCTCCTCTTCCTCCTCCTCTGCCACCCCTGGCATATCTTCAGCCACTTCCCCTCCTCCTTTCTCCTCCATTCCCGTCACCCCCGACAATGTTTCTAGACAATTCCGACCTATGAAAGTCATTAAAACAGGTTTTTCCCTACTCATCCAGAACCATCAAGGACCACATCGACACCCTGGCTCCAGCTTTGGCCAATTTCTACAATCACTGCTTTGCCACTGGAGCCTTCCCATCCCCCTTAAGCACTCCCATGTGCACCCCTTTCTTATGAAGCCCTCTGCCAATCCTTCCTCTCCTTCCTGGCTGATCCCCATCACTCCTTTCCTGGGAAAACTCCTGGAAAAGCTGGCCATCTCCCAGCTTAATCTGCATACTGGATCTGTCGGTGCAACTTGCCAGAAGCACATCCTTGAATCAGCTGGTTTCTTATCATGGTATCGGGGTTGGAACTGCTAGCCTGCGCAGCCTCCCATAGAATGTGTCCAGCATCTCATCATCCTTCTGGCGAGACAAACTCATGAGAAAACGTTCATAATCGGCATTGGCAAGAGGCAGAAAATAGTTGTGGAGGGCTTCCTTCGCCGCAGCATACGAGTTGTCCTGAGGCTGGAGGGACAGAAACACTTCATGCACTGCATGCCCAGCACAATATGACAGGGTTGCCACCTTGCTATCATCATTGGTTTCCATGGTGGCCCTGAAGTACATCTCCAGCCTGTCCATCCACATTTTCCATCTGGGCCCAAGACTGGAAGGTGCACCCGAAATATCAAATTCAGGCGTTGGTTGCACGGTGCCCAGTGGACTCATTGCCGGCCTTGGTAGCAGTGCTGGGGGCTGCTGGGGCCCAGCCTGGTCGTCGTTCATGGTAGCGAGTGCACAGGCACCCCAACTGGACTAGACGGGGCTGCAACTCACACCTCCACACCTTGCAGCATTGACTTCACTCTCCTTCACATCAACAGGTCACTGGCAGACTGAAGTTCTTCCCAGACAGTCAAAACAGGGGCACTCCAATATTCACCAGGGCCCCAGCGGGTGTTTCAGATTGTATTGCACTACATCATACACAGTCCCACATTCAGATGGATAGATACTGCAGTTAAAGTCAATTGAGCAGGGTGGGCCCAGGGAACACAACAACAGAGCAGCAGGCCTCCCCTGGCTCCACACCCCAAAACTCGACTAAAAATGAGTGAAAATGTAATAAATTCACACCAAAAAGCACATGTGCTACTAGCAGCTATCCGCCACTGTATTTTCCAAATATTGGGCTTGGATGGCTCACCGTTGCTCCACAATCGAGCCACAACCATGCTAGGCACAGTTTATAAAATGTCCACCAGCTGCGTGGTTTGCATCCTTCTCTGCAGCATTTCGGATGGTGAAATCATTGATAAAATCAAGATCGACACCTCCGCTTTCACCGCCGTGCCCAGGGTTGCAGATCCAGTTCTCGTCGCCACTGTTGGCCCTCTCCGGCCCCTGCCGGAGATCCTTTGAGCCCCACCTTTCCACAGACGCACACAGCTGCTTTAGGTTCGGGCTCCCAGTCGCAATGACGCGGCCGGGAACGCCCTGTTTATTTATAAAGCACGCGTCAGAGTGGAACATCACTCTGCCGCGTGCGCGCGCCCCCTTAAAGGGGCAGCACCACACCCAGGCCTACTGGTGCCCTACAATCATGCATATGTGACATTTAATTTGAGTGCTTGCAAATGTTGATAAAGAAGAATTAAGGGAGATCTAGGACACATTTAAACCTGACGGATCATACCTAATGGCCAAACGTTAATCTGTGTGCATCTCACGTGAACACTCTCCTAGTTCCCCAACAGTAAATCCTGCCTACTGGGCATGGGTGTTCTGGGAACCAAAAGTGACCCTGCATGTTTTTAAAAGTGACCCCATATTACTCAAACTGCTCTCCTGAACACCCACAACCACTTGCTCTCTAATCCAGACTCTAATCTTCCTTCTGCTTTTGACACAGTCAACCATGCCATCCTGCTGAATCGCCTCCAAGAAAACCGAGGCCTGAGCCCCCACTACTTTGACGTGCATGTGTGTGGGAGAGGCCCCTCCTGTATCCCAATCAGGGTATGTGTCCAGCCTGCTCGCATTGTGGGGCCCTTAGCCTAGCTCGATGTTCAGCCTGGTTTTCCAGAGAAATCTGGTATAAAACAGTCCTACTCCTGACAGGGGCTGTAAACTAAAGGGTATTGGGTCCCTCTTGTCAGAAATGCAACGCTTCGACTGAAAATACTCAGTCCTCATCTCTCGAACTGTGGAGCAGTTGGGGTGGAAGCAGCAGTGCCCCCTCATGGTAGTGATTGAACTCTATGCACTGACACTCACCAGCTTAGAGGGGGCAGAGGTCGAGGGCATGTGACCCATCTATCACATTCTTACTGGCCTCCTCATGCATGGTAATTGGCAATTCAGACCTTGAGGCCAAAGCTGTACACAGTCTTGCCAAAAGCCAAGCATCTGCTAGTACAACTTATTTCAATAGGTCGATGAGTCGCCAACATTCTGCCTAGGTCTTTTCTTTTTCCTTGTGCGAAGAGGAAGGAGAGTAATGGGAACTCACTACAAGCGTGGGATCTCTTCTTAATCTTTATGGCACCAGCTCCCTCGTCCTCATTTTCGGGGGTCAGCTTTTCAGTGCCAGCCTCTGAAGGCTTTGTGATTGAGCAAGCTGGCAATGTCAAAGGGGTTCGCCCTAACACCATCTTTGCTGCACATTCCCTTGGAGTTATTCGACTAGCCTCAGCCACACTTCCCCATATCATGGTCTGTCTCTGGAAACCACACACAGATATTGTGGTAGTCAACGATGGACATCTTGGAACTGTAGTCTCAGCAGAGTTTAACAGTTGACTGTTTGGGGTCCAGCTTGCATCAACCAAACATTTTATTTTTTGGGTCGTTCTAATACAGTGTGCTGAGGACTTGCATAAAAGGAACTGAAAGGGGAGTGTGCATAGTGTGTAATATATATATATCGACACTGACATTTCTGGAATCGAGGAAGGTGCCATCCAGCAGAAATGCAGCCCTATTGAGATTTTCAAACAACAGCTGTGTTGGAGGATATCTATCCAGATGAGGAAGCCATGGGATAATGCAATACAGTGGCCCTGAATGCGTGCATACTCTTTCAATCTACCAAAATAGCACTCTAGTAAGCAGGGTTTGAAATAAACATTGAATCTGGACCCCTCCAAGGTTCAGCAGAGGTGTATAGTCGGATCACCTGGTGGGGCCAAGACAATAAATGTTAAATCAAAACCTACTTAGTAATGGGGAAAATAGAACCACAGATGTAACAACCTGGGTTACTAAATTAAAATGGGGGCAGTTTGACAAACCCAGCCCTAGACACCATTTTTGATAAGCATCTATAAAACGAAAACTGTTGGCATTAACTGCTCTTTTTTCCTCCATTTCACGCTGCTCTTGAGAATTGCGGTTTAAGTTGTCTGCTACAGTAGTTTCTTCTGCCAATTTTATTTTTCTTCCTCAGCGCTGGCCCTACCCAGAGGGTCTCTGAGCACCTTAAAGGTTCAAAGGTTTAAGAGGTGAAACGGATTTTACAAAATTCAGGATAGGAATTTATGGATGGATAGGTGGAATAGCTGGATTATGTGGGGGGGAATCAAGTATATTTCGAATGGATTGTGTCCTTCAACGTATTCCACATCTTTGACATGTAATGGCCACAGCTGTGCTGCTTTGGACATTTTTCAGCAGAGGGCGTCCTCCGTCAATGGCGTCAGGTCGATATCCCCGAAGGCCTCTGTCGAGGGCGACGTCATCAGATTTTATAAGTAGCATGCAGTGTACGTATCTTCAGTTCTGTTTTTTCCACAAATGTGTTTGCTTCGAGAACTTGGCGCCCGTCACGTTATCTACTTCAATAATGTCTTTTTCTACCCTGCCGACCCCGCGGCTTGGCTTCAAAAAGTGCTGGGACTGTAAGTCCAAAATGTCCATCACGGACCCGCACCGTATCTGATTGTGGTGTCTGGGCGAGAGCCACGACACAGACGACTGCTCGAAGTGCCAGTCATTGATTGCCAAGGCCTTGCGGGAGAAAAAGGGGAAATTGCAGGTAGGTCGGGTATCCAAACCCCGTAAATCCAAAAAGACTACTGGTCTTTCCACCAACGACTCAAGGGGTGACTCTCCCCATCGGAGGGAGTACAGGGGATCGCGGATCCGGAGTGGTTCCCACCACTCCTCGTTGAGGCACTCCCGGAAGCGGCGTGACTGCTCGCCTTCCTCATCCTTGTCAGAAGATGGCTCTGCAAGGAAAGTGGTTTGTCCCACTAAATCCTCTACTCCGGAGGAATGGGAGGCATTCAGGGAGAAAATACTGGAGATTTTTCAATCTCAGGGCACTGTTCTGTCCGTGCCTTTGGTTGAAGCCGGCAGGGAACGGTCTTGGTCCGATGCTCGCGCGCCCTCGAGCCCAGGCAGTCGGCACGATAAACATCGGGAACCGTTAAGGTCCTTTTTGGACAAGGCTCCAGTAGATCACCAGAGACGTTCCAGATCCAGATGGTCCAGCCCTCCAGTTGAATTCGATCAGGATGACCTGACGTTTTAGATCAGGGTCCGTCCACTGACCCAGTGTTGCCTTTTCACATGGCATTACAGAAAAGGGTGGCTGCTACTTGGAACACCCCGGAGTCTCTTCCGGCGGTCAACAAGTCGTTGACTAAGAAATACTGCCCATCCAGTAGAAAGCCCAGCTACCTATCCAAACACCCCACTCCTGAGAGTTTGGTGGTTCAGGTGAACACGGCCACCTCGAGGCAGGTGGCGTACCCTACCATCCCTCCTAATAGGGACGACAAGCGCTTTGAGGGATGGGCACGCAAGGTATTTTCGTCCGGGAGTATTGCACTGAAATCGGCCAACTCCACCTGCTCCTTGGAAACATATTCTTACACTGTGGAATTGTGTCTCTCTAGCAGCTGAGCATATTCCCGAAGGGCAAGAAAGGGATGGGTTTCTTGCTATTGTGCAGGATGGAAAGGATGCCATGTGTGAATCCCTTCAGTCTGGGTTGGACACGGCTGATAGTGTCAGCCGGTCCATGGCTGCAAGCACAGTGATACGCAGGTTTGCGTGGTTGTAGAAGTCAGGGTTTGCTCCGGATGTGCAGGCCTGTCTTCTCAACATGCCCTTTGTCGGTTCTTATTTATTTGGCAGCAAGTCTGACGAGAGCCTTGAGAGGTTGTGGACCCCCAAAGCAGCTGCTACATCTTTGGGCGCATCTGTGCGTCAACCTCCGCCTTTTCGTCCTAGGGGACAGCAGTGGAGGGGTGGTTCCTTTCGTTACTACTCCTCTTTTGGTAGAGCTAGAGGAGCGGCCAGTCAAAGGGGCCACTGTAAAGTTCCTTGTGGTGGACGGGAAAGAGGTGCCAAAGCCGCTCAGGTAGCTGCCTCTTTGCCTTCAGGCACTGCCGCAGCTGCTCCAAAATAGATATGAGGCCGGGTTGGGGGCAGACTGTCTCAGCATCTCGAACAGTGGCGAGCCATTATTAGATGCATGGGTTCTGGAAACAATAGCCCACGACTACTGCCTACACTTCCTAAATTGGCCTCACAACAATCCACCGGGGAAGCTCTATTTGAAGATTCCGGATCAGCTCTTTGTGCAGGAAATCTTGACCCTGCTGGAGAAAGGCGCTAAAGAACTAGTTCCTGTGGCGGAGAGGAACAAGGGCTGGTATACCCCATATTTCTTGATTCCCAAAAAAGACAGAGGACTGAGACCCATCTTGGATTTATGTTGCTTGAACAAGTTCCTCAGGAAGGACAAGTTCAAGATGGTCACTCTTTCTCAGGTCCTTCAGGCCGGTTGGTGTCATTGTGCCTACAGGATGCTTATTTTCATGCGCCAATCCATACAAAGCACAGAGAATGCCTGAGGTTTGCGGTTGGCAACTCCCACTTTCAGTTTTGAATCCTGCCATGTGGGTTGAACTCTGCCCCGAGGGTTTTCACCAAGCTCATGGTGGTGGTGGCAGTGTATCTCAGGAGAGGGTTGGGGGGATTGATGTCTACCCCCACCTGGACGACTAGCTGATCTGAGCGCGTTCTCCTGAACAAGCCTTGGATAATCGCAGCCTCACCTGCCACTCCCTTCATAAGCTGGGCTTCTCCCTCAATTTCAAGAAGTCGCATATGAGAACTTCCCAACAGCTCTAGTACATCGAGGCTGTATTCGACACATCCTTGGGGAAGTGCTCGCCACCAAAGGTGAGGGCTCATCACATTGTACAGATGGTCAACAAATTTCAACATGCCCAGAGTTTCCCGGCTTTCGAATTCTTAAGGTTGCTCGGCCTCATGGAAGCCTGCATTTTTCTGGTGCCAGAGGCCAGACTGAGGATGAGATCCCTTCAATGGGCTCTAAGGACGCAGTGGTCGCAATTCTCAGGCAAGATGTCGGATATCCTTCAGATTCCACCCACGGTCTCACAGGATCTTCTGTGGTGGGCCAGCGAAGGGAACCTGATGAAGAAGGAGCCTTTTTGGCAACCGTGGCCGGAGGTGAGGGTAGTTACGAATGCTTCCCTCACAAGATGGGGGCTCACGCCAACGAGCTGACCACCAGCAGTCGTTGGTCTCCGTCAGAGTCCAGACTCCACATAAATCCTTTGGAGCTGAGGGCCATCAGGCTAGCCCTGAAGGCTTTTCTGCCGTCTGTGCGAGGGAAAAGTGTCCTGATCATGACGGACAACACAGTGGCCATGTATTACCTCAACAAAAAGGGAGGTGTAGGGTCACTCCCGCTGTGCAGAGAGGCGATGCAGCTCTGGTTCTGGGCGATACAGCAAGGAATCTCACTCTCGGCAGGTCATCTGGCCGGAGAGGAGAATGCGGCGGCAGACGCTCTGAGCAGGCAGAGCATGGTCTTCCACGAGTGGGAGTTAGCTCAGGAAGTCCTTCAGGGGATCTTTGCCATTTGGGGAACCCCTCAAGTGGATCCATTTGCGACCCATGACAACCAAAAGTGCGAGACATATTGCTTGAGGGAACTCATTGTGGATTGGTCATTCCCACTTCTGTACGCATTTTCTCTGCTCCCCATCTTTCCTCAGGTTCTAAGGAGTTTGGTGGTTCGGGTCCCGCATGATCCTAATTGCTCCAGATTGAGCCAGGAGAGAGTGGTACCTAGACCTTTTAGAAATGTCCATCTGTCTTCCACGCCGTCTTCCCCAACGAAAGGATCTTCTCTCGCGAGAGGGGGGGTCGGGTTCTCCATCCAGAGGTATAGACTCTCAACCTTCACGCTTGGTTTCTGAAAGGTTGATATATAAAGATTGAGACCTCCCGGATGATGTGATGGAGGTGTTGCTTTCGGCCAGGCATCCGGCAACCAAATCCCTGTACCGTTGGTGTAAGTTTTGCAACTGGTGTCGATCCTTTTCAGTGTTCCATTCTGAGGGTTCTTGCTTTCTTTGGTCCACAAGGGTCTTCAAGTGGGTACCATTTAAGGTTACCTGGCAGCACTGTCTATTTTCAAGCGCTCGTCTGAAGAATGTTCTTATTTTACGATTCCTTTGATTACCCAGTTTCTAAAAGGGCTCACAAATGTGTTCCCGCCATCCCCTTTTCAGGTGCCGGTTTGGGATCTGAATGTAGTCTTGAAATTCTTGATGGGTGCTCCGTTTAAACCTTTGCACTCTTGTCCTTTGAGACTGTTGACCTTCAAGACGTTTTTCTTGATTGGAGTTACAGGCACTTTCATCTAAGCCACCCTTTACTGTGTTCCACAAGGATCGGTTGTACTGAGGGTACGTCCGTCCTTCCTACTTAAGGTACTGTCTGAGTTTCATTTGAGCCAGAAGGTGGTACTTCCGGCTTGCTATCCTCCTCCTCCTCATCCTGGTAAGGAAGAGGAGAGACTACATAGGTTGGACCCTAGGAGAGCTTTGTGCTTTTATATTTCTAGGATGTCCAGGGCCAGAGTAGACAACCAACTTTTTGTGGGGTACACTGGACACCGATTGGGCCAGGCTGTTGCCAAACAGACCTTGTCCAGGTGGATTAGCCTCACCATTGTTGAATGTTACAGATTGGCTGTCAAGGACCCTCCTGAGGGTTTGCAAGCTCGCTCCACCAGGGGTGTGGCTACATCCACAGACCTCCATCGGGTAGTTCCTGTCAAGAACATTTGTGATGCTGCAACGTGGTCTTCCATCCACACCTTTGTCAAGCATCAAGATATGGCCTTTGGTAAAGCAGTGCTTTATTCTGCCATCTAATTGGGTTTATCTAAATTCTTATCCCTCCTCTTATCCCTCCTCCAATCACTGATACTGCTCTGGGAGTCAAAGATGTGGAATATGTTGGAGGACACAATCCATTCAAAGAACAAATTACTACCAACTGGTAACGTTCTTTCGACTGGATGTTCCCCCAACGTATTTCTCATCACCTGCCCCTCTGAAGAATTTCATATGCTACTGCAGCTTGCTTTCCCACAAGGCTATATGCAGTCAAGTAGGCATTGTGTGCGGTTGTCATACGTTGTGGAGGGAAAAAACATGAACCGAGGCTACATGCACGGTGCATGCTACTTATAACGGAGGCCTTCGAGGGACATTGACCTGACGCCTTTGACGCAGGACGCCCTCTGCCGAAAAATTTCTGAAGCAGCACAGCTGTGGACATTACATGTCAAAGATGTGGAATACGTTGGAGGAACATCCAGTCGAAAGAACGTTACCAGTTGGTAAGTAACTTGTTCTTTGAGGCTTTTCTTGAAAGTGGTGCTATAGGATGCAGTGCAGATGTGAAGTGGTAGGGTGTTGCATGCTCTGGGGGCCCACTGGGTAAATGCTTGTTTTTATGTGCATGTTAGTTTGCAGAGTGGAATGTGTAGATTAAGTTGGCTAGCTTGTCTGTCTTTCGTGTGGGTGATGTGTTTCAACTTGTTGTGATGGTAAAATGGGGTTTTGATGTTGACTTTTTAAAATAAAATGCTGTCCTTTGAAGGCAATTTTCTGAGGGCATTCCCATAATCCAGCTTGGACAGAAATGTATTTGGACTGCAGTGTAGACATCTTATCTTTCAGAGAATGTGCAGTTGTAGGTTGCATGTTTTGGTTACAGGAGCTATGTGGTGTGTAAAGGAATTTAAAGTTACTCACTCTAGTGACTAATGTACTCCTAGCCTACAGTCTCCTTTCCTCCATACTGTATGGGCGTCCAATGCTAGAGACGGGAACGGAACATTTTTCACCAGAAAAAATGTCTTTCCCCTTTAAAATTAGTTGCGCATTTGGGGCGGCCCAGAAGCATGCGCTCCCCTGACTTCGCCCTCCTGCAGCACACCTAAGTCCCCTTTGACTCATTGGCTAGATTTGAACTGCCTAACAACGTTGCTCATTAAGGGGGAAGGATGATGGGATGTATGGAGGAAAGGGGACAATGGACTAGGAGTTAGTCGCTACAGTGAGTAACTTATAATTACTCCTACATCCTATCCCCTTTCCTCCAAACTGTATGGGCGATTACCACTGATGGAAGCCCCAAGGAGGAGAGACGTTGCCATCCCTACCCTAAGAGAACAGGTTCCTGAGGACCGCTTGCCCGAAGGCCGCATTTGATCTTGCACTGCCGTATAGGCAATAATGCTTGCAGAATGGAGAGGGGGTAGCCCCAGGTGGCAGCCCTGCTGATTGTTTGCCATGGCGCGTGCTTCGGCAAGACAACCGCCGTTGCCTTGCCCTTGACAGCATGAGCGTGCATGTTTGCTGGTACCTTCATATGCTGTCCCTTGTAGGCCTCTTGAATGGCTGTGACCATCCACCTAGCTATGGAGGCCTTTGATTCCCGACCACCTGCTTTTGAACCACCGGGGGTGACTAACAATGCATCAGACTTGTGGAAGCCCTTTGTCCTGTCTAGGTAGAATTTTAGGGCTCTCCTGACGCCGAGACAGTGTAACACCTTTTCTGCCTCCTCCTCTGGATTTGGAAAGCAAGTTGGAAGGACTATTTCCTCATTAAGGTGAAGACACCACTATTGGGAGAAACGCTGGGTTGGTGCGGAGCACTACCTTGTCACAATGAAACGTGGTATAGGGCTCCAACACCACGAGGCCTGTATCCCGGTGATTCTGCGCGCTGAGGTAAGGGCCACCGGCAGCGCTGTCTTGAGTGTGACCAATCTGATGTCGACAAACGCCATAGGCTCCAATGGTTTGTGCGCCATGGCCCGCAGAACCACAATGAGGAACCAGACCGGGTGCAGGCATCTGATTGGGTGGGGGGGGGGCGATATGTAATCTTTTCAGCCCCGCCAGATGCCGCTTGACCACAGGGTTGCACGTAGAGTCACTGCCAATGTTCTGGTATGCCCCTAAGGCCGCTAGTTAAGTACAGCATGTGTCGACCTGAAGCCCCAATTCTGCCAGGTGTGCCGAGAACGGGTCTACACCTATTTCCTTGTCCCAGAACCTGGTCCATTTGCTCCTATATTGGTTCCTGGTGGAAACACTTCTTGCCATCTGAATAATCTCTAGGTTGTCCTGAGACAGGCAAAGGTGCCGCAGAGTTATGTGCTCATGAACCAGGCTACTAGGGCTAATTTCTCCAGTGACTGGTGGAATACCGGCCTTCCTTGGTGAGCTAGGAGCAGAGCTGACCTCACAAGGAGAGGCACCGGGGGCTGAGCCGAGAGTTGTAGGAGGTCCGAAAACCATGGTCTGGCCAGCCACTGTGGCACTATTAGAATTAGCAGAACAAGAGAAAAGGTCCACCACTAACTCGGTGGACAAACACAGGGCACACTTATGTCTGACAAACGTCAGTGAATAGTACATCAATTTTAAAGCAAAAATAATGTTTTATTTTATTTTAGTTGCTTTCCTTCAAGACAACTATCTCTACTAAATTTGACATTTGTAACCTAAAATAGTTAACATTTAACGTGCACTTTATATGAAGTAAATACATTGTGTATAACAAAAGCAAAGAAATTCAGCAATTTATAATCATTATGAGCAAACAAAGATTTATGACATTAACATTATCTCAGTAAAAAACATGAGATTCAAATTCTTACAAAGCAAATGTACGACGCGTTTCGGGACTAGCCATTCTTCAGGTACAATTTTCAAGCTTTAATTTTCCTGTAGTTTAGAATAAAGATAAGAAAATATAGGGATTGTGTTCAGTTGAGGAGTATATATTGGATTTCGACAACAACCATTAAAGAATTCAAAAAATACACAACTGACCTGTGTTCATAGGGTGCCAATGATAACTGGGCCAAATTAAGCGGGATCTAATGGCTGATAAGGTCTTCTAGATGTTAGTTTATGTATCGGACTGATACCTAGTAGAGAAATACATATTTACAAAAACTAATCATGAGTCTTATATGTGCAAAAACCGCGAGTGGGACCAAGTCGCTCTACAAAAGCGCTGGGTCCCACTCCACGGTTATTTCATCTGTTTTTTCAAAAACATAACATTCGGCTCACCGTGTTCCTATGTGATAGTTGATTCAGTATGGAGTTTTCAGTGCAAAAAGCATCATTTGCAAATTTCGGCTACATATCAATGATGGTATTGTCCACGTTTGCCTTCCGATATTATCCACACCACCGTTCTGTAAATGGCGACAGTGAATATTGATTACAATATTATCTCAACCGATCCTAGCTTGTGTTAAGGCTACTTCGCCGTGCAGTTGTAACCGTTTGATATACGGCCAACTTACTTGTGTTTCTTGATATTCCACAGACGACTAGGAGTTAAAATCATCTTCGTGGCACGTTCGCGATGTAACAGTAGACGTTCCACTGTCTACTCAAGCCCAGTGGGACACCGTTTGTTCTTCCTTGTTACTGCACTCTTTCTCGTAATTCTTTCGTATCCGGAGAAGACGCGTGAGTGTTTTCGCTGTCAATTGGAGTAACGTTGTTGGCTGGGCAACCGTGAGGGTTGTTGGGTAATTAGAACCTCACTGAAAACCCTGTCGATGCAGAGCGCCATTTTGGAGTGTCATGCCGCATAATGAAAATCAATATGTTGTAGATGTTCGATTGCATTAATCAAGTACAATTAATCAGAATTTTAAGGGGACCCTGCCCTGCAATAATTGCAACAATTGCAACAACCTGATAAAAGGGGAATATTTGAATCATCCCCATAGGGGAAACAAGATGCAATTACGTCATACAACCACATGCGACTCAAGAACATCATCTATGGCATTAAATGTCCCTGCAGAATTGTTTACGTAGGGATGACAACGAAAAAAGCAAAAACTCGTTGGTCTGAGCATAAGGCCAATATCAGACTAAAAAATGAACGCTCACCAGTAGCACAACATTTTTTTTTTAAACTTTTCTTTATTGGCATAGAAAGAGTACAGATTACCCACACAGTATATACATCAGATGGTAACGCAGTTGCATGTATGACATTTCATATATTGAGGATACCAATTAGGGAGATGTGCTCTTAGACATACAATACAGAGTGCTCAAGTGATAGCAGGGGTTAACACATCAAGTAGAGGTGATGATACAAGTTCAATGTCCTCTTTGTTCTTCAGATAACAACAGAACTCTGTCCATACGTTTTTAGGGCAGGAAGTCAATGGGAGGGTATTAGTGTAGTCCTCCTCGCACACCTGGGTCCAGGTCAGGGCCTTCAGCCACATCTCGAATGATGGGGGAGAGCGGCGCTTCCAGCATTGTAGGATACATTTTTTAGCTACCATGGTGGCAACATTCAGAAATTTAGCCATCTTTCCAACCTCAGGTTCATCCCACACTCCAAACAGGACAGCAAGAGGTGCAGGAGAGATTTGAGTCATTATTATTTCAGATAAGGCCTCAATAATGGCCTCCCAGTATGGGCCCAGGGCCTCACAGGGCCAGAACATGTGTATGTGATTGGCAGCAGTGGATTTGCATCTAGGGCACGTCTGAGCCTGGCCAGGCATGAACCTTCCTACCCTGTGCGGCGTGTAGTATAGGCGGTTAAGGAGTTTGTATTGCATGCATCTATATCTGGCGTTGAGGGAGGTTTTACGTGTGTGTAAGCACATCTTGTTCCACAATACATCTGAAAGGGGCACGCCCAGTTCGCTACTCCACAAGTCACGCGCCGGTTGCAATGCCTCTTCAATGCTAGCCATTTGTATTTTATATAACGATGAAGTTATGCCTCTGGCCCCAGCCGAGTTAGCTATATATTGGATTTCGGGCGAGTCTGGGGGCTCATCTGGGTGGGAGGGCCACCAAGCGCAAATTGCTGCACTTAACCTTAAATACTGCAGCATCTCGAGTGCCGAGCCGGAGTGACCGGGTCTCCACGTCTGCGGGGTAATGAACTTCCCATCAGGGAAAAGGTCGGTCAACGCTCGGTAGCCCAGGTTATCCCAGCGTTCCATTAGGAGTTTATCATGAGTAGGGCTGAAACCCGGGAACTGCCAGATGGGCAGCCACTTGTAGTATGGGTGGTGGCCGGTGTTTACCTGGAGTAATCGCTTCCAGGCCATGATTGTGGCCGCTACGGGGTCAGCAGGGGCATCAGCTCGGAATGTGTGGTGAAGAATAAGGGATAGAGGACTGACTTCCTTACATGCCAGTCTCTGAAGTTTCACATGTGGGGGAGGGTCCGTAAATGTATACCAGTGTGAGGCATGTTGTGCTTGTGCGGCAGTCCAGTATTTTGTGAAATCCGGGGCAGTGAAGCCACCCTTCTCATAGGGAAGAGCCATATGCTGCCACTTTTTCCTCACCGCTCCAGAGTGCCACAGAAAGTGGGCGCAGGCCGTGTGGAGGTCCCTGAAGTATCGCCTTACGGGCCAGATTGGCACATTCACGAAGATGTAAAGCAACTTGGGGATAATGATCATTTTAATCAAAGAAAGCCTGCCCGACAGCGAAAGTGGCAGACTACGCCATTTCGACAACCGGGCCTCCATTAGCTGCGCCGCAGCTGTATAGTTGTCAGCTATCAATGATGGCCTACTGAGGGAAACACGCACTCCAAGGTAACCGATACCCCCGGTCGACCAACGAAGGGGAAATTCACAATCCGGTCGGGGGGTTGCCGCCGTTAGTGGGAAGATGTCGGACTTAGTATAGTTGATTGTGGAGCCTGAGAATGTGCCTATTTTAATTACATCTCGGAGAATGGGGTCTAAATGAGCAGCCGGGTCTCTGATGTATAAGAGTACATCATCTGCATACAATGAGATGATCTCCGGGGTGTCTCGCATACGTATGCCTTTCCGTTCGTGTTTGTCCCGGACACTGTCAGCCATAGGTTCGATAGCAAGTGCAAAAAGTATTGGGGAGAACGGGCAATCTTGGAGAGTGCCTCTGTACAGCGCGAAGGGAGGGGAGACTTTAGAGTTGATGGGAACTCTAGCCACTGGGTCCGTGTATAACAGCTTAATGTATGATATCATTCGTGGGCCAATTCCCATTTTGTGGAGCACTGCCCACATATACTGCCATGACACCATGTCGAACGCCTTCTGGGCGTCAAGAGTAACTGCCACAGCATGGGCATTGGGGTCAATTCTAGATATGACATTGAACAGTCGGCGGATGTTGAGGGGCGTGGATCTGCCGGGAACGAATCCGCTCTGATCAGGGTGAATCAGGTAGGTCATTATCGGGAGGAACCTGCTCGCAATGATCTTGGCAAAAATGTTTGTGTCTATGTTGATTAAAGACAGGGGTCTATAAGACCCGCATTCATCTGGTGGCTTGCCAGGTTTGGGGAGTACAGTTATAACAGCCTCACATAGAGAATGGGGCAGAGTACCTAGTTCGAGCGATTCATTCCAGACTTCAAGGAGTCTGGGTGCCAGGATGGCTACATGTTCCTGGTAAAACTCCGAGGTAAGACTATCTGGGCAAGGTGCTTTGCCCTTTGGGCAGCTAGATATGGCTGTGGTTATCTCATCAAGAGTGAACGGGACCTCTAGCTGATTTCTGGTGACGTGGGAGATGAGGGTCATGGGGATTTGTTCAAGAAGGAGGTCAGTGTCTTGCAGGCTATGTTCTTGTTGGGGGGCGTATAGGGCTGTGTAGAATGCGGTGAAAGTTTCCAGAATGTGTTGGTCGGACCAGCCCAGTGCCCCGGAGGCGTCATGGATGCAGTCTATACGTGTCCTGCCACTCTCTGCACGGGCCAGACTGGCAAGCGTACTGCCGGGTCTGTCCCCCTCGCCATACTTCCGGGCAGTCATGGGACGGGCATGGTACTGCAACTCACTATGGGCATGGGCCTCGACCGTTTCAAGTTCCGACCTGATTTGTGCCAGTATGATCGGGGAAGGGGCAGAAGCATATTGCTTTTCGAGGTCTTTTAGCTTCACCTCCGACTGCTGTAAGCTATTTCTAATGGCTTTGAGGACCCCAGCCTCCCTGGATATACACATCCCCCTAATGAAGACCTTAAAAGCCTCCCACCGCACTACATCGGAAGTATCCTGTGTGTTATTACATTCAAAAAAGGTGTTGATATCGGCCAGGATTTCAGCTTTGAAAACTATATCTTGGAGGGCCTCAGATTTGAATCGCCAAGATGAGCGGCAGGGTTGGTCACGCTCCAGTGTGATTCGTAGAATTACTGGTGAGTGGTCCGAGAGTGTGCGTGGGAGTATCTGTGTATCTGCAGTCTTGCCTACCAGTTCGCCCGATATGAGGAACAGATCTATTCTCGATAGACTATCATGCACCGAGGAATAAAAGGTATACTCTCTCGACTGTGGGTGGAGGACTCTCCATACGTCTCTGAGTCCTAGCGTGTTCATGTGTGTGTGCAGTCTAATGGCCGCGCGTGTGACAGCCCTACGTGCGTTCCAATGTCTGTCCAGGACGGTGTCTAGTATCAGATTCATGTCTCCCCCCCCATATGATAGGGACCCTTGTATATTTCAACAGTACGGAGGTGATTGCATCAAAGAAGTCTGGAGCGTCGAAGTTGGGGGCATATGTGTTCACCAAAAGGCATTCCCTGTTTGCAAGTAGACAGTGGAGTATCACATACCTGCCTTCAGGGTCAATGTGACTGGTACGCAGTAGGAACTGGACCGATTTATGAACCAGAGTGAGTACTCCTCTAGACTGAGTGGAGTATTTTGTATAGTATCTGGTAGCACCCCAACTCGGGGCAAGACAAGCCGTTAAACGCCCTAAAGCGTGTGTTTCCTGTAGAAGGAGTACCTTAATTCCATGCCTCTGGGCATATGCAGTTATTCTACGTGCCTTGGTAAAGGTACTCAGCCCCCGAACATTCCATGTCATAATGTTAAGAGACATAGGGTGGTATCATGGAACATCCCAGCTACGATAGGCTCCTCTGTGCTACGATAGGCTCCTCTGTGCAGTGTTACGTGGTCAACTGCAGCATACACACAGTGTTGCAATCATGCACCCCTTTTCCATGCCTTTTCCATTAACATAATTCCCCCTTTTACTACCCCCCTCCCTCACTGCCCACCCCCAATTTACAGTGTAGACCCCCCCATTACCAACATATGTGCCAACAATTCCCCAAGTCCAGGCGCCTCCAGCGGAGCCAGAGGCCGCATCTAGACAACAGTCGGCGGGCAACACCCAACGGGGGCGTGTCCCCACCGTTGCCCAACGGGGGCCCAAAAACAGTGGCAACAAGGTGAAAACAAAAAATAACATTGCAACTGCAGTGAGGTGCGCTGTTGCCGTGTGAATGTAAGGGCGGACAGAGTATACTGCCCGAGGTAGGTTCCTGCGGTGGGCGAATCCAGTGCATGATCCCTGAAGTCTGTATGTCAGCCCAAAAGCATAGAGCACGGAAGCAATAGTAGTTAGGGCAAGCGGCCGATTACCAGCCACAGGGACAAGTGCCGGTATGTGTTTAAAACATTGGAACCAGAGCCGACAACCCAGTCGCTAGCAACAGGGATCTATATTTGCTGATTAAAGAGCGGTGTTGCCATCATCACGTTGAGTAGATAGGATCACCAGATATAGTTCAGCATAGTCAACTAGTCCGGAGCATGCTTATGCGTTATTGGCACGGGCCCCCTCTGGATTAGGAAGTGGAATCTGCACCTCGATAAATCTCGTTGCCTCATCAGGGACAGTGAAAAAGAACAGTTTGCTGTTGTGAGTAATCTTGAGTCTCGCGGGGAACAGGATGGCATAAGGAACATTGCTCTCTCTGAGCAGTTTGACGCCTAAGAATTGCCTTCTCTCTTGCTGCACTCCGACAGAGAAATCCGGTAAAATCCTGATAGTATGGGCCTCCCAGCGCAAGTCACCCTTCTCTCTCGCCAGGTAAAGGATAAGGTCTCTGTCACGATAATTAAGGATCCTGGCGATGATGGGTCTGGGAATATCGCCTGGTCTGGGGCGCGGGGACAGAGCCCGTTGCGCTCGCTCAACTGTAAAGTATGGTGACAAGGAGGGGTTCCCTAGAAGATCCTTGAGTAGACATTCGACGGCATCTTCCATGCGTCCCTTGAGGGCATTTTCAGGGACCCCGATAATGCGCAGGTTGTTCCTGCGGGAGCGCGACTCCAAATCTTCACATTTCGCTTTCACATTTTTCATGTCGCGGGTCAGAGATGCAACCGTATCCTGTAGTGCGTGTATGTTGTCTTCGTTTGTCGATATCCTATCATCAGCCTCCGTGATTCTAGTTCCGGCCTGATCCACTCGTGCCTTGAGCGAGGCGACGTTAGCATTGATGTCATCCAACCTCTCATGAAAGGCAGCAAAGTTTTTGGCCATTGATTCCATCAATGTGGTGAGGTCCGGCGGCTGGGGAGCAGGGTGAGGGGCGATCTCAGGCTCCTCTTGTTCGGGAGACACCCGGTCAGCCTCGGCCCTCGGGACAGATTTAGCAAACCTGTCCATAACTCCCCCCTTGTTAGCCCCTTTGGTTCTGTTCGACATTGTATGCTTGGGCTGATGATGCAGGAGGCCCACGAGTGATGCTCCACAAAGGGGGAACCTGGGAAGGGCTACGGGCACTGGACTGGACACCAACCGACGTTGTAGGTGGGCCCAGGAGGAGCAAAGACCGCAGCTGGGTATGTGGAGAACAGGCGGACAGGATTCAGCTGGGGGAGGCTGTAGAGAGATGGCCACAGCAATGGCAGACCAGATAGCCTCACGGACCGATGATAGTGGCTGGGGGTCCAATGGAGGCAGGTGTTCGCTGCTAGGCAAATGTGCAATGTGGTGGTGATGAGGCAGCTATACCAAGATGGGCCCCGCTAGTGCTGCATGTCTCAATGTTGATATAGGCGTGATCTACTGATAATGATGCGTAGGGTAGAAAGCTGCCGCCCCAGCCGGGCCCAGCAGCAGGCTCCGCAGGGTGCTAAACGGCGGATGATGGGAACGGGATCCCCCACAGGCGGGAACAATGCAGGCGAGCACCGTCAGTATAATTAGCCCCGCGGCAGGCCAGGCGGGTCCCTTCAGCATGCAGCCGTGGCCACAGCCGCCAGGAGCGAAGAGCGCAGCCCCCACCCCCTCACCAGATCTGACGGGGAACAGCCGGGTGCAGCCTCGCTGTCTCTGGAGGCAGCCGGGACACGGCAGAAGTAGGAGCTCCGTTGCAAGTGGCCGAGGGAGGGGGGGGAGACGCGGCCCCCGCTCCAGCGCAGGGCACAGCCGCCGTCCCACGGCAGAGCAGCCCAGTTGATGCTGATGAGGGCAGCTCTCCACAGGCGCGCGGGGCCCCCAGGCGCCCGCCGCAAGTCAGCAGGCGAAGATCACAAGCGTACAGTGCGCTGCCGCGCCACAGGCCGCGGCCGCAGGGATTCCGCTCACAGAGGGCCGGGCCACGACTTGGTCACCGGCAGCCCCGCACTCCCCGGAGGCAGCCGGGATTCGGCAGAAGCGGGAGCTCTGTTGTGGGTGGCAAAGGAAGGGGGGGGAGACGCGGCCCGCGCTACGGCGCAGGTCACAGCCGCCATCCCGCGGCACCGCAGCCCAGCTGATGTAAATGAGGACAGCACTCCACAGGCACGCGGGTCCCCCAGGCGCCCGCCGCAGGGCAGCAGGCGATGATGATCACAGGCTTTCAGACGCTGCCCCGCCGCAGGCCGCGGCCGTTGGGACACCACTCGCAGAGGGCCAGACCACGACTCGGCCACAGGCAGCCCCCCGGTGCAAGATCTGGACCAAACTCGCAGGGTGCAGGGCAGGGATGTCAGACAGCAGATGCACCGAGTTATAGGCAACAGGACCCCATATGCCGCAGATGTAGATGGATAATAGCCGACGCTACACGGAGCCAAGAAGCTAAGCAGCCATCTTGGGCTGCTCAACAGCGCCACCCCCAGCACAATATTTTTTTAAAGAATCTCACACTATTGCCCAAATTAAATTCATCATTTTGGAGCAGGTAACTCTACCAAGGAGAGGTGGCAATCTGGCAAAAACTCTGTTACAGCGTGAACTATACTGGATTGACAAATTAGAATCAATGTACCCAAAAGGAATGAACGTTGATTGGGACATGAGCTGTCATCTGTAAATCAATGAATGCCATACATTTGAAACTGTAGAACAACTATTGTGAGTGTAACCTTAGCAGTTTGGAGTATTAGGTTACAGCAATTTACAATCTCGAATTCAGTGCGCTTCTTATTAAGATTAATGCAATCGAACATCTACAGCATATTGATTTTCGTTATGCGGCATGACACTCCAAAATGGCGCCCTGCATCGACAGGGTTTTCAGTGAGGTTTTAATTACCCAACAAACCTCACGGTTGCCCAGCCAACAACGTTACTCCAATTGACAGCGAAAACACTCACGCGTCTTCTCCGGATACGAAAGAATTACGAGAAAGAGTGCGGTAACAAGGAAGAACGAACGGTGTCCCTCTGGGCTTGAGCAGACAGTGGAACATCTACTGTTACATCGCAAACGCGTCACAAAGATGATTTTAACTCCTAGTCGTCTGTGGAATATCAAGAAACACAAGTAAGTTGGCCGAATATCAAACGGTTACAACTGCACGGCGAAGTAGCCTTAATACAAGCTAGGATCGGTTGAGATAATATTGTAAACAATATTCACTGTCGCCATTTACAGAGCGGTGTTGTGGATAATATCGGAAGGCAAACGTGGACAATACCATCATTGATATGTAGCCGAAATTTGCAAATGATGCTTTTTGCACTGAAATCTCCATACTGAATCAACTATCACATAGGAACACGGTGAGCCGAATGTTATGTTTTTGAAAAAACAGATGAAATAACCGTGGAGTGGGACCCAGCGCTTTTGTAGAGCGACTTGGTCCCACTCGTGGTTTTTGCACATATAAGACTCATGATTAGTTTTTGTAAATATGTATTTCTCTACTAGGTATCAGTCCGATACATAAACTAACATCTAGAAGACCTTGTCAGCCATTAGATCCCACTTAATTTGGCCCAGTTATCATTGGCACCCTATGAACACAGGTCAGTTGTGTATTTTTTTTAATTCTTTAATGGTCGTTGGCGAAATCCAATATATACTCCTCAACTGAACACAAGCCCTATATTTTCTTATCTTTATTCTAAACTACAGGAAAATTAAAGCTTGAAAATTGTACCTGAAGAAGGGCTAGTCCCGAAACGCGTTGTACATTTGCTTTGTGAGAATTTGAATCTCATGTTTTTTACTGAGATAATGTTAATGTCATAAATCTTTATGTTTGCTCGTAATGATTATAAATTGCTGAATTTCTTTGCTTTTGTTATACACAATGTATTTACTTCATATAAAGTGTACGTTAAATGTTAACCATTTTAGGTTACAAATGTCAAATTTAGTAGAGATAGTTGTCTTGAAGGAAAGCAACTAAAATAAAATAAAACATTATTTTTGCTTTAAAATTGATGTACTATTCACTGACGTTTGTCAGACACAAGTGTGCCCTGTGTTTGTCCACCGAGTTAGTGGTGGACCTTTTCTCTTGTTCTACTTTGTTATGGTCTTTTAGCTGAGACCTACTCAGGAGCACCTAAATTTCAATAGGACAAAAGGTAATTTCAGTGAATTATTGACAAACCTTATTTTTCAAACAACAAGAGTGCACCTCTACACTTCATTTCTGACTATTAGAATTAGCCTCAGGTGGCGAGCCTCTCTGATCTTGCAGAGGACTGTGGATTAGAGGAGTCGGAGGGAATGCATAAACCCACATCCCCCCCATCAAGTCTCTGCCCTGCCCCATCCATGATGTAAACTGCTGGCATCTGTGGTTGTGTTTCGTGCTGATCCCACCTGCTGAACATCTCCTGCAGAACCTGTTTGTTTAGCTGCCACTTGTAGTTGTTAACCCCCAGCCTGAGTCTGTCAGCCTCTAGGTTGGCTTGCCCAAAGCCACATGTTGTGGGCAATGGCCCATTCCCGTATGTTGATGGGGAGTCCACACAGGGGAGGAGATATGGTGCCCCCGTGTTTGTTGAGGTAGTACATGCAGGTGGAACTGTCAGTCTGAACACAGACTGGGCTGTTCTTGATCAGAGGGAGGTAGGCCCTGAGAGCCAGCCATATGGCCATTAGTTCGAGCCAATTGGTGTGATTCTTCTGGTCCTCCCTTGTCCACAGACCATGCACACTGTGGTTGTCCAGAGTGGCTCCCCTACCATCCAGGGAGGAGTCTGTAGTAATGGTATATGCAGGCATGGGTTGGGGGTCTGAATGGTCTGCCCACCATAAGAGTGGTGTCCTGCCTCCACCACACCAAATCCTGGTTGAGATGTACAGGGATGGTGACTAACACCGCTTGGGAGCCTGTTTCCAGGTTCCATGAGGCTGAGAAGTGTAACTGCACCCTCCTCATTTTGAGTCTGGTATGCAGAACGGTCAGGAGGCTTGCTGCCATAATCCCTAGAAGGTGTTGGAATCACCAAGCCAAAGTTTCTGACCTGCTGTGAAAATGCCCAGTAATGACATTTAGAGCCGCCACATTCTCCATGGTGGGGAAGATCTGCTGCTCCTTGGTATCCCACCTGAGACCCAGTAAGAGTAAGGTTTGTGTAGGCTTGACCTGAGACTTTCCAAGGGTGATGGAGAACCCCAGTTCTAGAGAATATCCATTAGTCTGGAGACTGTATTCCTCACCTCCACTGGTGATTCCACCCTGACCAACCAGATGTCTAAGTATGGGTACACATGGTGGCCCTTCGACCTGAGCAGTGCCGCCACCACATTCATGAGTCTTGTAAATACTCTTGGGGCTGAGTTGAGCCCGAATTGAAGGACCTTGTACTGGAAGTGGGAGCCCATAACCGGGAACTGGAGGAAGAACCGGTGGGGATGCCATATTGGGACGTGTAGGTATACATCCTTTAGCTCCAGGGAGCATGTCCAGTCTTCCCCACACAGATACTTTACCATCAGCACTGGCGTAACCATCTTGAACTTTTGGAGGGGTAAGAAAAGGTTTAAGAAGGATTGATCCAGAACCACTTTCAGGCCTGCCTGGTTCTTCTGTATTGTGAAGATACAAGAGTAAATCCCCAAGCTTCTTTGAGATGGGGGGAACTTCCTCCACTGCCTTATTCACAACCAGTGAACGTATCTCTGCAAGGAGAGATGGTGTCCCGATCTGGGGGAGAGGAAAGGATGGGGGGGATTTGTGGGATGGGAAGGTGGAACCCCTGTGATACCACAGAGAGGATCCATGGATCCGCAAAGAGAGCCAGCAAGGACTGAAAATGAAGAGCACGCCTGCACCCCCCACATCGGAGGACTGTGGACCTTGATGATCACGTCATTGCTCCATTAAGTCCTGCGCCACAATTTTGGCTTCAGCCAACCCAGCCTTGAAAGAAGCCTGCTGTGAGCTGGCTGCTCTGGGAGGAAATCTGCAATCTCCCGCCAAAGCCTCCGATTTGCGGCATCCACCTTAGCTTGTTGCAGGTGGAGGCCGGGATTGGGATATAACTTTTTTTGCCATAAGCTTCCACAACTTTTTCCTCCTTGCCAAGTAATGCTGAAGTGGATGTTTGTCGTCTGGTGTACATGGAAGCCGCCGCAATGACTGATGAATGTGGCTGCGGGGGCACCGATGGGAGTAGCGAGTCTCCCTATGCCTGCCTATATTATGCATTCAGCTGCTTGTTAGTTTGCGGCGTAGAATGGGTTTTCGTCCAGCCCTTCCTTGCCAAGGCCACCACATCTTTTTGGAGCAGGAGGCCCAATCTGTGGGTCAAACGGATGTTTAACACCTCTGCTAGGACCCCCACTTCTGGTTGCTCCTTCTGTGGCCAAGGAATGCCCAGGTATTCCGCTAATCCAGCTAACCGGTCATAGAAGGCCCTTGCAGAAGAAGAGGTGTCCTGCTCATCCTCCTTGTTCCCCTGATCCGCTGTGTTCTGTGGATCTGTATTATCTGCAGGCAGCGTGCTTAGGGGTGCCGTGACCTGGGGACCACTGGCAGCTGAGGCCAGAATCTACGTGAGTTGAGAGGGCATCAAGCCTAGACTTGGAGCCAGCGACGGTTGGTTTGGAGCCGGGATGCCGGCGCATAGGCAGGATAATGTCTTGGAATTATTTTTAATTTTTATTAGTTTTCATATAAACACAAGGAAAGCTAGCCAACTGTTCCAAGGCAGCGCCCCATACAGCATCATCTGTATTCCAGTCACAATGCAACCTATCTTAACTCCAAGCCCCCTCCTCCCTTAGTACACCTTTCCCCACACACATGTCCAAACAAACCCCCTATTTATTGTAAAAAAAATCATCATGACTAATGCAGCTGGATTCCCTCAAGCCCAACTTAAGTTCCACCCCTTTCTCCGTCTCACTGCTCTCTGCATCAAACAGGGCTTGTAACACCACTTCCAAAGCCCTGATCCCTGTTGTATTGTCCCCTTGCCTAGTCCGTACTGCCCCCTCCACACCGTTGTTTCAGCCAATGCCCACCTCATATCTCGCCACCACTCGTTAATATATGGACCCCCGGGGGACTTCCATGCCATAGCAATTCTGCGTTTAGCCTTCAATTTAGTGGTGGGCTTTGCCCCTTTAGGATGTGGGAAATGGCCCAATAGTCCTGCAGCAGGAGACTTCAGAAGCCCTCCACTACTGTTCCATTATCGGACGTGTCCAGAAAATATGGAGCATACCCACCTCTTCTCCTTTGCACCTAGGGCATACCTGCTCTGCAGAGCCTGGGAACCGTGAAATTCACTCGGGTGTCATATATGCTCTATGTGTAATCTGCAGCGGTATCAATTGCAATCTTGCATTTCGCGACACCTTCTTGGTATACCAATACCACTGCCCATTGTGCGTCCGTAAACAGGGCTCCCAGGTCCTCCTCCCATTTAATCCTTATTTCTAGAGAGGTGGAAGTCCTATTAATTAACAGGAAGTCATATATCCTGGCTATGGTATGCCCCCCTCCGATATGTCATACAAAATATCTACCATGGCGTGTTCCTTCAATTCACTATATGGTGGCCATCTCTGCACTATTGCCCCTTTAATAGTATTGTGCAACATGTATTGGCCTGTATGCAAGCCTGTATGGTCATGCAAGCCTGTATGGTCGGCCAATTCTTCAAATGGGGTGAATGAAGCATCCTGCAATAGGTCCCCTACTATGGCCACCCCGTGAGGTTCCCAGTGTACTCATATCATTTGTCTTGCCAGCGACAAGGTGGCCACCACTACCAGGGGTATCTGGGCCAAAAACAGGTCTGTGAGCCCCATCACTGCTGATGATCTATCCCACATCCTTACTCCCAAGGACACTAAGTGCAATCTGTGTACTCCCCGGGGCTTCTTATTCCAGACTATTTCCTTTAGGTAATACTGTGACCTTGCGGCCTGCAGCATCAATATGTCTAGAGTTGGGTAATCAGTAAGCCAGTCCAACACAAATTGCAGCTGTCCCGCTATGTAGTATAGATCGAAGCACGGGACCCTAATGCTTCTTCCTATGGCCTGTGTAACGTGGAAAGTGCTATCCTGTTCGCCCCACCCCCGTTCTACGGGAAGCTTCTGCTAACTATCTAGTATTCTGAAGGACTGTGGTATATAGTATGGGACGTTCACAAAAAAATGCAGCAGTCTGGGCAACACTAACATTTTCAACAATGCTGCCCTCCCCATCAATGAGAGGGGCAGCTTGGTCCAAAACTTCATAGAGCCTTGGATACCCGCTACCTGTCGCGTGTTGTGTTCATGCTCTGTAGCCGGATTGTGATATATGTTGACCCCTAAATATTTAAACGTGGACACTGCCCACCGTATAGCCAAAACCGCAAGCGCCCCTTGCTCCACCCTACTAACTGGAACAGCGCAGATTTATCCATGCTAATGTTGATCCCTGATAATCTCGCAAAGAGCTCAAGTGCCTCAAACAGCAACTCCAGATTATCTCCAGGTTCTGTATATAAAACATGTCATCCGCATACAACGATATCAGATGCATAGCCCCGTCGATAACTATACCCGCTCCCGCATATTCCCTCCCTAAGGTATTGTGCAATTGGTTCCCTAGCCAGGATATAAAGAAGTGGGGGCAGTGGGCACCCCTTTCTAGTTCCTTTACCCAATTCCTATGGTTCCGAGATACATCTGCCCGTTTCGACTCTAGCCATCGGTCTGGTATACACCAACCACACGCACTGAATGTATGCCTGCACAAAACCGAATCTGTGCAGTGTTGAATACAACCAGTCCCATTTTACCGAGTCAAATGCCTTCACCACATCCAGTGTGGCTATGGCGCACAGGATCACCCAGTCTGCCTTACTGCCTATCACATAATGTAGTCGCCTCAGACATGTTGCGTCCCGGCACGTCCACAGTCTGGTCTCGCTGCACCAGTGTGTGTATTACCTTCATCATTCTGTTCTCCAGTATAGATGTCAGAATTTTGTTATCCTGATTTAGCATTGATAGGGGCCTGTAGGAGCTACATTCTGTTGCTGGTTTGTGGGGTTTGAGAAGGAGTATAATGAGATTCCCTTAAGCGGCGGGGGGAGCGGGGGAGGAGCCCTGCCTCATAAGCGTCTGTGAGTGTTTAGTAGGTGCAGGGCCAGCTCCTTGGGGGGTGGGAGGGGGACCCTGGCCTCATAAGAGTCTGTGAAAGTGTTTAGAAGGTGCAGGCCAGCTCCTGGGCGTATTCCTTATAATATTCTCTGGGCAACCCATCCGTGCCGTGTCATCCCTGTCGGCAGGGACCATATCGCCCCTAGTATTTCTTCTAACGTGATAGGTCCATACAAACCATTCCTGGCCTCCTGATCTAATATGGGGACGTCTATCTCGTCCAGCACCTCTTCCAAATGCTCCTGCGGTATTAGGGGTCCCACTCTATACAGACCTTGATAGAATTCCTGAAAGGCCCCATTAATGCCAGTTTGAATATTGCAGAGGTCACCTTCTATCGTACGGATCGAGTAAATCAGGCTACGCATCTCTTCTTTTATAGAGCCATGCCAGTAGCCTGCCTGTTTTATCTCCTTCTCTGTGCTGCCTCTCGATATATTTGGAGTAATTATGCTTGCCCAACCTCTCCCAACATTCAATGCATTTCTGTTTTAATGTCACCACCTTTGCTGCATCCCTGCTTTGCCCTCATCTGCCGTGAACAGCACTCTGTTAATGGTAGCCTAGGCGTTTCCGGAACTCGCGATGGCGGCCCCTTCGACTACCACCTTCAATGCCTCCCAGAATATTCTGACACTGGATACACTTCCCTCGTTGTATGTGACATAGTCCACAATGCTTTTCCTGACACAATCTTGAAATGGAGGGTCTCGCAATGATTCTCCTCTAAGCCTCCACGTGGGAATTGGGGCCCTAGGGGGCTTAAGTCGCCAATGTAGACATAACAGGGCATGATCAGACAGTACCCTCCCTTCATACTGTGCCCTAGTAATTAGATGGGCAATTTCCTGTCCCCCATCTATTCTAGTACGCACTGCGTGCAGTGCTGAATAATATGAATAGTGTCTGCGTGTAGTACCCGCCAGATGTCAATCGGGTCAAATGCACCCAACAGTGTACTCAGGGCTTTAGCTGGTGGGGCTGGCTTACTATACTTGGTGTCTGACCAATCTAGAGTGGAGTTTAGAGTACAGTTGAAATCTCCCCCATATAATATTCTTGTTCTTATATGGGCCCAGCCTCGGATAAAGTGATTGGAAAAATACCACTGCATTATGGTTGGTAGCGTACATATTGATAATACAAATGTCAACGTGTTCTAAGAGGCCCTGTACTAGGACCATTCTGCCCTCATTATCCGTTTTGATTTGGGTCATCTTGAATGGTACCGTGGGCACTATCCATATTAGAAACCCCTGGGAATAGGCAGAATACGATGAGTCCAACACCTGCCCATTCCATCTATTTTCCAATAGTGTCTGCTTTTCGGGTGTCTCTTGTAACATTGTGATATCTACCCTACTTCGTTTCAGGTATGCATAGACCCTGTTGTGTTTGACATAGGCATTTAGCCCCCTTACATTCCAGGTAAGTACATTTATTGTTCCAGCCATAAGCATCTCAACAGTTTAAGTTGATAAGTGATACTCTTTTTCTGCTATTTGGGAATCCTTTTAAGAATAATATTCCAACATTCTTCTTTGACACTTGGGTGGAGAAACCCCAAGCCGCTCTAACACCCCTAACTCCCAAAATGAATAGCTGCCCAATGTCTGCTTCCTCGTTCAGGCATATCCGCTTCCCACATTGCCCTTCAGTGTACATACCCCAGGACGGTGCACAGCGGGTGGGCACATAAAACAAGTGCCCCTTAAAATAGAACGGGGGGGTGGCTCAACGCAGCTGTAAGGCAGGCCTGTCTCCAGTAGTTTGCATCACTAGTTAATGGCCTCTCCCACCGTTTAAACTAATCAAGACGACCAAACTCACTTACAAAATCAAGTAATAAAAATAAGAGCTTAAGGTCCTCAGCCAGGCAGTGTACGTTCAACAAGTGCCCACTTGTCCGGGGGCTCTCACTGATGTCGCCTTGGGCACACTGATGGCCCACTGCCTCAAGGGTCGATCTCAGATTGTTTGTGTAGTTGCAGAACTTTCAAAGCGCACTGCTAGTCATCACGTACGATTCAAGAACCTCAATCCTTCCTGGCTTCAGGTCGAGTTGGACCCTCCTTGCGTCCGTCCAGGTCAGCCTCTCTGTCAGTCCCGCCTCGTCCTATCTGCTCTTTATCTATCCATGTTTGTGCCTCTTATGGATGGTCGAAGAACCACGTCCTATTTTTCTATATGATTTTAAGCCTTGCTGGGTAGATCAGCATATATTTCAATCCAGCTGTACAGAGCCTGATCTTTGCCGCTGCAAATTGTGCCCTGTTCTTCTGCACTTGAAATGTATAATCAGTATAAACTGCCAGGTCTGTTGAGGCTTTCTTCAGTTCTCCACCTTGCCAGAATTTTCTGTCTTTGTAGTTTAGGACTTTAGCGATAATTAGTCTAGGATGCACTCCCGGCGTGGGGGGCCTAGCTATCGCCCTGTGCACTCTCTCTATTGTAAAGCACTGTGTGAGATTCCCGGGTCCAATTTCCTGGAGCAGCATATTTTAGATGTATGTCATCGGGTCAGTTCCTTCTTCTCCCTAAGGCAGACCTATTATACGAATATTGTTTCTTTGTGCCCGTCGTTTGGCCTCTTCAACCCTGTTCTCCAGGAGGCTTACCTTCTGCAGCACATGTACATCTGCATGTGTATTCCAAAGCAACTCTGAATTTTCTTTTACTTGCGACTCAAGCATAGTAATGCGCTCTGCGAGACTTCGCACATCCTGCCGCAACAGCCCAACATCTAATTGTACTGCTTCCATCTGTGACCCCAGTGAGACTTACAGGTCTGCTATTGCTTGCATTACTTGATTGTGCAGCTCCATGGCGCTCTCCGCTTTCTCTGGCGCCAATTCCGTATTACCACATGGTACCTGTTGCGTTATTTTAGCAAAAGCATCCAAGGTGGGTTGGCTCACTTTATTTTTGGCCGGTTTGGGAGGCATTCAGGCAATCTGCCTTCCTTTTTAGTTGTTACCTATGTTTTCTGCACAAGTGTCACTTCTGCGAAGGCTCTTGATTACACGCTGCTTGATTCACTGTGTATGTGCACTGGCTTCCTTTCGTAGAGTCGTGGCACAGCTCACTCCTTTAGGTGTACTCATTATTTTTGTTCTCCCAGGAGGGGCAAGGGTGGTCCTGTCTGCCCGGGTGGCTTCCTTAACAAGCATGCTCTACTTGCCCACCCTTGGGGCTTATCCTCCAAATCCTTGCCATGTGTATGAGTGGCCGTCAGGCATGCCCCTTAATGTAACGCTGGTCCTCCTTGCAAGTTGCTCGTCATGTGGTTGCTTCCAGTCCAGCGCTGCTAAAGTCAAAATGTACACTCTTCCTCCCGGCCCAGCTTTACCTTTACTCTCCTCACTGCTCTGTGCCCTCAGGGGTGCTGTGGCGTTTGTCTTTACTCCCTCAATTCAGGCACAGAAGGGATGCAGTTTCCATTCTGCCACTCCACCCTGGTCCATCCATGCTCTCTCCCTGCAGCTTGAAGTGTCAACCGGCACCCAATGCCATCTTAGTTCCATGGGGGTTACTGCTGCAGCTTCACTACTCTGCCCAGGGTCTGGCGTTCTCCCTCCTTGTTGCTCCGATCCTTGTGCAGCTTATCTTCCTTCCTCCAAATGTTGCGGGCTTCAATCACAAATGGGCTCCCTCGTTTCACTGCAAAGCCCAGCTTCCAATGGACATCCCCTGTACTGTGTCTATGAACAGGCAAATTGCTGTCCCTAGCTTGACTGAACGAATCCAGCCCTCCCACAACAGCAGCTAGTTCTCTTGCTGCCGCCCTCCAGCTCAGGTCCTCCGGCTCTTTCAGAGCCTGTTCCTCCATTATCTGCACCGTTCCCCAGCGAGCTTCGGGAAAGTGTAACACAGTCCTTCCGACTTTACTGCACACTGACAGTGGCAGTGTGTGCTGTTCCCTTATGTCCTCTGTGGCTGCCGATGACCTTGATATGCCACTCTCTGTTGACTCACTGGTGAGGGACCTAGACTCTTCATGGAAGGGGGACGCACAGCACTTGCCCAACGACCGCTACCGTGTCTCTTTGACAGTGGGTGAATCAGCACCGTCCCTCACCTCTCGCTGCTCCTCTCCTCTGTAGCTCTAAATCCTGGCATCCGCTGTGCGTCTTCAGTCCCGCGCCCATCAGCCGTCAACTTGCTTGGGCTGCGACAGACTTTCTGGGTCTTCTGAACACTGAGCTCCTTTCCCCTGCTTCCTTTGTTAAACAGGTGCCACCTTCGTTCCTGCTGCCTCCGTCAGCCTCTGTATTTCGCTCCTTGCCTCTCGTCTTCAGGCTAATCGCCACTATCCGCTGCATAACCAAGTGGACTTGAGATGTTCACACTTTTTTTCCCGGCATTTGCTAGCTGCACAACTGGCTTGGAGCGTGTATTTTAAACTGATCTTTCAGGGCCAGGCGGTGCCGTCTCTAAAGCCGACCTACTCCATCGACCGCTAGCCTCGCCCCCAGGAACATGTCTTGGATGATTCCCCTCAGGATACCTCCATTTGCGGAGATCTCAGTGCGAGGAATTTTTCACAAAATCGCTACTCGCACGCTCGAGAGCTGTGCTCCTGCACAGGCGCGGATGGGGTAACCAACGTATTTTTCTGTGCTTTTCTGCCCTGCAAATAGCCCACGTATGTGTAGCTCACCTGTCCCGAAGACAACATGTAGGAAGTGCACCACGTGACATGCAGCGTGTTCATGGGAGAATACTTGTCTTTGGGGTTCAGTGGATTGGCGCGTTTCTGTAAGTGCCACCATTTTGTCCTGTACTGTGCCACGTGTGGCCTGCGTGTCTGCAGAGGTACTGGCATTGGCCTCTGTCGGTTTGCTTGTCCGCGTAGGCTCGGACTTCCCCTGCACCTCAGGTGTGGACCTGGTAGGCTGTTCGCCATCTGACATGTTGCCGGTAGTGCTTATTTTACTGCGTGTAGGCGCCCCCTCAGGCTTGAGCCTGGTAATAGAGCAGAGTCGTGTGGCCCCTCAGCACTGGGACCGGGAGGATCCGTGGACCCCTCAGACGTGAGGCCAGTAGCTCAGAAAACCTTGGTACCCGTGCTGGTGGTAGAGCCCAATTGGCCCCTCCTGCATGGTCATCTCCCGGTGAAGGCGTCACCTTTGCTGGGTGCTTTGGAGAATAGAACACCTACTTTGGGTTTGGTTTTTCTATGTACGTACTCCTATATATGTTCAGATGGAGATCTGGATAACAGCTCCCTCCAGCTGGTTCTTTAGAGACCGGGGGAGTAAGGGCGTTGCACGCCAACAACCGTCCCAGCCGTTGTCTTTGGGAGGCACCGGAGGCAGAGCGTGTGCGGGTCTGACATAGGAAAGGATCTGCCAAAGGCCGGGCACCTGCTAAAGCCTGCTGAGATGCCCCGGGGAGGGCGGAGTTTCCTATAAAAAATTGAAATCTTGATTAGTAATAAAAACGAGGGACAAATATCCCTGGGGAAGACTCCAACCGCGTGGAATTACGAGGGGAAAATGGGCCTCAACCGCAGCATAGGAGAAGCAGGTCTGCTTTCCTCGATGCGGAAAAGAGAACTGGGGTGTGGTGCCAGAGGGCGGTGTCAATGGAGCTTAGGAAGAATTCTCTGTTTAGGCTGAATTTCCTAACCTAGTGAGTCCCCCAGCAGCTTTGCTGGATTTTCTGGGGTTTATTTTTTTCTCCTGCCAAGAGTGAGACTCTTTTACCCTCACTCTTGGACATGACTTGAGAGTGTTTTCTGTGACTTGCTATGTGCTTATGGGCTAGGGGGTAATTTTCCCCATAGGCCATCATTGGTTTTTGAATGTGTGTTACACAGCACCCTCAGTGCAGTAGCACAGGGGTGTTCTAGAGACCCCCAAACATAGACTCCACACCCTGGGACTGACTACTGTCTCCCTGGGTCTGTAAAGTTACCATTGACTTTACTAGTCTTAACTTAGGAACTTAACCAGTACAAACCATCTTACTGTGGAAGTACTGGTAGGGGCAATTAGATTGCCCCTGGGTCTGTTGTCGAGGGGGTACTGTCCCGTCCACCCTCGCCGAGTTCTGGCTGGTGGCAGTGGATACCACGGAAATATTCCACCGGAATATTTCCCAATGGGATTTCCCATTGTTTTTGATGCACCACTTTTTGGTGCAATGTTAAAGATACCGCCGGTTTATTTATTTAATATAAATTCACCGGTTGGGATTTTTTTTGCCGGAACTCGCTGCCAAAATGGCGTCTAGGTTCACTTCAGTAACCCTGAACCCGAGTCGAGCCTTTGTTCCACTTTTGGCGGGCTTCTGCACAGAAGCCCTCCAAAGTGGTGCCATTCTGTCTGGGTACCACAGGGGGTGTGGGAGGGGGTTTAGGCACCCTGGACTGAGTTGCCCTGCCAACTCATGTCGCACTCTAGTGTGATTGGCCCAAGTGGTGAGTCACCCCGCTCACCACTTAGCATGTTTGAGTGACAGCTAGGCTGTATGAATGGGGGTTTGCTGCATAAAAGCAGGGTTTTTGGGACTGGTTCTTCAGAAGTCGCCACAGGACCTAAGAAGCCGAAGAGGGAGAAGCCGAGCCGACCTGCCAAGACGACACCACCGGTGAAGCCCTGCAGAACCGTCTCACCACTTTTCCCGACGACAGAGGAGATCTCCCGCCGGAGAGTCTTCTTCCCTTAACTGGTGGGGACAACCAGTTGCTGCCTTCTTTTCGCCGTCCCGAAGCATCTCGTGGCTGCCTTGCCTGTGCCAAGCACCCCGGCAACCGGGATACCACTTTTTACCTCAACCGCGAAAGAGGGGTAAAAATCCTTTGTGACCGGAAAACTCCACGGCTGGTCTCATCCCTGGTAGTGCAACGACCTGCAGCTTTCCTCCACGTCGAGATCACCTCTTCCTCGGGACGACGCCGCGACTTGCACCCACTACCAGGAACGACTACCACCGCTGGAGGAATCTTTCCACTTTTAAAAGGTACTGTGTTCCGCCCGGCCTCCCTTGCCACCGATTGTACGGGGTAGATTTAGCCCTCGGCTCTCGAACCTGGGTAGGTCTGGGACACCCTAACTAAACTTTTCAGAACCGTAGTAAAACCTTTTTTCTCACCTGCAAAGACCTGTGACATTGTGTGATCTTGGGCACATTTATCGCCTGGCTCCCTCTAAAGCGGGCCCCGAACTAATTTTCCTTATTCCACCATTGACTGTCTTTGCTAACCTTATGTGAAAAGTGTTTTACCTTACTGCTCTCTTTATTTCTGCCTTTTCCCTCCCTTTTGGTAATACTTGTTGGAGTACCATCTAACGTTAAGCGCTCACCTCTGGTTGGAAATAAGTGGTGTTAACTTAGAATTGTCTAACAAATGATTAGGGATGTACATATGAGTAATAGTAACTGTGTTTGACTTTCTTACCTTTTCTAATGTGCTAGTGTAATTTATGAGTGTACCTTTAATAAATAAGTTTATACTTTTACACCTAGCTCTAGTCAGTGTTTGCTTGTGCTACTGTGCCTCTGTACCTATTATGTATCCTCTGTATACTGCCTAACTCTTCTTGAGGGAAGTCTGACTGCTCAGCCACAGCTACCACAGTGAATCTGTGCGGTGCAGACTGCTACCAAGTGGGTTTACTGCCAACACCTGTAGTCTTAAATCTTTTGCAGTGGTCCCAGAGGGAACTGCACAGGTTTCTGCCTAACACTGGTGTACAGAGGTGGGATCTGTATTGAGTATACACTTTAGAGTACTTTTGAGATACCTTAGTGCAACTAACCACAAAGCTTAAGCACAAGAAAGAAAAAGTCATTTTTAACCTGTCTACTATGGAAAGTTATAGTCAAGAGTCCCTTGCTACAAAAACTGCTGATTGTCTAAGACTTCTCTGTAAGCATAAGAATCTCATGACTAAAGGAAAGAAAATAGAGCTAATAGAAAGGTTGTTAGAAAACCAAAGTCTGGAGGATGGTCCAGAGGAACCTATCACTCCAGCAAATGTAGAAAGCAGCAATGATCTTGATATGGCACAAAGTATTGATGATCTTGGGTCAGAACCAGAAGAGGAGGATGAAACTGTTGTAGATAGTCCCTCTAGGCCTCTGTCTGCTCTACCAGCTGTACCTACTGGACCTTTGCCAGGTCCCACATTTAGCCCTCAATACTTTGAACTAGAGAAAATGAAACTTGAATTAGAGTACAAGAAACTTAATGCTCAAACTGACAAAGAACGAAGGCTAAGGGAAATGGAGCTCAAGTATGAGCTAGAAATGAAGAAATTGTCTGTTGAGAATGCTTCTCTCTCTGGCTCCTCTAGAAGTTCCAGTCCTAAAAGACCCCGGATGCCTAAGGAATTGATTGGTATGTATGAGCCTAAATTGGATGTGTTGGATTGGTTGTCTATGTTTGAGTATAATCATGGGCTCCAGAACATCACAGGTAATGAGTTACTCACCTGGTTGTTCTCTAGGCTTCCCCCTGTTGCAACTGATGTGGTAATGGAGTTGGGGGAGGAGGATAGGAAAGAGTATGAATGTGTGAAACTAGCTTTGATAGCTAGGTTTGGGAAGACCCCTTCCCAGTATCTTAAGAGGTTTAGGAGCCTCAAAAAGCATGATGGCACCCCTTGGGCTACCTGGGTGTGTGAAGGGTTGAAAAACTTAGAGGGATGGATTAAGGGTTACAAGGTGAACACTTATGAAGGAATGAGAAATCTTGTAATGATGGAGTCAATTTATGATGCCTGCTCTCCTGAGCTCAGACAGCACTTGGCTGATTCACAGGAATTAGATCCTAGGAAGCTAGCTAAGGCTGCTGACTTGTGGGTTGCCAACAGGGCTACTCACAAGGATTCTGGGGTAACTCAGAAGAAGGATGAGGGAAGACAGCCTAAGAAAGACTCCAAAGAGAATTCTAATAATCCTAATTCCAAAGAGGGCCCCAAACAAAACCATAAGGGTAAGCCACCTGGGAAACCACAGCAGAGTAGTATACCTTCTGGTGCTAAACCAGAAGGAGGTCAGAACAAGCCTCCATTCCAAAGGACCTTTGGGGCCTGTTATGTTTGTAAGGCTACTGACCATGTGAAAGGAGATCCCAGATGTAAGGGTAAACCTTCAGGGGTCCAACTTGTCTCCTTAGCCTTTGCTCCAGAGGAGGAAGTCACTATGGCAAGTGGAAACTTTCTACTACTGGCTGATGAACCCACTGGAGTCTCAGCCAGTGTTTCTTTAGTCTCTCTGGGGTTGTGGGAACAGTAGAATTTAGATGTATATAATTCTATCCCAGATAATACTAAAGAGTATTATAAGGACAGTGTCCACGTGAATGGTCAGGAGACTCCTGCCATCAGGGACACTGGGGCCAGCATAACTGTGGTGGATGAATCATTTTTCAAGGCAGAGGATGTTGCTAAGGCACCCAAATGCCTCACCAAGTTAGCTGGAGGGCCTGTGCAGATGTGTCCCCAGTTACCAGTTCTCATCCAGTGTAATGATATGGCTGTGAAGATACCTGTCAGTATACAATGTGAAGTGCCAGGAAGAGTTCTGCTGGGAAATGACCTGAAAGCTCTTGGAGTTGTGTCACATACCCCCAGACCTCCTAGTAAAAGGTTACAGGAGCTCACCAAATCTGCAAGAGAGAAAACCATGCGAGGTTTATCTCAGGAGATGATGACAGAAATCACTCCTCTCCCACTGGAACAACTTACTGCAGTAACTACCAGATCAGGAGCAAAGGGGCAACCCAAGACTCCTAGGAAAAAGCCTACAGCAAGCACTCCAGTGCTTCCAACAAGGACTTCCCCGAGGTTGTCCAAAGTTACACCTGTAACTCCACCTCCAGCTGAGGCTGAGAGGGAGGTACAACCCTGTTTGGTTGAACTAGACTCTGAAGAAGAGCTAGTAGGAGGCCCAGAACTTATTGGAGACCTGGACCCGGCTGACCATCCTGAGCTGCAGTCTTTACTGGCAGAAGGTGGACCCAGCAGGACAGCTTTCCGTAAGGGACAAAGAGAATGTCCAACTCTGGAGGGTCTCCGCCAGCAGGCAGCTTCTCAGGCTGATGGGCAAGAGCCTGGGAAGTATAGGTTACACTGGGAAGATGGCCTCTTCTACAGTGAACCAACCAAATCTGAACCTGGAGCATACCAACGCCTGGTAGTGCCCCAAGAGAACAGACAACAGTTCTTGCAACTAGCCCACGAGATTCCTTTGGCTGGTCACTTGAGTTTCAAGAAGACCAAGGAAAGGCTCTCTCTCTACTTCTATTGGCCAAAAATGGGGGCTGAAGTAGATAGGTATTGCAGGAGCTGCCATACCTCCCAGACTTCTGGTAAGGTTGGTTCCAAGAATGTGGCACCTTTAGTGCCTCTCCCAGTCGTGGGAGTCCCATTTGAGAGGGTAGGGATTGACATTGTTGGTCCCCTTGATCCCCCAACCTCCTCAGGCAACAGGTTTATCCTTGTTGTAGTAGACCATGCTACTAGATACCTTGTGGCAATTCCTATGAGGACTGTTACAGCTCAGGCTGTGGCTAAGGCCCTCCTTGGTATCTTTACCAGGGTTGGGTTTCCTAAGGAGGTGATCTCTGACAGGGGGACACATTTTATGTCCAACTACATGAAAGCCATGTGGAAAACCTGCGGAGTCACCTACAAGTTCTCAACCGCCTACCACCCTCAGACAAACGGGTTGGTAGAAAGATTTAACAGAACCATGAAGAGCATGATAGGTGCCTTAGAAGAACCCCTTAAGAAGAAGTGGGACCTTCTACTGCCATGCCTTCTATTTGCTTATAGGGAAGTCCCTCAGGAGGGAGTGGGTTATTCTCCCTTTGAACTTCTCTATGGCCATCCCGTCAGAGGCCCCTTGGCCCTGATTAAGGAGGGGTTGGAGAGTGCTCCTTCCCCCAAGCCAGTCAGAGTGACTGACTATGTGATAGGTCTCCGAAGGAGAATGTCACACATGATGGCAGAAGCAAGTGACAACTTGAAAGCTGGCCAAGCTATGATCAAACATTGGCATGATCAGAAGGCTAACATGGTTGAGTTTACTCAAGACCAGCTAGTTCTAGTTATGCTCCCAACAAGGCAGAGGGCCTTGCAAGACAAATGGATGGGACCCTTCAAGGTTGTGGGAAAACTTGGAGAGGTCAACTATCTGGTGGATCTGGGCAAACCCAGGGAAGCTCCCAGAGTCTTCCACACCAACCGCCTCAAATCCTATGTCTCTAGACCAGAAGTAGGAGCATTGCTTCTAGCTTCATCGGAAGAGGAGGAGGAGAGCGACACTCTACCTGACCTCCTGAGAGGCTTACCTTTGGACGAAAAGGTTGAAGGAGTTAATCTCTCTTCAGATCTGACCCCTGAGCAACAGGAGGAGTGCAAAGCTATGTTAAATCAGTATGCCCCCCTGTTCTCACTTTCACCAGGCTTTACCCCTTGGGGTCAGCATGAGATACTCACTGGTGACTGTCTGCCAGTCAAAAGCAGGGGATATAGAATGTCAGAACATGTCAGAACCCACATCAAAGGTGAGGTCAAGAAGATGCTTGATCTCGGGGTAATAGAGACCTCTACTAGTCCATGGTCTAGCCCAGTAGTGTTAGTACCAAAGGCAGGATCCAAAGAGTTGAGATTCTGTGTGGACTATAGAGCTCTTAATGCAGTCACCAAGACTGATGCCCACCCTTTGCCAAGGACAGATGAGTTGGTGGATAAACTTGGTGCAGCCAAGTACCTCAGCACACTGGACCTTACGTCAGGCTACTGGCAAATAGCCCTGACAGACCATGCCAAGGAGAAAACTGCATTTTCTACCCCAGTTGGCCTATACCAATTCAAGGTTATGCCTTTTGGACTGGAAAATGCACCTGCACCATTCCAAAGGATGGTGAACCAAGTTCTAGCTGGGATGGAGGACTTCTGCATGGCATACTTGGATGACATTGCAGTCTTCAGCCACTCCTGGGAAGAACATGTGACCCACTTAGGACATGTTTTGCAGGCTCTTGAGCAGGCCAATCTGACCATAAAAGCAAGCAAGTGCCAAATTGGTCAGAGTAAAGTGGTCTACCTTGGACATGAGGTAGGAGGTGGAGAAATAAGGCCTTTGCTCAGCAAGATTGAAGCTGTGCAAAATTGGACAACACCTACTACTCAGACCCAGGTGAGAGCCTTCTTAGGCCTCACTGAGTACTACAGGAATTTCATTGAGAACTATGGGACCATAGCTTCTCCTCTGAATGTGATCTCCTCTCCAAAATTCCCTAAGAAGGTCAAATGGAATGAGGAATGCAATCAGGCCTTTGAAAACCTGAAGAAAGCTCTCTGCCAAGCTCCAGTACTTAGAGCTCCTGACTACCACCAAACTTTCATTGTACAAACTGATGCTTCCAATGTAGGTATAGGTGCAGTTCTTAGCCAACTGGATGAGAAGGGTAGGGAACACCCCATTTGCTTCATCAGTAGAAAACTGAAGGATCCTGAAACAAGGTGGGCAACAATCGAAAGAGAATGCTTTGCTATTGTGTGGGCACTGAAGAAGTTTAGGCCATACTTGTATGGTTCTACTTTTGTCATTCAGACTGACCACCAACCCTTGAGATGGTTAATGCAAATGAAAGGGGAAAATCCAAAACTATTGAGATGGTCAATCTGCCTCCAAGGGTTTGATTTCACCATTGAGCACAGGTCAGGGTGTCACCATCAAAATGCTGATGGACTCTCTAGGATGTATGTCATCGACTAGAGGTATGAGGTTCATCCAGGAGTGGATTAAATCCTTGTGTCCCTTAGTCTGGGGGGGCGAGTGTTAGGAAGAATTCTCTGTTTAGGCTGAATTTCCTAACCTAGTGAGTCCCCCAGCAGCTTTGCTGGATTTTCTGGGGTTTATTTTTTTCTCCTGCCAAGAGTGAGACTCTTTTACCCTCACTCTTGGACATGACTGGAGAGTGTTTTCTGTGACTTGCTATGTGCTTATGGGCTAGGGGGTAATTTTCCCCATAGGCCATCATTGGTTTTTGAATGTGTGTTACACAGCAACCTCAGTGCAGTAGCACAGGGGTGTCCTAGAGACCCCCAAACATAGACTCCACACCCTGGGACTGACTACTGTCTCCCTGGGTCTGTAAAGTTACCATTGACTTTACTAGTCTTAACTTAGGAACTTAACCAGTACAAACCATCTTACTGTGGAAGTACTGGTAGGGGCAATTAGATTGCCCCTGGGTCTGTTGTCGAGGGGGTACTGTCCCATCCCCCCTCGCCGAGTTCTGGCTGGTGGCAGTGGATATCACGGAAATATTCCACTGGAATATTTCCCAATGGGATTTCCCATTGTTTTTGATGCACCACTTTTTGGTGCAATGTTAAAGATACCGCCGGTTTATTTATTTAATATAAATTCACCGGTTGGGATTTTTTACCGGAACTCGCTGCCAAAATGGCGTCTAGGTTCACTTCAGTAACCCTGAACCTGAGTCGAGCCTTTGTTCCACTTTTGGCGGGCTTCTGCACAGAAGCCCTCCAAAGTGGTGCCATTCTGTCTGGGTACCACAGGGGGTGTGGGAGGGGGTTTAGGCACCCTGGACTGAGTTGCCTTGCCAACTCATGTCGCACTCTAGTGTGATTGGCCCAAGTGGTGAGCCACCCCGCTCACCACTTAGCATGTTTGAGTGACAGCTAGGCTGTATGAATGGGGGTTTGCTGCATAAAAGCAGGGTTTTTGGGACTGGTTCTTCAGAAGTCGCCACAGGACCTAAGAAGCCGAAGAGGGAGAAGCCGAGCCGACCTGCCAAGACGACACCACCGGTGAAGCCCTGCAGAACCGTCTCACCACTTTTCCCGATGACAGAGGAGATCTCCCGCCGGAGAGTCTTCTTCCCTTAACTGGTGGGGACAACCAGTTGCTGCCTTCTTTTCGCCGTCCCGAAGCATCTCGTGGCCGCCTTGCCTGTGCCAAGCACCCCGGCAACCGGGATACCACTTTTTACCTCAACCGCGAAAGAGGGGTAAAAATCCTTTGTGACCGGAAAACTCCACGGCTGGTCTCATCCCTGGTAGTGCAACGACCTGCAGCTTTCCTCCACGTCGAGATCACCTCTTCCTCGGGACGACGCCGCGACTTGCACCCACTACCAGGAACGACTACCACCGCTGGAGGAATCTTTCCACTTTTAAAAGGTACTGTGTTCCGCCCGGCCTCCCTTGCCACCGATTGTACGGGGTAGATTTAGCCCTCGGCTCTCGAACCTGGGTAGGTCTGGGACACCCTAACTAAACTTTTCAGAACCGTAGTAAAACCTTTTTTCTCACCTGCAAAGACCTGTGACATTGTGTGATCTTGGGCACATTTATCGCCTGGCTCCCTCTAAAGCGGACCCCTAACTAATTTTCCTTATTCCACCATTGACTGTCTTTGCTAACCTTATGTGAAAAGTGTTTTACCTTACTGCTCTCTTTATTTCTGCCTTTTCCCTCCCTTTTGGTAATACTTGTTGGAGTACCATCTAACGTTAAGCGCTCACCTCTGGTTGGAAATAAGTGGTGTTAACTTAGAATTGTCTAACAAATGATTAGGGATGTACATATGAGTAATAGTAACTGTTTCACTTTCTTACCTTTTCTAATGTGCTAGTGTAATTTATGAGTGTACCTTTAATAAATAAGTTTATACTTTTACACCTAGCTCTTGTCAGTGTTTGCTTGTGCTACTGTGCCTCTGTACCTATTATGTATCCTCTGTATACTGCCTAACTCTTCTTGAGGGAAGTCTGACTGCTCAGCCACAGCTACCACAGTGAATCTGTGCCGTGCAGACTGCTACCAAGTGGGTTTACTGCCAACACCTGTAGTCTTAAATCTTTTGCAGTGGTCCCAGAGGGAACTGCACAGGTTTCTGCCTAACAGGAGCGCATGCGTCCCCACACGCAACTAAATTTAAATGGGAATTTTTTTTTTCCTGGTGAAAAAGGTTCTGTTCTCATCCCAAGTGAAGGACACCCACACAGTATGGAGGAAAGGAGACAGGACATTGGAGTAAGGTGGGGGTCTACAGAGAAGGCTGGGGATTTAACAGGAGTGGGGCAAGAGATGTATTTATTGCTGTGGTGGGTTCATTGATCGAAGGGGTGAGGTCAAGTTTGTGCAGGGTGAAGGCAGTATTAGGTTTTGTTGGAGGAAGTGGGTGGCCATCAAGGTGAAGATGGTGCACTTAAACATGTGCCTCAAGCCTTGCGTTGGCAATCTCTGAATGTGTTAATTCTTCAATACAGTCTGCACACATTCCAAGTTATGTTAAGCAAGCATGGATCACCCCACTGCTGGACCCCAATATTGCAACAAATTATCTTCCCCAATACAAATGTACCTTTTCTTATAAAAATGTTATACTGGGCGGCGTATTCACAAATTCAGGCTAATTTAGAGCAGTATAACTTATTAGGCCCAAAGCAGTACAACTTCAAGCCCAACCAGTAAACGAATATTGAACAAGAATATGTTTCTCTGCTGTTATTGTTAGATCTTTCGGGAGCTTTTGATTTGGTAGATTTTAACATTTCATTCAACAGAGCTCAATCTGAAGCATTTGTATCCAGATCAGCAGCCGATTGGATGTTATCGGATACAGGCAAGAATTTCTAGTGGGTCAGCAACTGCTGATCCAGTTGAACTTCAGTGTGGTGTACCTCAGGTTCCTTGCCTCTCCCCCACCGCTTTTAACATCTTTATGAAACCACTTTTTAATATGCATGATCAAGAAGCCGCCCCCTAAACAAATTATGCTGCCACACATTTGTTAAAGTTGCCAGGTAATATATTGACGATTCTGCTAAGGTAATTTTTATTTTTGATCTCATTTAGCAATGGATGGCACATAGTGGTTTGGTCCTCAACAAGACTAATACAGAACTACTCCGAGTTGGGACACAACAGAAATTGGAGTCTTGCAGGAAATTCTCCATAACAAGCTGCCCAATCAATGTGCTTCCCAAGGTTAAAACCCTTGGGGTGTTTTTATCATGATTCTACTGTCTATGAAAGTGCATGTCAATTTTGTTACATCCTCTTCAGCCTATTTGAGATTGTTGGGCCAGATTCGGCCCTTCATTTCACAGAATAATTGTGCCACTCTTGCAATTGTTGGAGCCAGGATAGATTACAGCGCAAGTCTTCTAGTTGGTACTTCCGAGAGCAGGTTTACAAAGCTCCAAGTAATCCAGAACAATGAAGTAAGATTGTTGGCTCATATAAAGCAGAGAGAATGTGTCACTGAGCCCATGAGATCGTTGCACTGGCTACCGGTTATGGAACGGATCAAGTTCAGACTGCTTACCATCATACAGGGGACCACTCCGCTGGTGATAGTGCGCGGTACAAAGGACCTGTAACATACATAAATGTCTGTTTGGCAGCAGTCCAGCTCATTTTAGGCACAGGTTGAGCTTTAAAACAAAATGGTTGAGTGCTCAGATGAAGTTACAGCAATAAGTTATCTGTGCCACGGTATACAATGGAAAGAGCAGGCAAACGCTCCTTCAATTCTCTGGCATGGACTACCTGTTTAATTACGCTCAGAAGTCTAATTTTAAGCAAATTCTCAAAACATTTTAAATTAACTGAAGCTGCCGTTTGAAATCTGTTTCTACTTGCTCTGCATCTATATATGTGCCATTTGTAGATTTAACTTGATTGTTTTGATGTTTAGTGCTTTTACTCCCGCAGCTGTCTTTTATCCTCATTTGTTGATTTTACTTTGTTTGATTGGTATTTTAGTAGCCCATTTTGCTTTTCTTGTATTTTAGGCTTCCCTGTTTAATTGTGGCTTGTGTAGAATGCGCTGACTGTGTCCCTTGGAGCGCTTTTCCTGCTTCTGCGTGGCAGAAAGTAATAGCTGACATAATCCCATCTAGACAAGCTCTGCTTGGATATTGCTTTACCCTTCTTTGCTGGGTCGAAAGCTACAAAGAGTTGCGTGGACCCCCTAAATGATTTAGTTCTGTGCAAAGATTTGTTGGCCCTTTTGACGTCCAAGCCGTGCAATGCCACTTCTGCGGGCATAGTGGGTTGTGGAAAAAAACCCAGGCAGTGGTACCTTGGTATTTTTGTGACATTCCGTTGGCACCCTAGGAATTAATTTTGGACTAGTCATCAGTAGCAATTTAGCTTTATGGAAGCGCAGGTATTGTTCGTTAATTGCTAGTGCCTGCAACTCGGAAACCCTTCTGTCTGACACATGCTTAATGTTCGCAGTAGCTCAAATGGCTTTTTCATGAGCCTTATGAGGACCGTATTTAAGCTCCAATCTAGTGGAAGTTGGCTTTGATGGCGGGAAATCTCTAAAAAGTCGTTTTAGGAAGTGCTTGATTATCCTGTCGCTAAACAACGGTGTACCACCACTTTTTCTTGTATATCTGGAAATGGCTGCTAAGTGCACCTTTATGGATGAGTGACTGACACCATCCTTTGCCAATGAGAGCAGGTAAGGGAGTAGTTGCTCGGGAGTAACGTAAAGTGGCTTGAGCCTTGTGACGAATCAACTTCCAGGCACCAGTGGTCCAGGAATGAATATCGGTTTCTAAACCATCAATCAGCCTGAGACCTCCAGTACACCAGAAGGGATCTGAACAGATTGGAAACACAAGTCAATTATAAACCTCCCTGTCGAATTTTGGTAACGTGGACGGAATCGCAGGCTTATCTCCACAAGGTCGTGGATCGTTGGTTAGTTGCAACACAGCGAAAATACAACAATTACCCAATGATAAAAGGGACTCTCCGGTCAAGGTTGTATACAAAATATCTACTTTATTATTATCACAACAGACAGTTCTAGCACACTACAAAGTACAACCAACCCTGTAGAGGAATTCAGAGGACAGACAGTTTCAAGAAGGAAAGGGGATGCACTCTGGATATTGACAGGAGGGTAGTCGATATAGTAATTAATCTCAATAGTTCAAGGATACTTGGGTTTCAACACAAAGGGAGCAATGGGTCGTAGAATGTCACTAGGGGCCTTCAAAGAAGGACCAGGGGGACAGCCCCCCAATGTACCTTGTGCTTGTAGAAGTTCTTGGTGCTCAACAGTGTAGAGTCTATTTCAGGGCACTTAGCAGCTTCTGCAACAGAGTTCAAGATGGGAGACAGCTTCAGGTGTCAGGCAGCAGGCAGTTCGGCGAGCCAGGCAGGACGGACGGCTGCAGACTGGCCTGCACAGTGGATTGAGAACAGGAATCGTTGTCTCTGTGCTGGTTGGTGGGTCTGAAGCACTGGTTGAGGCATATCAGACAGTTAGCGACTGCGGCGTGACAGTCAGGGTTGCAGCTCAAGGTGCTCGACAATGCCCTTTCAGGCGGACGCTGGTTGATGCTGCTCAATGCACTTCTCCTAGCTTCTTCACTTGACTCGTGTTGTTCTTTAAGGGGGACAGCCCAAAGCTGAGGAGTGAGTTGCAGGCAACAGCCTGGTCCTTGGTTTGGTTCAGAGACTCTCTGACACTTCACACCTAGGACGCTTGCATGCAGAGCCTAGCAGGGCACACTGTGCTGGCTGGGTACCGGTTCTGGAACTGCTGGAGGGTCCTCTGGAATCATTATCTCCCTCTGTTCCCTGGGAGATTTTTAGAGGAGGGATCTTGCTTCTCTCTTTAAAAATCCTGTCCTTCCGTCACTGGCGGAAGCTGTAAGGTAAACTATACCTTCACCCAGGGTCCAAATTAGTTCATCTTGTTACTCCTTGCAAAGTCTTCAGATAAGCTGCCAAAAGAGCGGTTCAACCCTCTTTTAAAGCCAAACGGGCCCCAGTGATTGGTGTAGGATAACCCTACCTTAATTAACCAATCCTGGGTCCCCACCAACAACCTTCTGTTATGCGTGAGGTCATAACCAGAGTGCTTTGCAACAGAACGGTAAAGGGGTGGAAACATGTACTCCTGAGTCCCACCCATCTTCCGGTCTGTTGTGGGTCAAAGGGTCTATGGTTAATTGAGCTCTCTGTGGGTCCTGATTAAAGGCCGGTCTCCCTTGAAGTTGTGGCGAGAACAGACTGTCTCCATCAAATTACATACTACAACCGTCTGAATGGGGTCCCCCTATGGGAGTTGCCTACTGCAAACATGTACCAGACATGACAGCTCCCTATCACTGATGCTAAGAGGCGGGAGCCTGCTTCAGTTTGACACAGATTTATATCAAAGGTGTTGGGGTTTCCGGTCTTTTGTTAGCCCTGAGACCAAGCCTCTCATGGGCCTGCATAAATTAACTTTTATCAGTATGCGTCGCTGCCACTGGCAGGGACAACAAAGGATAGGCCGGATCTATGGAGCCTTTGTTTTTTACTAAGATGGCCATGGCAGGAGGAAGGGTTTGCCCTCCCCCCTTTTGAGATGACTGTGTATTCCTGGTCCTGGGTGTGTCATTCCAACTAAATGTGACAGGGAGGATTGCACCTGTAGGCTGTGTCCACCGAGAGTACACGGGTCTATGTGTATGCAGTGCAGTGAACACAGGAAAATGTGTGCAGATTAGCCCCACACATTTTCCAGGAGGTTGATCTACCATCTTTCCATTTCATATAAAATTTAAAAAAAGCCCAGGTGAGGGCACACCCACTGTGCGGATGGTCGAAAGCCTCACATGCCCCCCAGCCTCAACATGTGAACCACCACCCTACTGAGGGTCTGGTTCATCATCAAGGCGAAAGTACCAGCTGAGGCCATCTGCATTTCCATGCTGGCAGCCTAGCTTGTGCTGGATGTCCATATCTAATCCCTGTAGGTATATGGCCAAACGCAAAAGCTTAGGGTCCTCCCCTTGCATGGCCATTAACCATCGAAGAGGCTGGTGGTCTGTTCATATCGCAAAGTGCGACCCAAAGATGTAGGGTTTCAGCTTCTTTATGGTCCACTTAAGCCTCTTTTTCAACAGCACAGTTCCTTTACCTTTTTGTCAATCGCCTGCTACTGTAGGCGACAGGTTGCTCTACCCCTTGAGAGTGCAGCTGCACCAACTGCTCCAATCCTTAAATCACAGGTGCCTGTCTGGATAATGAACTCCGGCCCTGCACAATCCATCCTTTAAATCCCGAAAGGAGGTTTAACAGGCAGGGGTCCAAGTTACTTTCTTCGCAATTTCCTTGAAAGTTGAATCATTCAGGGGCATGGCGATAGTCCCACACCCCTTGATGAACGACCAGTACTACCCGTTGAGACCTAGGAAGGCTCTCACCTGTGTCTGTGTGGTGGGGATGTCCCAATCCTTCACAGCCTGTATCTTTGCTTCGAGAGGTTGTTTCTTACCTCCACCGACCAGGTGGCCTAGGTAAGTCACTGTGCCCTGTGCTATCTGGCACTTCGTGGCCTTGATAGTCAGACCTGCATTCTGCAGCACATGAAGCACTTGTTTCAGGTGGGATGTGTGAAACTCCCAGGTGTGACTGAACGCAGCAATATCTAAATAGGCAACATTGAGGTTTTCCAGCCCAGATTAAACCTGCTTAACCATCTGCTGAAAAGTGGCAGGGTCATTCTTCAATCCGAAGGGCATCACAGTGAACTGAAAATGTCCTTCTGGGGTTGAGAATGCTGACCTCTTTCTTACTCTGTCAAGGTGACCTGCTAGTACCCTGCCGTGAGGTCAAAGGTGTTCTTGGCAGCGTCAAGCTAGTCAGTGAGTTCACCTGCCCGAGTAATGGGGTGAGCATCTGTCTTCGTGACAGAATTGAGCCCCCTGTAGTTCACACAAAAGCGGACTTCAGTCTTCCCACAACTGGCCTTTTTAGGGACCAGTACCACTGGAATAGCCCAGGGGCTGTGGGATGGCTCTATCAATCCTAGGGACAGCATCTTAGAAATGTCCTCCTTGATCGTGTCCCTCACCTTATTGGGCATCCGGAGAAGCCTACTCTTCACTGGCTTACTGTCTCCAGTGTCCACATCATAAGTGAACCAATCTGCTCAACCCGGAGTCAGCGAAAACAGACCAGCAAACTATCCTAGTAAACAGTGACAGTCTGTCAGTTGCTGTTCTGACAGCTTCGTTGCAAGGTTGACACATTCAACTGACCCATCTGTGGCTTCAGAGTGCATGAGGTCTGGGAGGGGATCGGTGGTCTCCTCAGTATCTCCATCGGTCACTAATTCCATGACCAAGTCATCCCAGCTATCATGGGGTTTTAGCTGGTTGACGTGAAAGACCCTGCACATTTGTTTAGGTCCCTTCACGTCAATGAGATCCTTTACCTCACTGACTTTTTTGAGCACACAGTAAGGCCCAGTCCACTTGTCCTCAAGGGCACTGGGTTTGACAGCCTCCATAATCCACACGACTGGCCTGGAGAATAGACTGTCACTACGGCCTTCCGGTTGTGCCAGTGCTTCATCAGCTCCCGACTGGCCTTTAGGTTTCTCGTTGACTGTTCCATGTTTTTTGTATTTGTATTTGTATTTATTTTATTTTTATTGCGCACCTGGCCCGTAGGCATCTGGGCGCATTTCTTAAGAACGGAACAATTGATTACAGTCAAACGTACATGAGTTAACAGTTGGTTACAGAAGTAGTAAAGTACAGTAGGCGATTGGTCAGGGGCCAAAAGGCATAGTGTTTGAAGGAGAGTACATACATATACAAGGGGGCACAATTTCTAAAATAGATACATTTATTTACATGAGGATGCAGTTTCTAGAATAGGTCCTATATTAACAGGAGGTATATGAATTAGAGGAGAGGGTTTACGTGCGTGGGGTATCATTGTCCTGCTCGGAGAGCCAAGATTTGACTTTGTTCTTAAATGCAAAATAAGAGGGTTCCGATCTGAGTGTGGAGGGTAGTGTGTTCCACAGTTTGGCTGCGAGGACTGGGAAGCTGGATCCCCCAGCCTTCTGGAGCATGAATATGGGTATTGCTTGTTAGGCAGAATCCTGTGCAGTTCCCTTGGGGAACACTGCAAAAAGATTAAGACTACAGGAGCAGCAGTAAACCCAATTGGTAGCAGTCTGCACCACCCAGATTTACTTGGTAGCTGTGGCTGAGCAGTCAGACTTCTCTCAAGAGGAGTAGGGCAGTATGCAGAATATACACAATAGGGCCAAAACACAGTAGAGCAAACAAACACTGACCAGAGCTTTGCATAAAAAGTATATAGTTATTTATTTAAAACACACTTTAGGCAATACACTAGCACTCTCAATGAAAAGTAAGTTAAACCACAGTCAGGTAAGTATACACACCTCCCTTGATAACTATCAGACAAGTCAGGCTTAAAAGCACAACTATTTGTTAAGACAGAAGTGAACGCTTAACCTAGATGGCACTCCAATAGTTTAGGTTAAAAAGGGAGAGAAAAGAGAGCATAACATAAAACAGTTCCCAACACTTTTAAGAGTTCAGAGCAAGGGGAGAAAGACAGGTTATACTGTACAGCCAAAGTTCATAGGACAGGCCGACTTTAAATGGAGCAAAGCGAAAATGTGCCCAGGATCACACGGTTTAAAGTGCACTGAAAGTCTTGCAGAGTGTTCAAAAGAGGTTGGGGTGATTCAAAAGATATAGTTAGAAGGCCTGGAGCCAACCCAGTTTAGAAGCCAAGGATTTAAGGGTCACCTTTAGCAATCTGTAGAAAATGGAGGCCAGGCAGGACACAGTACCTTAAAGAGAAAGGAAGCTCCAGTGGGGGCAGTTGTTCCTGGCAGTGGTTGAGGTTCGTGGTTCCGACCAGGGGAAGAGACGATCTCGTCGAGGAGGAAACGTGGAGTCGCTGTACTGCACAGGGATGAAACCAGCCACAGAGTTCCCAATAAAAAGGTGCAGCCCTTTTATTCGGGGTCAAAAGTGGTGAGCTTGGCTATCCGGCCGCCGGGGTGCTTAGCACGGGCGATTCGACCAAGTGACGTCTTTGGAAGCGAAAAAGGGCGAACTGGTTGGTCCTACCAGCTCAAAGGGAGAAGACTCTCCAGCAGAAGATCTTCTCTTGTCGTTGGAAAAGTGGTGAGTTTGTTGCAGCAGGGCTTCACCGGTGGCGTCGTCGGTTGCAGGTGGCTCAGCTTCTTCTCTCTTCGGATTCTTAGGTCCTGTGGCGACTTCTGAAGTTCCAGTCCCAAAGGCCCTGCTTTTATGCAGAAAAAACCCCATTCATCAGCCTAGCTGTCAATAACACATGGTAAGTGGTGAGCCGGGTGGCTCACCACTGGGCCAATCAGAGTAGAGTGCGACTTGGGTTGCTAAGGCAACACAGTCCAGGGTGCCAATTCCCCCCTCCACCCTTCCTGTGTAACCCAGGTAGAGTGGCACCATTGGGAGGGCTTCTGTGTGGAGAAGCCCGCCAAGATAGTGGAACAAAGGGCTCGACCTTGGTCAGAGTTACAGCGACGGACACAAATGCCATTTTAGAACAGAGTTCTGGCAAAAAGACCCAACCGGTGATTTAATATTAAATATATAAACCAGCGATTTCTTTAACATTGCACCAAAAAGTGGTGCGTTTAAAATCAATGGGAAAATCCCATAGAGAATATTCCAGTGGAATATTTCGCGTGGTAACCACTGCCACCAGCCAGAAACTCTATGAGGGGGGACGGGACAGTGTCCCCTCGAAAAAAGACCCAGGGGCAATCGAATTACCCCTTAGCAGTACTTCCACAATATGATGGTTTGTACTGGTTCTGTTCACAATTTTGGACTAGTAAAGTCAATGGTGACTTTACATGCCCTGGGAGACAGTAGTCAGTCCCAGAGTATGGAGTCTATGTTTGGGGGTCACTGTGACACCCCTGTGGTACTGCACTGAGGGTGCTGTGTACCACACATACAGGAGAACAAGATGATACCCTATGGAGTAAAAAGAAACCACATAGCCCATAAGCACATAAGTCAAATACATACCTCAAATCATGTCTAAGAGTGGGAGTAAAAAGAGTCTCACTCTTAGCAGGAGAAAAAAACAAACCCCAAAAATCCAGCAAAGCTGCTGGGGGACTCACTAGGTTTGGGAAATTAGCCTTATAAGAGAATTCTCCCTAACATTGCTAGTGAGTGGATTTGAGCAGTTCTTGAGGGTCTGCAAGAAGTGTGCGCAGTGAAGCGGTTGGCAAGGTAGGCAGGGGCCTGGTAGGTTTGGGACTTATGAGTCAGAGCAAGAGATTTGAGCGATAGTCTGAGGGCAACAGGAAGCCATTGTAGGCTTCGACGAGTGTCTGGGATATGGAGTTTCCTAGGGATGTTGAGGGCCGCCCTAAAGGCATTATTCTGGGTAACCTGGAGATTGTTGATGTTTCTTTGACTGGTCCCTAGGTAGAGGGCATTGCAGTAGTCAATTTTAGCCACGACAAGGGCTCTGACAAGGATAATGCAGTTAGAGGCCGTTAGGAAAGGTCTATATGCTATTATGAGCTTGCAGGTGTAGGCCGAGGCTGATACAACAGCACTGGTTTGTCTTGTGAGTTTGCCATTCTAGACAGAAGGCCAAGTACATAGTCCACCACATCTAGTGTAGGGGATGAGGGGTTGCCCTCCCATCCCACTTTCACTAGACTGTGAGGACCTCGTACAGAGTGTCCAAACTGAAGCTCAAAGGGGCTAACCCCTGCTCCATTCTGTGGCACCCCCCCGTGTGCGAACAGAAGGAGAAGATCTTATTTTCCCCTAAGGCGCTCTTCCAAGCCACCAGTCATGCCTTTCAGGGTTTTGATTAACCGCTGAACCGGCCCATTTGTTTGTGGATGAAGGATGTAGAAAACCAGTAGGTGACTCCACACTCTTCCCAAATAGCCTTCATATATGCTGATATAAAGTTTGATCCCCTGTCATAAATGACTTCCTTGGGGAATCCAACATGTGAGAATATCACAATCAGAGCCTTCACAACCACAGTGGCTTTGATGCTCCTCAGAGGGACAACCCCAGAGTACCTTGTGGTGTGGTCTACCACCACCAAGATGTACCTGTTCCCTGATCTGGTTTGAGGATCCAAAGTACCCACAATATCCATGCCTAGTTTTTCAAAAGGCCACCCAACCAGAGGTACTGGAATTAAGGGGGCCTTTGTGGCACCACCTGACTTGCCAGAAGCTAAACAAGTCAGGCAGGATCGGACAAATTCCTTAACCTTTACACTGAACTGCGGCCAGTAAAAGTGCGCAGACAACCAGTCTGATGTCTTAGTCACTCCCAAGTGACCCGCTAAAGGAATTTGGTGAGCCAAATCCAAAAGGAACTTTGTGGCACTGGGGAATCACCAACCTTCTGGTAACTTCGCCCTCAATCTTTTGGCTCACTGTACAGGAGTCCATCCTCCCAGTACACTTTGAACAGTTGAGGGGCCTCCCCCTTAAACTACTCCTCTGCCTGCTTCTGCAGACCTGCCAGAGTGGGACAGTCTTTCTGGGCTGTGAAGTCAGTCTGATCTGGGACACCAGCTCTTGCAAACTCATCCTGCTTGGGCAGGCCCTTTAGATCTGCGCCCACCTGGTCCTCGACTTCAGGTTCCTGTGCTGCGCCAGGCAACTCAGAAGTCACCGAGTCCCCTGCTACTAAAGTAGGGTCCTCAGTGGCTACTGGTCCCTCTCCCGCAGGAGTAGGTGACTCAGCAGCCTGTCAAACTGGACTAGGTGCTACCGGCCACGCCAGCCCTTCCAACAAGCCCACTGGAAGCATGCCAGGCCCCAAGGCTTTGAGAGTGTACAATCAGGCAAATTCTTTGGCGCTCAATCGGGTAGCCGCTGCGACTATCTTGGGATCAGGAAGATCATTACCCAAAAGACATGGGACAGGGGTGGAGTCTTGGTTCCACAGCACTGAGTCCATTCACATCCCCAGCTGAACTCTACTATCGCCAAAGGGCACTTACTCTTTCCATCAAACCCACTGAGGCTACAATCAGGCCCATCAATATACTGGCCTGGCTGTACCCACTTCTGGGTGACAGCAGTGACTCTAGCCGCAGTGTCTCAGACCACTGGCGTTTTGTGTCCATTAATATACATGTGCTAAATAGAGTCGAGTATTATTGGGAACTGGGATCTCTTCTGGAGACCCGGTACCGTTCCCACTCAGTGTACGGTTTTACAACATGGCGTGTTGGGCCTTGGAGAATGTTGGCGCCCTCACTAACCAATCGTCTAAATAGGGGTAGGCGTGGTGACCTTTCCTGCAGGGGGCTGCTGCAATGGGTACCAGACATTTGGTAATTGTCCACAGAGCTGACTTCAGGCCGAATGGCAGAAGCTGGAACTGGCTATGGTTGTTGTGCACAACAACCGTTAGGTACTTTGTGTTTCGGGTGTATGGGGATGTGGAAGTACGTATCCCTTGAATCTAGGGACCCTAAGAAGTCGTGCTGCCGAATGGCAGTGATTACGCGCTGCAGCATTATCATTTGGAACTTTTGCCTTTTTATGAATTTGTTGAGACTGTAGGTCCATTATTGGACACCACTTGCCATCCCTTTTTTTTCCACCACAAAGTACTGTGAGTATACTCCATGCCCATTTTGCCTTCTTAGCACCCTATCGATGGCTTTTTTCTGTTTCATTTGCTTAACTTCTTGGTGCAGCACCTAGGTGACAGTGTGTGTGTGTGATGGGGGGAATGGTGTAGGCGATTGTTTGCAGGACGCACCTGTCTGTATTTATGTGGCGCCACTGACAAATGTGATTGGATACATTTCCCCCCCACATGCTCCTCTTTTATTGCAGTCACAGCAATTGCTTTCCATGTCTCCCTCTCCGAGGGTTAGTGGTTTGCTTGCGCCTTTGTGACTGACAGAAATCCTTCCCTGTTGTATCCTTGGGAGTAGTACGTCCCCTTGGAATATGTCTGACCACTTTTGTTGGGTAGTTTCTTCCAGATGTCCCTCTAAAAGGGACAAAACGTTTTCCTCGTTTGTAGGCTGGTGAACAATCGGGCCATTTGGTGTCTGTTTTTATTGCCTTTAGTGTCTCATCAATTTTGGAGCCAAAGAGGTCATCACCCTCAAAAGGCATGTCCACTACCTTGCGTTAAACATCAGGCCTAAAATCTGTGCACCTTAACCAGCCCCGTCTTCTCATTACCACTCAATTTCCAATTGGTTTAAAACCGGTTTAGGACAGATCTACACCTTGTCTATGTTGCGGTTGGCCTCTTCTTGCCCCTCTCTTAGTATTGCCATTGCTTCTTATCCAGGGTGGCAGAGGAGAAATGGCGTGCTTCATGTTCATCCTCTGACAAACTGGCCTGCTGCCTGCTCATTAAGAAGAGAGCCCTTATCCAAGCCCACATCTCTGCGGCATCTAACAATTCGGCCGAACTCTTTAAAATCTGCAAGGAGCTGGCCAACCCTGCTGCAGTCTCTACCTCTCCCGTCCCCTCCCAGGCCCTCTGCACAGCACTGGCCTCTCACTTCATTTCAAAAACTCAGGACATCCTGTCCTCACTCTCCTCCTCTCCTCTATTCCCTGCTCTCCCTCTGGCCCTTCTGCAGCCACCCCTGCTCCCTTCTTCTCTGCCTTTCCCCTTTTTTCTGCTGACGAGGTTTCGAGACAAGTCCGATCTATGAAAGTCTTGTCAAAACAGTTCCACCCCTGTTCCTCCAAAACTATCAAGGACCACATTGACTCCCTGGTGCCTGCCCTGGCTGACTTCAGCAATCACTCCTTCGCCTCTTCCCATCCCCCCTCAAGCACTCCCTTGTGCACCCCCTTCTTAAGAAACCCTCCTCCGACCCCTCCTGCCCAGCTAACTATCGCCCAATCTCTATCACTCCCTTCCTGGGCAAGCTCCTGGAGAAACTGGCCATCTCCCAGCTTAATCTCCATGCTGAATCTGTTGGTAGTCTTCATGACCATCAGTCTTGCTTCAGAGCTGCCAGAAGCTCGGAAACTGCTCTCCTGAACATCCGTGAGGACCTGCTCTCAAACCTTGACTCTAACACCCCTTGTGTTCTCATTTTGCTCGACCTCTCTTCTGCCTTTGACACTGTCAACCACACCATCCTGCTCAACCATCTACGTGATAACCTGGGTATCACTGGTCAAGCTCTGGCGTGGCTGACCTCCTTCCTCTCCAATCGATCCTCCCAGGTCCAACTGGGTTCCTTCCTCTCTGACATCTTTTTCTCTACCTGTGGTGTCCCCCAGGGATCTAACCTCTCCCCCTGGCTGTTCAACCAGTATCTGGCACTTCTTGCTCACCGCATCGCCGCTCTCTGTCCCAACTTTCAGTGCTACGCAGATGATACCCAGCTCATTTTCAGGCTACCCTCGGCCTCCTCTTTCCCTTCCCTCATCTCGGACTGTCTTTCTGCTATCCAGGAATGGTGTGCCGCCAACAACCTCTGCCTTAATGCCAGTAAGACTGAGATTCTACTTATCGGCACACCCATTCCCTCCTTCCCTGCAGCTCTCTGGCCGGCCTCCCTTGGCCCTCTTCCTGCTCCTACCTGCAAGGCAAAAAAACCTCGGGGTCATCTTCGACTCCACACTCTCTTTCTCTCCTCACATATCTGACATCTGTAAGAAGTCACACTACCAGCTACACCTCCTCAGAGGTATCCTTCCTTTCCTCTCCTTCCCCCAGAAGCTCACCGTCTCCAGAGCCCTGGTTCTCTCGAAGCTGGACTACTGTAACAGCCTCTATCTAAATCTTCCTGCCTCTACTCTTCGCCCATTGCAACTCATCCAGAACAGGACTGCGAGACTTGTCCTTGGCCTCAAGCCCAGGGACCGTATCTCTCCAGCACTGAAATCACTACACTGGCTCCCAGTGGCTGCCAGGATTAAGTTCAAAACCCCCTGCATTGTCCACAAGGCCTTCTGGGGCCTTGGGCCAAAATACCTTCAACTCTCTCTTCCTAAATATCTTCCTTCTCAAGCTCTTCGTTCATCCACCTCCAACTACCTCAGGGTCAGCCGCTTCTCCAAGCAACGAGCTGGGGGTAGATCTCTCTCCGCAGCAGGGGCCTCCCTCTGGAACATCCTTCCTGCCTCCCTGAAACTTGAGGAGAACCATCTCCGGTTCCGGAAGCACCTCAAAACCTTCCTCTTTGCCTCCGCTTTCTCTCCCTCTCTCCCCTGCTAAAATCACTGAACCCGCACTGAATCTGCAACTGGGCCACTCACCGATATCGGTCCTTGGCCCAGCCACTGTTCCCTGCACTGCCTACCTGCACTACGGGACTGTCTCTGTATCCTACAGCCCCTTCTCCCGGCACTTACCTTGCACTTGCCACCAGCTGGCCCTATTATTTATCTTGTGTTCTACTAACCATGTACTGCACTTTCCTTGCACTTGCCACCAGCTGGCCCCATTATTTATCTTGTATTCTACTAACCATGTACTGCACTTTCCCCTCTCCCCTTCCCCTTGCACTTTTCCCAGTCCCCCTACCCTTGCACTTGCGCGATCTGAATGACACCTGGCCTAGTAGGATCGTTGTCTGTCTCCCCTTGATCCTCCCCCGCCTCGTCGCGCCTTGAAACACTTGTGCATAGGCGCGTTGCAAATGCCATATCATATATCCTGTGGCAGGTGTTCCAGCAAGGGAGCAATTCTATGCCACATTTCCCAGTCTAGCGAGACATTATCGCCAACGAGTTAGCCGATATAACTAACCTTTTTCTCGAAGGCGTCTAACTTGCGGCCTTTGTTTTCCGGTGGCACAGCGCATTTTTGTGCCTGAGAATGTGCCTTCCTACTTGCCGCTGCAGACAATGTATTCTGGCGTGGGCTATTAACTCGGGCATTTTGGGGTAGAGTCCAGTGTTTTAAACTTTTCATCCCATCTGCCCTTTGTTAGGGAGATTTCTCACACAAGTGCTAAATTGTCTCTACCTTAGAGCTCTCCAGCTCTTTTGCTATATTTTTGGGAATTTGAACTTTTCATTTTCAATGTGTTTTACTATTGTGTTCTTAGGTTATGGAGCCTTTAAACAAATTCCATGGCATCTTCTTTTTCTGTGCGTCACACAGCACCTTCAGTGAAGTGGCACAGGGATGTCTTTCAGACTTCCCAAGATTTAAATACCTTCTCTGGGACTGACTACTGTCTCCCAGAGCATGTAAAGTTAAATTGACTTTACTAGTCTCTTTAAATTTACTGACCCAGCACACACCATCTTCCTATAGAGTGTTGGAGGGGTTGCCTAGGTTCCCCCGCGTCAAAACACTCATGTAACAGTAAAATGTTACCCTTTCCTACTTTAAATGGCTGGTGGCAGTGGTTTAGATCAAACTACCATGATTTTTCCCGACCGCAAACAACGGTAGCTAAAAATCGGGTCAGCCATGTTTTTCAATATGGCGCCCAAGACCTATCTATAAAAACAAACTCTGGTCATCTTTGTTCGGCATTTCTTTTAGGAAAGGTCCTTCTTGTATTTGACTCTGTGCGCCAAACCAGGTTTGGTCCCTGTGCTCGTTGGCCTTTGGCAGGCTTCAGTGCTGAAGCCTTCCTCTGGCGCCTGAGTGTCTGGGGTGGACAGGATGTGAGGGAAGGAAGAGGACTGCTGCAACTCCTGGACAACCGGTGAAGCCCTGCTGCAGGTTCGAATTGCCTGAAACGCCGACGACAGAGAAGCCCTTAACTTCTTCCCTTGAGTTTGGTGGGAACAACAAACTCGCAAGCCACCTGAACACCGTCCCCATCTGGTCGAATTTTCATCAGAGTGCTGTTGAAAACCAGATAGCCAGAGGGAAGGAAACCAGCTTGTGGACTTTACGGCACTAACATCTTAAACCGACATCTTTCTACAGCTTTTGGCCTCTTCCCTGGGCAGTGCAGGAGCCTCCCGCCGTCGTCCTTCTTGTACCCACGACTGAAGCTCAGGAACAGCGAGGTCTGCAGGATATGCCAGAAACAAATGCCTCAGCTACAGCTCTTCTTCATTGACAACGTACTGTGCAAACGTGGTCCAGAAATCTTTTTGGCCATCGAGAAAGTGCGTGAAACTTTCCTCAACTACGAAGGCTTGTCCTTCCCTTAACATTCGTCAAACTTTTCGACTAGCCAAATCCTTTAAAAATCCATGGCAAAGACTTAACCGTTATATACCAGAACTGTGCTATCCTATACAAAAGACTCTGAACCATTGACTTTGGCCTAGGGCTATTGAGAAGAATTGCTGGTTGTATTTAACTGAAACCCTTTGCCTTGCCTAGGAATGTATTTGGGCTGTCTATTCTTATAACCTTGTCTTTTCCCTCCTTTATTAAGTATCTGAAGTGCCATTTTGCTCCCACTTAACTTTGGAGCTAAACTTGTTCATTTACTTACCGGTTGCGTTTTTGTGGTTATTAATGTGTGATATTGAACTACTTATGCTAGTGTAATGTTTTCTAACTGAGTAAATAAATGTATATTCTTTTACCAAGAAACCATGAGTAATTGTATATTTGAATCACTGTATTAGTTGGCCCTTTGTGTAACTTGTTCTACACTCACTCAACTCTTGATAAGTCTGGCTGCTCAGCCACTGCTACCACATAACTGTGTAGTACAGGCTTGTACCAAAGGTGAAATTGTACTGACACTTGTAGTCTTAATTGCCTATAGTGTTCACCAAGGGTACTGCAGGTGATTCTGCCTAACACCGTTTGCAGCAGGCTCCATAAAGGGATACTTTAAAGTATGCAGCCCCATTTCCCATACATGGTCTAATATACAGTCTTGTTTTATCTTCTACTGGTAGTAGATCATACTCATGACGGGAGCTTTTCATGCTACTATCTCAAATAACTATGTCATCCGGAGGCGAGGTGTTCGGAGTTTCGTCCTGTTGGTCATCCACAGGGGTGTCAGTATCCCAATCAGTGTGTGCAGGGTGTGCTGTTGTGGTCGAATCAGTGTCTTGCGGACCTTCTGTATCCGTAAGCTCACACTCCTTCTGCTCCCTGCCAAAGAGCATTGGCAGGGGCACTGCTGCAGACCTTGTAACTAAAGACTGTGGGCCCTCATGCTTTGCAGGACCATCCTATTAGACTGGGCCTTTAAGTACTGGTGGTGTTCTGCTGACCTTTGCGATGACCTTGACTCTTCCGGTGACGTCGCACAGATTGTTGATCTGACTGGTGACACATTTCAGGACATTGATGGGGATGTATGCGTGGAGTGTGGTCTTGACCCAGCCATTGACCTACTTAGAGGCCTGAGCAGTGAGACAGGCAGACGTACATCTGGCTGGTGTGCGTACTGCTGTTGTGGTTGGGCTGGTGGCAGCTTAACTTGTAACTGTGACAACACTGCTTGCAAGGATGAGAGTAACAAGCGACAGTAGAGCTTGCGGGTTAAGTAGTAATTGGGCAGTAGAGCATGCAGGTTTAGTAGTGACTGGGCTTGCTGGGCCATGTGTGCACAACCAGGCCATTGACCCACTATATGTGACTTACGTTTTTGTAAGCTAGTGAAAACCCATCTCTTTGACTGATTCTACATCCCTAGATCTCTGATACTTGGATCCTCCTCATAGAGTTGTCCTGTCATATGTATGTTCTGTCTCCCGTGTCCTTGTATCTGCACCCCGAGACTTGCGAGTTACCGGCGCAATATAAATGAATTAAAATGTGCAGTTGCAGGAAGGCGACTGGCTACCGATGAAGTCGCGGGTTCCTGTGGATGTAACTCCATTGAAACCTCCCAGGTGTGGGTGTCAGTCACAGAGATCGTGAATGGCTGTCCACAGACTGTTCTGAACCCCAAGAGTGTGAAGAATAAGCTTGCTGGGCCAGGAAATCTGAATCGATTTCATGTTGCAGGATATCTTCTGGCATCACATCACATCAGAATAAAGGAATGGAGAGACCTGTGAAGTGTACACCTGTTCCTCCACCTGATTGGACTCCCTTTGGCCTCCTGCTTGTTTGACCGTGCTTTCTGCAAGCTCCCTTTGAGCTCCTTTGGTTGTGGTTGGTATGTTTGACGACACCGTCAACGACTATGCTGGAATTACCTCTGCGCAAGAAGTTTTTTCGCCTGTCGACGAGAGCTTGTTTCAATTTGACCTTCGTCGACGGTCTTGTAGCCTCTGTTTTTTCTTTTAGGGTGACCAAGCTTGCCTTCAATGACTTCTTAATCATCGTCATCTAGCTCGTGGACAATGTGCCTCTGGTCGAGTGCGCCTCAGGCTTTCTGGCTACCGAACCTGCCATCAACTGGGCATTCTCTGGGACGCTGAATGCACAGGTGACGGTCCTCCTACCATTGTCTTAGTTGACGAGCGTGTGGTTGATGTGCTCGTGGACGAGCATCCTCTCTTCATGGCGGACGGCTGAGCTGTCGACAACAAAGTGTTTGCTGCCGCTGCAGATTGGGCCCTCGGTACCTTTTTCATGGTTGACGAGTGCACATTCGATGACAAAGGCCTTCCGTCTCCTATACCTGCCGTTGACGGGCTGTGCTGAATGGTTGACAAATGTTTAGTAGAGGACGTAGAGTCCCTTACATCCACTGCACCAGTCGTCGACAGTTCCAAACCGTGGTGACACTTGTGCTTCTTGTGGGGCCTTTCCTCAGACCCAGCCCTTTTCCTGGATGGGGACCTGTTCCACCTAGGTACGGCCATCATTTTTTTGTCGACTCCCACAGTGGATAACGTCCCTCCTGGAGCCAATACACCAAATGCTGATGTCTGTCCTTCAGAGTTTTGGAGCTAAACCCTTTACAGATCTCACAATCGTCGGCCGAATGACTGTGATAAAGGCAGTCAATACACTCACTGTGTCTGTCGCCATCAAAGATGTTTTTAAGGCCGCATGAGTTGCAAGCCGTAAACAAAGACTGCTTCTGCATCTGCCAGCCTGTTCTCCATCCCTGCAAGATGTACTGCTGCAACAGAGATATGTTTCTCTAACAGCCAAACCACACCTGCATCATCTCCCTGCAAAGAGGAAGAGACTGCTTGTTCAGGTAGTGCATGGCCACTGTATTGTCAGTCATGATCAGGACATGTCTCCCCTTGAGAGGGCGCAAAAGCTTTCTAGGCTTGCTGGATCGCTCGCAGCTCTAGCCTGTTGATATGCCACCGGCTCTCCATTGTGGACGAAAAGCCGCTCACATGCAGTTCGTCGCAATGAGCTCCCCAACCTTTCAGGGACGTGTCCTCGACCACCCTGACCTGGCGGGGAGTGGGGGGAAGGCCCCAGGGTTTCAGAAAGGTCCCCCGCCCCCATTATGTTGTCTCTGCTGGCCAACCAAGTGAGGCCACCCACCTCAATACCTTGAGAACATATCCTTCAGGGTGCTGAAATACTGGGACCACTGATCCCTCCATAGCCACTTCAGGGATCGCATGCGCAACCTGACCTCTGGCAGTAGAAAAATAGATGAGGCCTAAGAGGCGGATGCAGGATGCCGCCCGCAAGCTGGTGTGGCTCTGGAATAGTTCAACCATATGTCGCACACTGGTGCGGTGCCTCTACTCCTCAGGGGGAAAAGCCTTCCCCTCCCAAGTGTCCAGGACTGCTCTAATGAACTGGAGCGTGTGCGTATGTGTGTGTGTGTGCGCGTGTGGACGAAACTTGCTGATGACTTTCCCCCGGATCAGTCAACCAGGTATGCAAACAGACGAACGCCTAATCTCTGGAGATGCGCCACCACCACTGCCATCTGGTTGGTGAAAACCTGAAGGGGAGTTCCTTGAATTGGTATTGCTTGTCCTCTATGAGGAATCTGAGGCATCTTCTGTGCATCTGATGGATGTGCATGTGGAAATATGCATCATGCAGATCTAATGACACCAGCCAGTCATGCGCTGCAGAGGCTGGAGAATTTCTTGTAGCGTTACCATTTTGAACTTGCCCTTCCTCAGACACCTGCTCAAGCCCCTCCCCTCACCCTTTCTTGGGTACCGGCAATACCAGCCCGACCCGCTCTACTCGGGAGGCACCTCTTCCACAGTGGCTTTCAACAAAAGTTCTTCCTGGAGATCCTGTTCCCTTTGCTTGGGGGTGGGGTCTTCCTGGAGGTCTTCGCAAGAAGGGTAGATAGTACCCCCATTGGACAAGCTGCAATGACCAGGTGTCTGAGGTTATCTCCCGCTATTGTGGCACATACTCTCCAATCCCCCCTCCAACTGGGGAAACAGGAGGGGAAGAGCAAAAAGCGCCTTTGCGGCTGGTGCCAGCTATGTTGCTGCTGCTGTCCTTTCACCTCTTCTGGTGTGCAGGAAACACCTCTGCCCTTGCCTGGGTTCTACACCTTTCTCCCAAAAGGGACAAAACCACCAAGAAAACCTCTTCCCCACAGGGAGAAGCTAAAGGGTGGCTTAGTCGGCAGTTGAACAGCCAGGCCCAGTTAATTCGCAGACAATTTGGAGTCCTCGATTTTTCAAGGACGCATTAGCCCTAGTACCGAACAGATGCTCACCATCAAAGGCAATGTCGATCAACTTGGATTGTACATTGGGGGTGTGGGGGTGAGAACCCCGAACTGTGTAGGTAGGCCTGCCTGCGCATCACCGTAGCTAACCCCATATAGCCCTGCCAGAAAATCTGCAACGTCCAGGCCCAATTCCAAGCTTTGGCAAGCTACTGCCTTGCCGTCCCTCAAAGTGCAGAAAACCATTCCACATTTCCCCTTCAGCGATGTGTTCTGCTGCTTCCTGGATCATCCTCCAAAGGCTGCGAATATACTTGGCAAAAGGTGCACAAAGCATTTACTGCCTTGAGAGTCATGCTACTAGAAGAAAATAACTTCTGGGCTAAGACTTCCTATTTCTTCGACTCTGTCAGTTGATAAATTGGAGGTCGATCTGTACCGCGTAGTATTCACTGTGGCTGCCTAGACCAGTAAAGCCTCTGTCGTACATTGATTCGACAAGTATATGGGATCTCTCCTCGCGGTTTGCATTTGTCAACTCCAAGTCCACCAGCGGTGCGGAGCAGGGTCTTTGCCAAAATGAGGCAATGGGGTCTGAAATGGCTGCATTAAAAAGGCATTGCTCGCTCAGCGGGTGGACCTCTGTCTACAATATCTGTGAGCTTGTAAACTGACAGCCATTTTGCAGGGGCACACACGCCCAAGGCATCGACCACTCTCTCCACAGTCTTTCGAGGCTGGGTATTTGCAGGGGCATAAGGTTGGGCCTGTGGTGTGTCTAGGTCGGGGGAGGTGTCCAAGCCACTGGAGTCACGTAGGCCTTCAGCCAAGTCAATGAAGTCGGCGAAAAAGTCAACGCGCCGGCTGAAAATCAAGAGCATGGTCACCATTATCTTCAAAAAGGGAGACCATTGAGTCAAAGAACAATGTTCTGGACTCAGGGATATAATAATTATCGTATACCGGTGTCGAGATCGAACTCTGTGGCAGCAGGGCTGCAAACGCTGATGCCTGTTGGTGTTGGGGCCAAACTCTACTCAGGCTCCTTGGCGCTAGTAGCACTGCATGCAACTGGGACCTCCCCGGCTTTCTACTTAGAGGGTTTCCATATACCTGCAGTAGCCTCACTCATCTGGAGCAGTTGCTCCTTAAAAACTCTTCCCATTTCGGCTCTGGGCTTACCCCAGGTTGGGACCTACCTCACTCCTCTGATGAGTCAGAGTCATGCCTGCATTAATGGCGACACTTCTTGTGAGACGAGGAAGACAATGAATGGCTCCTGGAGTGTGACCTCTTTATAGCCTTCTTGTGATGCATGTCCAATTTCTCTGGAGTGGGGTCCTCCGTCTCATGTTTGGACGACCGAGTAGTCAACAGAGCAGGTGACTGGCAGGGGGGGAAGCACCCCACTTTGCACCGACTAATATCGGGTTTATCTGCTGACACGACACGCATTTGTTGGTGGTGTGACCTGTGCCGAGGCACCACACACAGATTCTGTGCGGGTCGGTCAGAGACATCTTAGAGTTGCAGTCGGTGCACCTCTTGAAACCAGACAGTTTCGGAGTTGACATTTTTATCACAAGACGTCAAATTGGAAGAGAACACATTGAGCATTCTCCCACCAGAGCCATTCCTCAAGCAGCATGCTGAGCGCGTAAGAAAAAAAGTGAGGTACGGAGGCTTAGTGACCAAGTACATGTACGATGACCGACGTCAGGAGTCGACCGCTGCATCGAGTCAAGTTGGATCTACAGCCAAGTCGAGTTGCACTACGCCTCATCAAAATGTTTTCTGAGCAGCCAACGCTGGAAGGGATCTATCTCTGATGAGGAATCTGCAGGAGAAAGCAATCCATTGACTAGTGTGATTGATGGTGTCAAAGGCAGCAGAGTGGTTGGAAAGTAAACATAGGGCTGTGAGTCCCTTGTCTGATGTGGAGGAAGTGTAGCAGTCTTGGTGCTGTGGCCAGGTCAAAAGCCAGATTCAAAGGGGATGAGAAGGCAGTTTGTAGTGATGTGTTGTTGAGGATGAGTTGTGACAAAGGATTCTATGGTTCTGGTGAGGTATGGCCAGATGATGATGGGGCAGTAGAGAGTGTGTGAGTGTGTGTGAGAGTGTGTGTGTGTGAGTGTGAGTTTTTTTTTTTCAGGGGAGAGACTTGTCCACTGAGGAGGGGATAGTACCATGTGAGAGACAGGAGTTGAATATGTTGAGCCAGGGTGGCGATGCAGCTTGAGGTGGACATGTAATATCCTGGAAGTCTGCAGGTTTTGGTTTGGAGGTCAATGAGGGCAGCAGTCAAAGGATGGCAAGAGTCCCATTGTTTGAATGAGTTGGGAAGCAGGGGGAGTCGGATGTGTATTTTGAAGTAGTCCATGAGGGACTCACATACTGAAGTCGATGGTGGTTTGGAGAGCATCTTGATGCTCAAAGGTGTGTGTGTGTACGACTGGTGGCAGATTGGAGGTAGTGGGGGGCTTAGGCATTGCATATGACTGTTTTGTATTTGTTGCAGTAGTGTTTGAGGGGGGACCTAGTGGTGGGGCATGTGCTATTTTTCCAGGCTCTGTCTAGGTGTCTTGCTTCCTGCTTTGCTTGGTGGAGAAGAGTATATTGTTGAACCATAGTCTACGGTGGGCCAACACAAACACTCATGTGGATCTGCGCCAGCTTAGTTTTATACACCAAAGTTTAATGGAAATAGTAACAAAGTGCCCTTAATGATGACACGTGTTTCGGCGTTACCTGCCTTTTTCAAATCAGGGCATTTGGTTTATATATATATTTCCAACATAGGAAAACTGTGTACATATAGTATTTAAAAAAATAATACTATTCCAAAACATAAGATCATGAACAGTGTAATCAAAACAATGCAATGTGCAATGATATATTAGAACAAACAGAAACATAGGGGTTGGTATAGGGGAGGATTGTTGGGAGGAGAAAGAGAAGAGTTAAATATAAGTACATATAAATGTACCTAAGTCAGACATAAATATCTATAGACTTTGTTGTGTCGGTATTACAATGTCAGGTCAGTTCTCAAAAATAGTCAAAACATTCATCTATACTTTCATTTATATCCTCATTACGTTTTGAATTGTGCATAATTAGTTTAAGTACGTTTTAAGGCTCATGTTCTATATTTCATAGCGTGAATCAAAAATACAAACAATCGTCAACATGGTTCTAATTCCTTCAGTAACTCGTTATGTGATACAAGACACTGTACCAATACAGAGACCAATCTAGTGATGATCGCAATATGTTACTAGTACAAGCCATGTTAGACGAGTACTATTTACTGGTAAACCAAACGGACTCTAACGTACTGTTAATATAGGCAGGATCCCCAAGGACCACATCACTATATTTCCAAAGTCATACTGATTTGTATCTGTTTAGCATGGCATGTTTTACACACAATGGAGTAGAGAAAAGAAACAAAAATAAAGAAGAAAAAGGAGCTAATACGGACTGGCGATTACTTAATTTCTAGATTGTATAATTAATGTTGCAAATAATCGAGTCTATATGCACGGGCCTTTCAATTGAATTTTTCGAATGTCACCTGAAGTTAACATTAAAACAGGAATACCAAATTGTGTAATATATGAGGATTGGGAACCTCAAAAGTTATTCTATAGACAATACGTTCTAGGAATCCCAAAAGATGGCATTCATACGCTTAGATTTGACTTGCACTAAGCAGCACTAACGAAAGAGAAAAGGGACACATTCCCCATCATCCCCATAGCAACTGAAATCAACATATACCCGATGGAGATAGCAAACCGCGTCTTAACAACAAGCCAAAGCGGGTGACTAGTATACGAAGCAACAGTAAGAGACCATCTACAAGTTTTAGATATTTGGTGACTACCATTTCTAAAGATTCATGCGAAAGCTTTAGAATCATCAGAACCGTGAAGCGTAAAACTTTCAGGGTGAACGCTGCACCTTTCATAAATGATCAAGTATCACTTGTCGCTTTCACACTTTTATTGCCAAAGTGAAGCCGAACAATGAAGTGTTTTGAGGCAAACTGACTATATATTGCTTTGACAACAGACTTAACCGCAACATTATGCATCAATAATACGTCCTAGCAAGAGCAGGAATTACTGATTAATAATCTTTAGGGCATAAACTTGTTGCTTATGGCCTGTTAATTTATTCATTGTTCCACAGTGTTTAACCCTTAAATTCAATAATGGACTGAACCAACATTGGAAGATGAAGGGTAAGGAGACTATACCGACAACAATTGCATGTGTTCTTAAATTATAATAACATAACGAACCGTGATGAGTCAAGTTTTCTTCTCTCGTATCACATAACTAGTTACTGAAGGAATTAGAACCACGTTGACGATTGTTTGTATTTTTGATTCACACTATGAAATATAGAACATGAGCCTTAAAACTCACTTAAACTAATTATGCACAATCCAAAACATGAGGATATAAATGAAAGTATAGATGAATATTGTGACTATTTTTGAGAATTGACCCAACATTGTAATACCTGCACAACAAAGTCTATAGATATTTATATCTGACTTATATACATTTATATGTACTTATATTTGTCTCTTCTCTCACCTCCCAACAATCCTCCCCTATACCAAACCCTATTTTTCCGTTTTTTTCTAATATATCATTGCACATTACATTGTTGTTTTGATTACACTGTTCATGATCATGTGTTTTGGAATATTAATCTTTGAAATACTAGATGTACAGTTTTCCTATGTTGAAAATATATATAAAAACCAAATGCCCCGATTTGAAAAAGGTGGGTTACGCTGAAACACGTGTCGTCATTAAGGGCACTTTATGTTACTATTTCCATTAAACTTTGGTGTGTAAAACTAAGCTGGTGCAGATCCACATGAGTGTTTATGTTGGCTTATAGTACCAGCGGGTCTTGGGCTTTGTGACCGCTTCACTCAACAGGACGCAACAATTAAGAAATACTTTCAAAATAGGCTCCAGCCAATGGAAGTGATAAATTAGTTACAAGCGAAAGGTGTCGCCAACTTGACCAGCTGTTAAAGCCATAGTCTACGGTGGGGTTGTTGAGTTGAAAAGGGGGCTATTTTTTTGAGTGCGTGGTTGAGGATGGTATTGTGATTGTTGTAGCGAATGGACGGATGTGTGTGAAGAGAGGGGCAGTGTGAGTGCTGCTAATATGTTTATTTCTCTGGCTCAAGAATGGGGGATGCATGACTGGTGGGGGTTGTTGTGTGGAAGCATGAAGTGGATTTCAGTGGTCAGATCACAACACCCATAATCGTTTTAACGCAAAGATGTGATTCTCCCCGCCCGCCCCCTTGAAATAAGGTGGTCAAGGGTGTTGCCAGGATGTGAACTACCAGGGTTAAAATAGCAGTGGTAGATGTTGGCGCAGGGGAGGCTGTGGTTGTTGATAGTGAATTCAGTCGAGTAGGGTGGAAGTTAAAATTGTGTGTCGGGGTGGTAAATGAGGTGGATACATGTGGGATGTGGTTGTGATAGATGGGGAAACTTGAGATTCCAAGGAAGTGTATGGGGGGGTTGCCAACATGGACCAGGTCTCTCGGAATGTGGTTGTTAGTGGTCCCTGTGGTGTATGAGAGGAGGGGGAGGCATACAAGGCAGAATATGTTTGTGGTTGGGCTCAAGCCTTGCTTGTTAGAAAGAGTATGTTTGGGGAGTGTGTGCTAATTAACTCATTGATTTCATGTGATCAGTTGTTTCACTGTTGTGTATGAGTTGAATCTGAATGTTTGTGTGCTTTGTATGAGGCATGTTTGCTGGCACTCTGTGGCAGATGGGTTAACACGTGACAAAAAATGATACAGAAAGATATTAGTACTAACCCTTAGTGCTGCCTGCCCTTTGCATTGGAAACCCTAAGGCAATAGATTATACCCAAAGTAACCTGGCAGTACTTCCCACAGGAAACCGATATGAATAGGGAATAACAAAGCAGTGCTCTTTGCAGTACCTCTGAATCAGCAGAAGAATCAGAGCAATCTAATAAGGAGCTGAAGGAGGGTATGCATGGTGCTTCCATGCTTCAAAATGGTGGCTATCCCTACATGTGAAGGTGATAAAGAATCAAAAGGACATGCCATTCCTCAGTGCCTCCATGTTTAAATTTCCCTCCTTTTCTATTATCGTTTCCCCCAATTCAGATGATAGTACATTGCCTGCCTGAAATGAGAGTATTGTGGGGCAATCATTATTCCGAAGTGGACTAATGCCTTGATCACTAATACAATTTCTAAAGGTATATGGAGTTCCAGCTAGACTGTATTCCACTTCCCTTTAGCCATCATTACTTTAATGTGTGCTCCCCACCCTCCCAGTGAGACATGCATGCCAATGCAAGCCCCACCAAATAAAAGGAACCCTTGCCTACTGCCGGTGGATGTGGTTCTACCATTTTATATCTGCCTAGTGCAACACAACTACTAGGTTTTCTCAGTTACCCTGTTATTGTGTCCAGTAATTGTCCAACATATTGAAGTTCTAGACATGATGCCATAATGACCAATAACACCTTGACCACCTTCACCTAAAGTGAAACTTATATCTAGCACCTAGTGATAAAGTACAGGTAAACCCTCCTCTGAAGAGCATACAATAACTCGCTCTGTATCTGTGAGTGGCCCCAGCACTGGAAAGGCACGTGAAAGGCACTTGGCGAACACACTTTTTGCATATTTTATCCTGAATGGAAGTTGCTTGAATTAGTAATGTTCTCATACTGTGAAGCAAATGCATCTCTTGTGTTCTGGATGCATAGATAAAACAACATTCACATCATGTCAATCTGTCATTAAATGTCTTTGCTTTCACAAATGTATGAATGTATTGCAGAAATAACATACAGATTGTCTAGCTTGCAGCAGTTTTTTTTTAATTTTCCTTGCTTATTCAGCAATCCGTAATTCCCAAGAGTACCAGGGTGCTGTACATGAAGAATGATACATATAAACAGTTGAAATCAAGATCATTAAAATTACACACTAATGCTTAAAACTCAAACAGCAAACCTGCACAAAAATTAACAAAAAGGCAAAGATACAAAGTAAAATAAATAAAACTAAGGTGTACTCAGAATGGCGAGAATCCTCAGACAAAAGAGCTTGTGAAGACAATGAGGAAAATAAAGGTTTTAAGAGTTTTCCTGAAGACCAGCAGTTTACAGAAAGCCTTATTTTCAGAAGTAAATTTACACAGAAATGAAGATCAGCATCTGAAAATGGCAACAAGGAAAAATTGCGATAGCCGAACGTGGGACTTTCTAGTCATGTATTTCAAAAGCAACTGAAAATAAAATCAGTGGCAAAAGTCAGATATTATCCGTGGGTTATATGAACAGAAAAACAAATTGCAAGATGGAAGAGGCCACAAGGAGCAGCTGTTAGACACCAGAAGCTCAGACCACCATTCGAAGCAGTAGTGTTCTTAGTGCTACATTAGAGAAGCAGATGGGAGTGGTAGGTGCAGGAAAGATGTGTTTAGAGTTGTTCATACGCATACCTTTTCCAGGGGGAGGAGAGCAGGTGCTGGAGGCTTCTGGTAGCAAAATGGAATGTTATCTTCTTTTCGGAAAACTCAAAGTACAAGCATCTTATCCATTCTGAGGAGGGTGTTCTTTTAGAAGAGTGATTGGCTTCTTGCATCAGAAAGTGTGCATACTTGGGGTGGGGGCAAGGTGCATCTATGCTCCTCTCTCTTGACAGTGGTATGTCTTTTAGTTTCCTTCCAAATGGATACAGCAACCGGAGATCCCTGTATCCAGCACCAAGCTCTACAATATGATTGCTCTACTTTTGAAGAAAGAATTTCTGGTAGATCCCCATTGCCACCCTGAACGCTGTGGTTCAAAAGAACCATATGGGCCTGTTGATTTGTTTAAGTGGGTTGCACCTATTGTGGCATTCACCCTTTTTCTTTGCATGACATCTTTGTCCCCAAGGTAACCATGATGCTGTTTAATTTCCCTGTTTGATTGGTATGGCAATCCAAATTTGAGGAAAAAGAAACACATGCTTTTGAGGTGGCTGTCATTCCTTTAAAGATTGAGGGCACCAAGTCATCGGGTTTTAGGACTATATCTTCTTACTGAAAATCGAGGGCACATGTTCTTGTACATGTGAGAGTAATGCAACATACATCAATTTGAAAGTCACTCAATGAAAGTGATCCTGCAAGGATTATGGCAACTGCCAACAAGGCCACAGCGGTCATTATGTTACATTTTCCTTGTCACAGAGGGAGTGTTTGGGAGAACCTTTTGCATGCTTACAACTTTACTTCCTGATGAGAGCACAATGGTTGCACAATTCATGCCCGATATATCACACTCACACCAACACACCCTTGGCTATGGCATGCTTGGCCTAAACTTGAGGTTTCTCGATGGGAATCCTAACGTAACATGAACAATCCTCAAAGCACACATATTTAGCTTTTCTATACAAGTTTCTCCTGGGTTCAATAAATCGCTGAAAACAGAAAAATTAGTATTGCAGACCAAATTCTCTCTCTTCAGGTGTGGGTTCACTTTCAACCCCAAGTTGTTGCAGCAGTTGAACCACTAAACTGAACGTACTGGTAGAGAAGGAAATCTAAAAGTGTCAAACTAAAAGATACGAAAGGGTTCCGGGCATAAGGCAGTGGGGGAGGAGGGAGTTTGGTTATAAACATCTACAGGTAGGCCGCATCATACTTCTTTCGACACCAACATTTTAAAAGAAAATATTTTGGCTAAATATGGGTGGTAGGATCAAGCAAACCACCTGCATCTTTGAAAGATTCATGCCGCAATGGCCAGCTTCTTTGCTTACAAAAGGTTTTGGAACACAGGCAGGGTGCTTTAGAAACGGGATGCCTGCCTCCACCTGTATTGAAAAGACATATGTACCTTGTCAATTGTAGTGGGTTAATCACTATGTCCTAAAATGATAATACTAATCACGTTGCATGTCGTCTTGATTACTGAATAACAGTACATTCTGCAAGGTCCATGTATCATTAGGCAGCAGCTACTCATCAGGGATCACTGTTCCCCCCTTCTGCATACCCAATCTATGCATCAAAGGATTTCCTGTTTGTTCTATAGAACTGCTACACCATGACAGATTACCATATTAATTCTGCGTTCATTTGGCACAGATAATTTCTTCCAACCAGCAAATTGGCTGGTCCACTCTGCACATTGTCTTTCCCCCGACAGATTACTACCCCTCCAATTATCATTCTGAATTTTCTCTACTCTGGAGGGGTTACCCAGCTTATTCAACACAATGTCTGTCTCCAAGTGCCCACCTATCTCATTCCGTCAATGACTCAACTATCATGGGATCACAATCATTCTGCAAAACATATTTATGCTTGAAGGGCAGCAAAATCACAATGCAATGAAAACTACTGTTCTCTACTACCTCCCTCCCCCGAACTCCAAAACCCCCCCATTACATCCTTGGAAAGTGGTGTTGGAACTCTCAGAGAAACAATTAGTGGTGAAACACATTAGCACAGTCCAGAAACATTCACACATCACAAATTGGTGAACCGATGTTCAAAACAGCTAAATGGTGGACACTCAATGCTGTTGGACTCTTGGAAGCAAAGCAATCGCAAGTCGACCTAGAATGCACTCCAGGCCAAGAGAGAACTAATCATCCACTATTAATGTGATGGATCCTCCTGGGCAGATGATTTGAAATAGTGTTCTTCAGTTAAGACTATTTCAAGCACCTTCTACTTGCCTCAAAACAAATGCATCTGGCAAGAATACCAGGAACTACTTATCCATCTTTGCACCCCTGGTGTCTTTGAGAGCCTCACACCGCCAGTAGAGTAGAGAACAGATGCGCAGCAGAGGGTTTCATTTATAGATCATGCCACGTCTGGGAAAATAGCAATAATAAAAGTCAAGGGCCAATCAAATATTGACAAGTTTTTCCATGGGTCTTTAAAAATGAAGAGAAAATCTCCAAAATAAAAATAAATTTCTTCTTATACAATTATGTGTTTTTTTTAAAAACAGTTCGAAGTCGCAGAAGAAAGGAAAAGCAAATTCTATACACATTAGAGAAGGCTTAAAAACAGCAGTATATGTACATACAGGGGTCACCTCCAGTTACCAGTGGGCCCCTGGCATAGCACCAGTGCTATCAGGCTCCACACAAACGTGGGATATGAGAGTTTGAGGAAGTCTGTCATTGGTCTGAAATGGAGGGGGCTGTGTAGGTCTTAAATCTTTCATGGGCGCGCTGTTGACTTAGTAGCCGGAGTGAAATTGTGTCCACAGCTTCATACAGTCCCGGCTTCTGGGCTATCTCCACAGTGTAGTCGTTCGCCTGTAGAGGTTAAAGTACAGAGTTAGGAATTGCGTTCCCCAAACATCCCCTTTTGACCCCAGCATGGCACTACACATTCAGTCCTTATTGTTAAAGCTTTCTCAATAGATATAAAGTTGAGCAGACACTTTACAAGGTGTGCATCATCTTTGGAGAAGTGTAGAACAAACCACTAAGTACCTGAAAAGAAGGCGCCCCTTCTAAGTTTAAAAGAAAAAAAAAAAGAAACATTTTATTTCTACCCTACTTATCCATCACTCATTTCTCGTCCGGGTAGCCGTTTACTCCCACCAAAGAACACATTACTTACCTCTCTAATGTTATTTCTGATGGATGTTCCTCAGCTTATGATAACTATCTACCAGCACCAGCTGCTCTTTGGAAAACCTTCCTGCAGCACAGCTCTGCATCAGTTCTGCTGAACCCCTCTACGCGGCTGCACCAGACATGACATCGGGTCAGTTTATATAGAAGCTCCATGCCACATGACCTCATGACACATGACCTCAGTTCCACTCTTACTCCCTAGCACTCTGATGCAGAGGGACCACAGAATTAAGATGTACTAGCTACACAAAGGAGAGCAGGTAGGAATGGCAATGAGGAATCTGTGGGAGGAACATCCACCAGAAAGAACTTTACCAAGAGGTAAGTAATTTGTTCTTCTAATGGAGCCCTTCCTCCAGCGCATTCCTCATCTAGGATAAACTCTCAAAACAGTACAACCACCTGGAGGGAGAAGGATAGCAAGGACTCCATCTAAACCAGAAAGCTCTGAAGGGCAGCCCAGCCAAAACTTACATCCTGACCAGACAGAATCCAAGCAGTAATGCTTGGCAAACGTGCAAGGAAGCACAAGTGAATGCTTGGCAAATATCCAGAACAGGCACTTTGTGTCGCTGAGCCAACGTGGCAGCATAACCTCATAACAAAACGCTGGCCATTAGTCCTGGTGTCTTGAGTCAGAGAGAAATAGAACTTGAGGGTTTGCACCAGATATAACCGATGGAACCATTCTTCCGTCTTGGAAGGGTGAGACAGAGGAAAGAAGACTAATAGATGGATCTTTTGAGAGAGATGGATCTCAGAAACCACCTTCAAAGAATGAGCGTCTAACTCTCAATGTGGCGGTCTCCTTGGAGATAACCAAGTAGGGAGGATTAACAGAGCCTTGAGCTCTCAGCCGTTTAGCAGAAGTGATATCAACCAGGAAAATCACCTTAAGGGTGAGCAGTCAAAGAATGAAGTGGCTCAAACGGAGCAGCAATAAAAAAGGTCAACACTAACTTTAAATCCCACGCTGGAACAAATGGCATGGGGAAAATATATTGGAAAGACCCCATAGGAATTAGATAATTGGGGATTGTGAAAAAGGAGCCGTGCTCCGGGGTTCTCTTTAAGATAGAAATGGCTGCAAGGTACCCCTTTCACTGTGACAATGTGTAGGCTTGTCCGGGCCAAAGACATAAATACCAAGCACAGAGGAGATTGAGCAAGTAAGAGGGTTCAAATCGCTCTCCCAGCACCAAGCTGGAAACCCCTACCACCTACAGGCATAAATGGATTTAGTGGCAGGTCTTCTAGTAGAAAAGCATACATCCAGAACGTCCTCCGACAAATCCCACTCTTGATACCTCAAACTCCCAGCAGCCAGGCATGAAGATTCAGGGGCAGAGGTTCTGGTCCTGGACTAGCCCCCTCTGAGTAGGAGAGGAGGTCCATCCTCTGCGCAAGATTCCAGGGAAGCAGATGGCCATGTCCAACAACTCTGGGTATGACATTCTCCGGGCCCAGTACAGACAGACTCAATCTCATGAGAACCAGTGGAATGATAGGGATCGGCAGGAACACATAGAGCAAGTCGAAGTACCATCCAGGGCATCGCCCAGTACACCTTGTCGAAGAAATTCCCAGGAGCAGATCCACCTGCAATTCCTGTTTACACTGGGCGCGAAGAGGTCCACCCGGGGAGTAAACCAGAGGGAGAAAACCTCCCCCAGAACTTCCGGGCAGGGCTCCCACTCGTGAGAAATTGAGGACTGCCTCCTCAGTGCATCTGCTAGAGTGTTCTCTTTGCTGGCCAGGTGAGCCTCAGTCAAAGACGCACTGTTCTCAAGAGCCTAGGTGAGATTCAAAGAAGGCTGATGAATCAGAGGGACTGGGACACAAACTTGTGACTTCTTGTAGTTCAGGGAGAAGCCCAAGGTGCGCAGCAGGCTGCACATTCGGTACAGATGTGCAGAGACAAGAACTGGTCAATGGGCCAGCTAGGGAGCGACATGGATGCCTTCCCTCTTTCGGCGAGCTTCCACTGCTGCTAGCAGCTTGGTAAAAACCCTGGGTGCCGAAGAAAGACAGGAAGGAATTTGAACAAGTAATAACAGTTCACCACTTTCAATCTATTTCCTGTGCAAAGCCACATGAAAGTAAGCAGTTTGGATATCTAGGAAAACTAACCAGTCATTTACGTCCAAGGCCTGGAGGATCTGGGTGCAGTGACCATCTTGAACTTGTCCTTGCGCAACAAATAATAATTTTGCATTTATATAGCGCTACAAACCCTCAGTCATCAGAGCACTGCTTATTATTACCCACTGTGTGTGGTGCTCATTTATCGACCTCGGAAGGATGAAATGCTGAGTTTGGCCCTGCTGGGATTCGAACCTGCGTCAGCAGGCTCTGCACGGTTGTTAAAGCGAGCACTCTACTCGCTGTGCTATTTGACCGACTAGTTCAGTTCAGAATCTGCAGGTGCATTATGGGCCCTTCTTCAGCACCAGAAAGTAGGGGAGGTATCAACCCATGCCTCATTCTGAACAGGGTACCATGTCTAGGGAGACCCATTTGACAGAAGCCAACGGATCTCCTCCAGCAGGACAGTTTCTGGATGCAATGATTTGAAACAAGGGAGGGGGCAGTGTTGGCCTCAGGGGGCGGGTGCAGCATCCAAGGTGGTATTTCTCCATTCCTCATCAAACTAGGATATCCTGCCTCCCACAGGGGATGAATGGCAGAAATTGACTTCACAGAGGCTTCATGCTGGGGGTTGTGGAGGGCACAGAGGAGGAGGAAGCACCTCTCCTAGATGCACAACTAGCCCCAACAACCTAGCTAATGGACTAGAGGTTCACTGTAGCAGCTTCAAACACCAAACTCCTTGGAGAAGCCTGGACATAGAGGAGTAAGGGGTCTGAAGGGGCCGGTACCTGCTTCTTGACCAGGTCATTGTCCACTATGGGGACTGACGCCGGTTAGGCTCACAGTTCCACCAGGGTATTCTCCACTGCCTGATTGAAATGCTAAGGACCCTTGTCCAGAATGTCACAGTGACAAAGTGAATGTCTGCGCCTTGGGTCTCGCAGGAGTAGACAGCCCAAGAGGGTGGACTACCCACACCATCATATGCTGGAAAGCGACCTGCGGTTTGTCAGGGTTGGCAGCAACAGGCATGTCAATCTCTGGCAAGGTGTGTACAGGCTACTCGGTTCCTGCAAGTCTGCTTCCAGGTCCACCAAGTCACCCTCTTCCCCGTAAAACTCCTCAGTGTAGTCTGATATCCCTGCTGTGTAAGTGCTTCAGACCCAAAGGGACATTATCAACCTCTTCATCATGAATGTCCTTCAAATGTGACATATATGCCCTTCTTGGGAGCGGGAGGAAATCTTTAGTGACTCTAGTGCCGATAGACCGGGAACATATGCGGATGGCCCAATGTCTGAAGACAGAATGGTGCACACCATTCTCACGATCTTGTTGCATACTGCAGACTCATTGCCGGCTGCTTCAAGCACAGTGGGATCTGACCGCTCGGCTGGGGTCAGAGCTGCTGCCGCAGGCATCACTGTTGCCTTTGGCGAAGAAGTCAAGCATTTTCGAACAGAAAGCTTACCATTCCTCTGGGGAAGAGGATTTGGTCGGAAAAGGTACCTGTGGGACCTCTTCCTACTCATCGAATTGCATTTCTTTTTGTTGTCCTGGACGGGTCCGCTTATCCCCTCTCTCCTTGGGGAGAAAGGTGAACAGCTTTGCGTTCTCAGATCACCTTCAGGTGTATTGACTGACACTGTGCGTTGTGGCCATCACCAAGACAGTAATGGCATAAGCAGTGCGGGTCTGACAGACATTTGGCGCCCACAATCTTGAACATTGAAGACCTCGACGGATACAGCACCACTGCGAATTCAAGAAGCAAAGCAAGACTTTCGCAAAAAAAAAATATATAATATTTAGCCAACAGCAGTGTTCTAGTAGCGAGTAGAGTGCGTGGAATAAAGGAACTGAGGTTGCGGCATGCAGCGCCTCTATACAAAGAACTGTGACAAAGACCGGGATCTGGAATTGTTAGAAACATTGACCTTAAGGTCTTGTGGAGGACAAAGATTGAGGGATGGTGCTCCCACCCAATATGGATTGTATAATTATTGGATGTGGTTGCACCAATCTTCCCCGTTTTTTAGCTAATTGCAATCTTTTTATAAACATGTCTTCTGAACTGAAAATTGACTGTAAATCGGGGATAGCTTTTCTTCATTCCCGTATTGGGTTTTGTTTTGGTTATATTGCCTCTGTTTTATAATGTTGTTTATTGGTGTTCGTTTTGTGTGAGCACTGAGGCCTATAGGCGTACTGCGTTATATAAGAAAGAAACCATAAATGCTGGCCCTGATGTCATGTCCTGCACGGGGCACGTAGAGGTGTTAGACAGAGCCACGCTGCGCCTCCTGGTGGAGGAACATTTTCCAGAGAGCAGTTGGTGCTTGGAGATCGAGATCTTAGATAAGGAACTCTGGGGAGGAAGGCATCCATTAGAATCTTAAACACGGACCATACCTGAATTATGTAAAGATTGTGTTTACTCATGTGAATAAACATGAGCTACAACCACCACGAAAATTAATCATGTTTTTCTTTGGCCAAGAATAAGAAATACATATTGCATCATATTGTTTTCCACACATAAAGTGAAAAGGCGCGGTGACGAAAGCTACAGTGGATGCCTGTCTGGGAAGGCGCATTAGTGCAGCCTTCTCTTTCTCATAGGGAATTATGCAAAGTCCAAAATCTGACATTTTGGCAATGCACAAATAGGAGAGAGAAGGAAGTTACTTACCTGTAACTATTGTTCTCCAGCATGGGTCTGGCATGGATTCACATGCTAATGAATATTCCCCATCGTCAGGCCAGGAATCCCCGGAAAAAGAATAACAGTTTCACTTATACACTGCATTTCTCCTTTAAACCAATCACTGTCCTCTGGGTCCTACTGCCCCATTCCAATGAGAGTGCTCTCCCTAAGCCCCTCCTCTGGCAGCCATCTTCAGATTTGGTAAGCACGTAAAGTGGCAGTATGACCAAGGAGAGCCGCAGGGGTGTCGGAGGGAGGGTTCATTATTCATGAGCATGTGAATCCATGCCAGACCCATGCTGGAGAACAATAGTTACAGGTAAGTAACTTGTTCCTTCTCCAGCATGGGGTCTGGCATGGATTCACATGCTCATGAATAACGAACACATAGCAGTACAACATTACACAACCATGGGAGGTGGCAAGGCTCAACAGAAGCAATTACACTTAACCCTTGAACAGACTCAACTAAAGAAAACAGGGTGCAACAACCTGGAATCCTTGTCGACAACCTCCACCTAACAGCCCTGCAGATGTGGAGCAGGTGCATACCAGACAGGAACGACTGTCGTAGTGAACGCTCTGGTGGAGTGGGCTCTGACAGCCAGGCAGCGGTCGGTTAGACAACCAATGACAGTGCATGATGCAGCCGGAGAGCCACCTTGCAATGGAAGCCATGGACAAGGTCTTCCCATGGTTAACAGGACCAAAGTTTATGAACAGCTATGAAGTCTTCCGAAAACTCTTTGTGCATGTGACGTAGAACTTCAGGGCATGAGCAACGTCCAGCGAATGCAATGCCCTTTCTGCCGGCGATGAAGGTTTGGGGTAAAAAAACAGCAAACACCAAAGGCTCATTGAGGTGGAATTCCGACGGAACCTTCGGCATGGAGGGGTGCGTATGTAGCACCACCCTCGATTCATGGAAAGTCAGGTATGGCTGTTTGCAGGATAGGGCCTGAATCTCATCTACCCTCCTGGCAGAGGTGATGGCCGCTAGGAAAGCAGTCTTCCACAAGAGGAATTTGAGTGGAGCTTGATGCAGAGACTCAAAGGGGGCCCCCCATGAGCCTCTTCAGAACCACGTTAAGCTCCGACGCCAGGGCAGGAGCCTTCACCGGCAGGAAAGATATGAAAAGTCCTTTGAGAAATTCCTTGACGAGTCGATGGGACCAAAGCGACGATCTTCCTGTCAATCTGGTGTAGCAGGAGATGGCCGCCAGATGCACCTTAATGGAGGCGTACGCCAGTCCAGCCTTGGCCAAGGATAGAAAGTATGGCAGGAGCTGTGGGGATGTGACCCTCAAAAGGGGTAATTTTCAGTGACCGGCACCACGTAGCGAAACACTTCCACTTGTGACCGTAGCACTTCAAGGTCGGCGAGGCCCTGGTTTTTGTGAGGACCTCCCTGCAATCCTCCAAACTCTAGGGCTGCAGGAGCCAAGTCCTCAGGTTCAGCAATCCTGGGTCATGATTTAGGATTGCGCCTCCTTCTCTGGTGAGAAGATCCAGAACTACCAGCAGCTTGATCGGAGGCAATGCCGACAGGCAGAGAAGGTCTGGTTACCAAATCTGCCTCGCCCACGCCAGGGCAAGTAGTATCATCCTGCATTGGCACTGTGAGTGTGCTGATGACTCATAGCAGGAGAGGCAACAGTGGAAACACGTACAGAAACAGTGCTTCCCACAGGAAAGAGAACGCATCCCCCAGGCTCCTCAGTTGGTTCAATCTGCTGGCAAACCTCTGGCATTTGGAGTTCACTGCCATCACAAAAAGATCGATCTGGGGTCTGCCGCACTTGAAGATGTGGACCACCTGGTCCTGCCGCAGCTCCCACTCGTGGCAGGAGCACAGCTCCCTGCTGAGGGAGTCTGCAATGGTTTTCTTGACTACCGCTAGGTGAAGAGGCATGAGGAACATCTCTTGTCCGACTGCTGAGTGCAAATGCTCCTGCACTTCCCTGGAGAGTGCTGGGGAATGAGTGCCCCCCCCCCCCCTTTCCTGATGTAAAACATGGTGGTGGTGTTGTGTGTGAAGATCCTTACCACCTTGTCCTTCAGAGACTGAAGGAATGACTTGAGGGCCCAGAACACTGCCGTAGCTCCAGGTTGTTGATATGGATGTCCTCCTCCTCTGGCAGCCACAGGCCTCCGGTGTGCAGATGTCTGGTGTGGGCTCCCCAAACTTCCAGGGAAGCGTCCGTGGTGACCGTCTCCTGGTATGAAGGGTTTTGAAACCCTCTGCTTCGGGTGATGTTAGAGCAGACGCCCCACCAATCATCACTAACAAACTCTACATCTTGTCTGGGGGACTCATGCCCCGTTGACATTCTGAAAGGCTCTCTAGATGTCCTGATCCCATAGATCACAAAAAAGATTTACTCATTTGAATCCAGCATTGTACCTGCTGTCCTGAAGAATGTCTGAGTTACCCCCTTCTAAAAAAGGGCACACTTTATCCTGCAGTCCCAAGAATTATAGGCCAATCACGAATGTCCCCCATTTGTTAAAGATCTTGGACAGAGTGGCATATTTACAGCTCCAGAAGTTCATAGAAGAATATAATCTTTTAAAAACTCACCAATCTTGTTTCAGATCCCAACCTGGAACAGAGACAGCTCTTCTGGATCTTAAATCTAACATTGTGGGAATCATAGGAAGTAGTCATCCAGATTTACACTTACTATTAGATCTCTCGGCAGCATTTGATATCACTGATCACAATTTATTACACAACATATCGTTAACTATTGCCAACTCTCAATGGACTGCGTCTTTTCTTGGTCCAAGGACATTTAGAGTGCAAATTGATAGAGCTCGGGCGGATTCCATCTCTTTGACCTGTGGCGTGCCGCAGGGGTCATGTTTATCACCCTTGCCTTTAAATTTCTACATCAGACCATTTATTGATCTTCTTGACGGTCTGGGTGTACAGTTTGCATATTACGCAGATGACACCCAAATACTGTTCAAACTATCTGGGGATTATTCTAAGGATACTGCCACAGTGAATCAAGTCTATGGTAAAATCCAGGCTTGGATGGCGCAGCATTCCCTTGCACTTAACAACACTAAAACAGAGCTTCTCATCATGGCCTCTGGGCCTCACGAAGAATCTCAATGCCCAGTATGCACAATTTGAGGTTGCTGGTACCACAATCGCCGAGAGTAAATTGATGAAAACTCTAGGGATCATTCTTGATGCAGAACTATCAATGAAGCAACAGGTATCATAGATTAGCACATCCTGTGGACATGTAATTAAACTGCTCCACCAGATTAGGCCATACGTCTATAGAAAACAGATCTCTCCTGGCATCCTCGCTCTTGAATTCACGTTTAGACTACTGCAATAGTCTGATCGGCACCTCACAGGGAAACCGTCGTCGTCTCCAGACTACTCGAAATGGGGCTGTGAGAGCTGTGTTTGGACTGTCTAGATGTGATCATATCACAGCCTTGAGGAAGGAACTGCACTGGCTACCAGTTAAGCAGAGAATTAGACATAAGATTGTCCCTCGCATACAAAAGTCAGAACTTGTGTGCTCCTCAATATCTCACTAAGACTATCTTTTTAAAAAAAAAAAGTTGTGATTTAATCTAGTACAACATTTTTATCACATTACATACATCCACTCCTATCATTTTACATGTCAATTACAATGTTCCAAATGTTCTTAAAATTAAGCATATCACTTCGTTATCATAGATGTTTTCGTTGTTACTACCGGGTCTTTATAGACCAATCCACTTGGAATTAGTCACATAGTCTCACTTTAACTTTAAGTTATTTCTAGTGATCCCTGTTCTTGTTTCTTTAAAAGTTAATCTAGAAACTTTATACCAGCGCTAGTGAAGCGCATGTTTCGTCCCAGTATGAAGTTTTCCCACCATGTGTCGACAGATTTCTCTTTAAACAACGACTTGTATCTTTCAAGCTGTGCCTTTCTTTCCGTTCCTACTGTAGTGCATTCTAGGAGGTGCTTCGGAGTCTCTAGATTAAGCACGATATTGTAAAATCTACAGACTCCATTATTAACTCCTCGTTTGCCCGTCCTGTTTTTAAATTAATTTGTTGGGAGTACTCCAAGCATGATTTACATCATTCTTTCACAGAGGTGTTTTGAAGGAAATTTCTTTACGTATTGAGGCACCGTGTCTCTTTTCCTGCACTCGTGTACAACAAGCGTGTTAGATTTACAAGCTAGTTTGGCTTCGATTGTATGAATCCAATCCTGTCTTTTGAGCTTCTCTTTTACCCTAGTTGGATTCTCTATTAGATCTTGTAGTGAGGAGTCTATGGAGTCTAGTTGTTTTTCCCATTCTACTTTCCAGGAGCTTAGTAGAGTTGCGCTCTTTCCCTCAGTGTGTGCAGCAAACACTTGGTACCCAATTACAGGGGAGTCCACTGAGATTTTCCTTAACCCTTAACAGAGAAGGATTTCCATTGTATTATGGAGTACAAGAATTGGAGTCCTAGCTCTAACCTAATAGCAACTATGGGGGTACATCTCAGCAATTTTAGGATTGACTTCCAAAACTGAGACGCCAGTCTTGCCCATATTTCCCACGAGAGGTTCAATCCTGCTTCCCCACTGTATGTCAAAATTGGGATTACTTTTTGAATATAAAACAGTACAACTGGCATTAAAGAGAATTTCCCAAATTTCCCGTTTACAATGGACCCTTGTGCACTCAACATTTCTTGCTTTGGAAAATTAATCCTCTTCCCAGGCTTTCTCCGCAACTCACTCTTATTCCCAGGTAGCGAATTTCTTTCACTTTTTCAACTATGTCTTTTCCAATTTTCCAGGGTGAACTTTCTCCCGTTTGTTTCTGTTGGTCCTCCAATTGGTTAGGACTTTTGACTTTCCAATGTTAATCTCTAGTTGGTTTTGAAGCATGTAAGACTGAAGTTCGAATAGTAGCCGCTGAAGACCTATTTGGGTTCGGTCTAGTAAGACGATGTCTTCAGCATAGCAGATCATAGGTTGTTTATTTTTAGGGGGGGAAGCGTCTTACATGCTTTAGGGCTTCTGGCAAATCAGCAATGTAAAGCTTAAAAAGGGTAGCTGCCAGGGGACACCCTTGCTTTACTCCTTTATTGATTTGCAGAACTCCTGATAGGTTGCCTTTGTTGTTTATCCTTACTTGAGTGGAGGTCTTTTTATGTAGAGCTTTTATTGGTTGCAGTATCTCGTCCGGGCAATTCCATTTCTCTAGTTTCTGCCAAAGATGTTCCCCATTTACTCAATCAAAGGCTTGCCTTAGATCAATGAAGGCTAGATGACATTTTTCCTTTGTTCTGATGGCATTGATTTTTAAAATTGACAGAATGAAGAGATTTAGGTCAGTTCCGGTTCCCTTGGTAAATCCTGTCTGACGAGGATCTATGATCTTGTTAACATCAGCCCATTCCGAAAGCCTTTTTTGGACATCTGCTGCAAATAGCTTACCTATTGTATCCAATAGGGATATTGGCCAATAGTTACAAAGGGCGTCTCTTTTGCCTTTAAATATTGGGACAGTAATGCTTTTGGTCCATGAATCGGGAATTTTTCCAGCAGCTGCAATGTTCTTAAATATTGTTTTTATTATTACAGCGCATTGTTCTGGGAATTTTTTAAAATGCATACTTGTAAGGCCGTCAGGCCCCGCTGCTGTTGAATTCTTTAATTTCTTGATCATCTGTTCGATACATGTCTCGTCTTTCATAATTTGCCAAGGACTATTCCTCTGTGATGTTCTAGTGCTTGTCACGTCACAGCTACCAAAGACAGATCGTAGTGCTTCGTCCATTGTGCCTCTGAAACACCATTTATTAGCCAACATTGCTGATTTAATGTTTGATTATTGATGATATCCCACATGTCTCGAGTTGTGTATTGGGCCATAGCACGTAACATCATTTCCCCCTGTTCCTGGTCTTGCAAATATCGAAATTCATTTAGCCAGTGTTTGTATTGCTGGGTCTGACTTTTGATGTGTTTCAATTGGTCTTCGCCTGTGTGTATTTTCTTTAATCGTCAGATTTCACCTCTTATTTGTTTCCTTCTGGCTACCAACTGCCTGCTAATTTGATGTTTTGACCTCAATTGTGTTGTTTTAAATAGCACGTTTCTTTTTTATAGAACTTCAAAAGCAAATCTTATGCAAGATCTGATTTATCAATTTGAGTTTGAAGTCTGTATTTTTCCAACAGGTTGTTAACATCCGTTTCCTTCATTTTCAAGTGGTTTCCACTGGGATTTAGTTCAAAAGGGGTGACAAATCCTATTGCCTCGTGATCTTCCTCGTATGACCAGGTCAGCCGCAAGATTTTGTGATCACTTACTTTTTGCGGCCTAATCTCCAGGCCTTTGATTTTGTATTAGAGATTCTTAGATATCCATACGTAGTCTATTATCGAGGAAGCCGCACCATTAGACCATGTTGCGTTTGCAGGAATATCTCCCTTCACGTGTCCATTCATCACAAGTATGTTGATTTCCTTGGCCATCTGGAGCCATCTTGCAGCATCTGAGTTGCCTTGAGTTGTGATATCTATTATGTCTGTTCCCTAACTGTTCAAGCATTTGATATTTAAGTCACAACAAAGGATGACTCCCTAGTTGGATTATTAATTCCCTTCCTTTGTGATTAGTTTTGCAATCGTTGTCAGCAAAGCGTTGGTCTTAATCATCAGATGGTTCCAATAAATGTTAATTATTAGTAGGCATTGTTTCTCAGACGTTTGTTCTTTGTTTCCAATCACAGCCCATTGCATTGATCGATTAGGATTCCTGTGATTGATGACTCCTAAACTAATACCATGCTTGACTAGTGTCAACAGACTGCCATGTGGTCTACCATTTTGTCCTTTTTGAGCTGGATTCATATACACTTCATGGGTTTCGCATTTGGGCAACTCCCGGATCCAGGTAACTTGGAGACAAACAATTGATGCGTCCTTTAGGTCTTGATTTAATGAATTTAATAAATGACGGAATCCCCTGGTGTTCCATGAGACGAGTGTTGCCTTGTTCCCAAACCCGTCTTTTTCTTCCTTTCTTTGCTAGTGCTTCTTTAACAGGGCACTTACTTTCCATGACCAGTCATCGCAGTTAGATTGCGCCCCCCCCGCACCCTGCCCCCCGAGATGACCCTTTTTGATCGATGTCCTGTTCTTTAACTTTTCGACCGTTATCCTTATACTGTCCTTTTTCGTCTGCATCGACTCTGTGACTACTTCTTTTTCCTTGTTATGATTGAAGTCTCTCTGGTTTCCTTTATTTGGTGTTAATCCAGTCTTTTCCGTTGTAAGAGGGGTGTGATCATGCACGTCATAACCCAATTTTATTAATTTGCTGGTGTCCCGTAGAATTTTGCATTTTGATTTCTGGGAATGCAAGTGTAGTATTATTTGTTCCACTCGCTTTTTTCGTCTGCGTATTCCACCACTGCGATGCCGTCTGACGAAATTTATTTCAATGAAGAAACACTGAAGTAAGTGAATCACGTTGTTCCTGTTTAAGTTGGTATCTTTGTTCTTTTAGGATATTTTCAATTCTAATTTTTGGTTTGCATACCGGTGTGTCAGTGGAATTTCGTTCCTTGGTGGCTTACACTTGTGGTTTATTTTTTCAGCTGGTCATTTTAGATTACAGATCATTTTTTTCAGCCTTTTCGCTTGTTTTTTCCCATTTTCTTCCAGTTGTCTGTCATTAGGGATAGCCATAGGTCTTTTTTTTCCCATTTTTTCCGTCCATCATTACAAAAAAAGTCATCACTTGTGTTCACACTTTCATCATCTGTGATCACAATCTCAATGAGATGCTTTGGAGCTTGTGCCTTCTCTATCGTCACTGTTCTTGAGTCTGCCAGAACTAAGCTAGCATCCTTTTCTACGTTTGACTGTGCTTCTTCGGTGTAGAAGGAAGTGTCATCTATTAGCTCGTGTTGCCCTTGTGATTCGTCATCTGTATTTTGATTGCTTTTCTCCATTTCCTCACTTTCTCGAGATGTGTTATGAGTCTCTATTGTGGCTTCAGCAACTTTCTCTTGGTCATGCTCCACTCTGTTTCTTTCAAATGTTTTTGGTGTTGGTAGAATTTGAATGTTTCTTAGGAATGCTCTAGAGCCCACTGCCTTGTTCCTTGAGCTTGTCTTGATGTTCTTGGACTTTGTTGGATTCTAAATGTCCTTGAGGTTTTAAGCTATTTCTCTGTTGAGTCGATGGCCTTTCCTCACAGTCCTTGCTTTCCAAGAATGGACCTAGGGTTACATTAAAAATACCGGAAGATAATCTTTTCCCACTTTCCCTGCGTTTGTCGGCAGCCTTTTTATCGGGTGACTCTTAAGCTCCTTGACAGCAATTTTGTTTGAGCCATTAATAGCAGTGTCGTTGGTTCTTGCTGAGCATTTACCTCCTTGAGGATTTTGTGTTGTTTGTTTCCCTTCAAACTGATCATTGGAGCTTTTATTCAACACAGTAAGTCTAGGTGGTTTGTTACAAGTGTTTGTAGAAGTGGGCCTTTGGCCTATTCTCTCGTAGTTTGTCTCTTTATGTAAAGTTGTTGACGGTGTACCAACCGGGGCAATCTTTTGCTTGGAGGGTTGTGGTGACTGATGGCTTGGTACCCGTTCTCCAGTGGTGTCTCACAGTCTCATCTACTCCCTCTCATTTGTTTGTTTTCCTCATCCATTTGATGGAGTCTAGTAGGGCTTGTGTAAATATTGATTGCTCGTCTTGGTTTCCTCTGGCTAAATCACAAAGCCTTCTTTGCCAGACTAGAGAGTTCTCGGCTTCTTGGTTTAGTCTCTTCAAGTTTACCTGAGAAGAGTTCCATTGACGTTAGTTTTGATTTAATTTGCACAAGCAAGTTTGTGTTATCCTTTATATTTCTGTTAATTGTTTCGTACAACTTCGTGTACGGTGCAAGAGAGATTGAGAGCTCTGCCATAACATGGTTATGAATTTGAATCCCCGCTGCGATTGATAGTTGACTTCTCTGGTGGTTGAAGTGGGGAGTCATCTAATCTTAGGTCCTTCCGTTCTGTTAAGTGTTTAGCGCTCCTGGGTGAAACCTGCTCCCTCAAGTAATTTCTAATATTTCTTGTTATCGTTCGTTTCCCTTTCCAGAGTTGTTTTCCCGCCTTTCAAGCTCAGGCAGTGGCATATTCGGATTACAGTCATTATTTGTCTTTGAGTTCTTCATCTTATCTTCTATGTTCTGGTGGGAGGACACTTTTTCTTTCCGTCTCACCACTTCTAAATTTAGTTGCAAAGGACCATGTTTGTCCATCATTGAGTATAGTTGTTGCAGGTTCCCGTTAGCACTGGCTCCTGCATCTTTCAAAGGGCCATTTTGTATACTTTTGCTTAGGCCTGACCTAACGTTATATTGCATCTATGCAGTGTATTCGAATGCACGTTCAAGGCTGTACTGTGATACTTATGTATTGTGGTGGTGGTCCGTGCTTTCATCTTTTTTTAATAAAGCTGTCCCGCCATTCCAGTTCACGAATTTCGTCAGCAATCGAGACATCGTTGAGGCTTTTGTTTTTAGCTTTCCCCCGTTTACCTATTAGCGGGGTTGAAACTTTTACCCTTTCAAGAGTTGGATGAGTCAGATGATGTACTTTTTTTCCCGCATGGGTGAACCTGGTCACATGTTTGCTTTGGTTCCAGGTTACTCCCTTCTTTGTCCATTGAAACATGCTCGAGCCACAATTCTTCATCTTCGTCGCTAATTGACATATTGTCATTATCGTCCCAAGAATTGTAATAGACAATTATACAGTCCGCTTTGACCGCCACCAATGCCGTATAATCGTCTTTGTCTCTAGAGTCGCCGACAGTTTGTGAAGAATGTACTCTCATGCTGTTGTTAACTAATGGATAATTACTCTCTCCAGACATATGAGGAACTATACTTTTGTGAATTTCTTTGTCCTTTGTTTCCAGTCTGGTTTCATCAAAGGCTCCTGGTAGAATATTATTAACGGGAAATGTTTTATTTCCTTCATCCATACACATTGGCTCCTCGCTCACATCACACTCATTCCCCTTGCTTGCGGCACCGTTAGTTTGCCGCTTTTTGTTTTCCTCTGTTTGAGTCTTGCAAAAGTCTTGGATTACTACCCTATCTTGGCTGGGGCTGGTTTCCGATGCACTTCCGCCGTCTCCATTACCATCATTCGCCTGGAGGGCAATTCCACGGCAAACCAGTGAATCAGAAGGAGTTTCGTCTGATAATCTGTCTTCCGCGGTCACTTGCATACATGGTAAGTCACATTGCTTATCTGCTCCATTTGTGTTTGAGAGAGTTACCAACGAAAAAGGAGACGATACAAGACTGCGTGTAGGCATATTTGTTAAAAATGTTTGTGATGATCTCCCCAGCTGTGAGCCGTGTTGTAAGCGATTTGCGGTTGTTATCTCCCACCAACATGGAGTTCCAGCATGCCCAGAGTGACAGTCTAGTTCATTCAGACTGTGGAGCAGGATGACTTCCGGATGATGACACGCCCCCTTTGTTTGCCGCAGCCGGTATATACATCCAGAGGAGGAGAGACTCCTTGCGTAGCTACTCTCTCAGGAGCTGCCACACGCTCCGTAAATTCGCTATAGGCTATTCTAACCTAAGGGCTTTAAACCTCCATCTAATTTCCCTCGTAATTCTAACTTTCTCTCCTTCCTTGCTCAGACGTACCGTCTCTTGGGCTTCCTGTTCTCCGACACACAGCAGTCTGCGTCGGAACGCCCACATGGCATAGCGGCTCTCAGCATGATCCGCACTTCACTACATTTCCCACGGGTAGGTGTTCAGATTTCCAACTATATACGCGTGCTCAGCAGCCGCTCTCTAGATATTGATCCTTCTCATTATTTCTGTTCCATTTCGAAAGACTCCAGGACTGGTGTACATTATTGGTACTACATACCCTAAGATCCTCCACTTTGGATCAGATAGCAAAGACGCTTTGTTACAGGTTAGCCTCTGTCTTACCCTCAGATTCGGTGCACCTCCTTTTTCATTCGATTCTTATTCATCTATAATTATTTCCTCTTAGCAGTAACCTTGAATGGTATCTCCAGATCAGCTTCTCTTGACAACGGCATTCTGAGGAAAGGCTTCCTTTCATCTATATCATGGCAAGACATTCTGGGATAGGCAGGTCCCTTCCTCTTTCACTGCTGCTATCTACTGCAGACCTAATAATATCCTCCACCTTTTCTAGTTCTGCCTATAGGGGATACCAGCTCCAAAACTTAACCTGCTGGACGGATCCACAATGGCTTCAGGATTTTCCACATCCTGTACCAAGTGACCTCTAATCAGCGCTCCCCAGCAGCTCTACCCAGGGTTCTCACCCCCAAGAGGGTTTCCCTGGGTTTCTCTCTGTGATCAAGCCCTTTGGTGCCGGATCGTGTAGGGATTCACAGGGGGATTCCTATTAGTAGCAGTGGCAGTATCCACCGCAAAGGTTCAAGGTAAGATCTCTGTGCCTTAATTGTCATCCAGAGGATACTATATAACCCTAGCATAACAATGTTGCCACCTCTAGCCCTGTATGGTCATCTGGGTCTCCCGTATGTTTACTGCCCTGGTTTCGCTTTTGTTCCGTTAATGGTGCACAGTTGGCGTGCTATATGTCTGTAAGTGTTCTAATGAGACTCAGCTCTGCGTCTGACGTTCAGACTTTCGTTTTCATGTTATCACAGGATTGCCGCTTATTACATTGTGTGATGCATCGACTGAGCCATGTGTGTTGTAGGTGTTGGGGGGAGTGCTGTTATAACCGGCTGCGGTAGATGGACTTGTATTACAGTGAACCCCCTCACCCCTGTGTTTACTTTTACAGCAATATTGTGGTTACTTTTTTCATCCGCTTCACTCACCGAGCGTGTGTTCGGCTTCTGCCAGAGAAGGCCAGACATCTGGATGTCACGCGCCGCCGCTGGATGGAGTTTTCATCTGGTGTTCGGCCGAATAACAGGCAATGAAGGAGTCCTCCATTCCTCCATCTGGACTCTGACTGGAGTCAGACTGAAATCCTGCCCGAAATCACACGCGGCGCAATGCGCCTGTGATGAGATTATATGGGCGGACTCCAGCAGTTAATGTGATAGTCTCTGAAGGGCTGTAGCACGGGAACAACACAGTGACAGCTCCTCTCTCGCCAAAGACTGGAGTCAAGCTGAACTCCTGCCCGAACTCAAGAGACTATCATTGAAACAACCCAGCCGAGTGCTATGATCCTCTCAATCCTCAGCTGAACCAACCACGATTTTGCCTGAAAAGATTTGGTGACTTTAGCTTTGAATTTCACGCTCCGTGAGAACGGAATGGCTTGCCCCCTGCTATTAAATCATCTCTATCACTGACAATGTTCAAGAGAAGTATAAAAACTCTATTCTTTAACTCAGCTGATTAACTGCTTTTGTTTTCAACTGGTTCCAATCTCACCTGCTTCCATCTCTCGCTGTGTTGTCCAGGCATGCAGCACCTTACCAGGCATTAAAAATAAATAAATGTGCAAAGCTGAAGAGCAGAAGTGGTAGGCATCAAGCTCATCCTCTGACAAACTGGCCTGTTGCCCACTTCAAAGGCAATACAGTCTCTTCGTCTGCTCCACGAAGAGGGCTTATGTCCAAGCCTGCATTCTCTGGAGCCACCAATAACATGGCTGAACTCTTTCAAATTGGCAAGGTATGACAATCCTACCGCAGTCTCCTCCTCTCTCCCAGGCCCTCTGCTCTGCACTGGCCGCCCACTTTCCCTCCAAAACTCTGGACATCCTGTACTATGTGCCCCCTAAACCCCTTCTCTCGCCTCCCTTGGCCCTCCCTTCTCTCGCATACTCTCCTTGTTCACGCCCATTGCACCAGATGAGATCTCTAGAGTTGTCTGCTCTATGAAAGTCTCTTCTAAACAAGTGCACCCACTGCTCCTCCAGAACCATCAAGGACAACATTGCCTCTCTCACTCCAGCATTGGCTGACCTCTGCAATCACTTGTTTACCACTGGCTCCTTCCCTCAACCCCTTAAGCACTCTCTTGTGCAAACTCTCCTAAAAAAGACATCTGCTGACACTTCTAGCCTGGCTAACTACCGCCCTTTCTCCATCAACCCTTTTTTGCGGCAGACTCATGGAGAAGCTGGTCATCCCCAACTGACCCTCCACACAGAAACTGTGCTCCTGAACACCTGTGAAGATCGACTCTCTAACCTGCACGCCAACACTTCTGATCCTCCTCAATCTTTCTTCTGCTTTTGAGACAGTCATCCATTCCATCCTCAAACTTTCTCCATGATACCCTAGGCATCACTGGCATGGCTGACCTCCCTTTTAAACAGACCTTCTCAAGTGCAAATGGGTCCTTTGCTCTTCTCTACCTCACTCTCGAGCTGTGGTGTCCCTCAGTGCTCTATCCTATCGCCATGGCTCTTCAACATCTATCAGATCCCACTGGCCCACCTGATCTTCACCTTCTCCCCTCATTTCCAGTGATATGCAGACAACACACCGCTTGTTAGGCAGAAACCTGTGCAGTTCCCTCTGGGACCACTGCAAAAGATTTAAGACTACAGGTGGTTGGCAGTAAACCCAATTGGTAGCAGTCTGTACCACCCAGAGCAATCAGACTTCTCTAAAGAAGAGTTAGGCAGTATACAGAGTATTCACAATAGGTCAAAAGAACACAGAACAAGCAAACACTGACCAGAGCTTGGTGTAAAAGAGATAATTATTTATTTTAAAAAAACACATCTAGTAAAACACACTGGCACTAATATCAAGCAGTTCAAAAACACGGTCACTAAAAGATATACACTCCCCTCAATGATTAGTTAGACAAGTCTTAAGTAAAGCAACACTTATTTTCAGACAGCGGTGAGCACTTAACGAAGATGGCACTCTAATCAATCGGTTAAAAAGGGAGAGAAAGGCAGAGCAAAGATAGAAACAGATCCCAACACTTTCAGAAGAACACAGTTGGAGAAGAAGGCAGGTTACAACCGCAAAGTCAAAGTTAACAAGGCGGGACCCACTTTAAGAGGCTCCAGTCGAAATGTGTCCAAGGTCACACGGTTCAAAGTGACCAAAAGTCTTGCAATAAGTTCAGAAAGAGTTGGACCAAAAAGAAAGGGACCAGTTAGATGGTCAAGGCGGCCAGTCCAGTCCAGAAGGTTAAGGGATTATTGTTACCTTGTAGCAATCTTTAGAAAGGGAGGCCTGGCGGACACGGTACCTTAAAATGGTGAGAACGCTCCAGCGGGGGCAGTTGTTCCTGGCAGCGGGTGCAAGTCGGTGCTTCGTCCGGAGGAAGAGAGTATCTCGTCGGGGAGGAAAGCAGGAGTCTGTTGCACTGCCAGGGAAGAAACCAGCCACGGAGTTCTCAATTAAAAGGACCGGTCCTTTTATTCGTGGTCCAGTGGTAAGTGGCTATCCGGTTACCTGGGTGCTTGGCACGGGCAATTCGACCACAAGACGTCCTGGGATGCGAGAAAAGGAAGGTAAACTGGTTGTGCCCACCAGTCAGGGGAAGAAGACTCTCCAGCCGGGAGATCTCCTCCGTCGTTGGGAAGTGGTGAGTCGGTTCAGCATGGCTCCACCGGTGGTGTCGTCGTAGCAGGCCGGCTCAGCTTCTCCCTCGTCGGATTTTCAGGTCCTGTGGTGCCTTCTGAAGTTCCTGTCCCAAAAGCCCTGCTTTTAGGCAGCACACCCCCATTCACTCAGCCTAGCTGTCAATCAAACATGCTAAGTGGTGAGCCGGCTGGCTCAACACTCTGGCCAATCACACAAGAGTGCGACTTGAGTTACCAAGGTAACTCAGTCCAGGGTGCCTAAACCCCCTCCAACACCCCTTTTGGTACCCAGACAGAGTGGCACCACTTTTGGAGGCTTCTGTGGAGAAGCCCGCCAAAAAGTGGAACAAAAAGGGCTCGACCTTTGGTTTGGAGTTACAGAGGCGAACACAAATGCCATTTTAAAACCGAGTTCTGGCAGAAAATACCAACCGGTGAATTAATATTAAATAAACCAGCGGTATGTTAGAGGCTATGTTAAAAAGTATTAGCCTCGAACAATGGGAAAATCCCATAGAGATATATTTGCGGTTGAATATAAAAAGTAGTATCCAATGCCACCAGCCAAAATTCGACGAGGGGGGACGAGACAGTGCCCCCCTCGAATAACAGACCCAGGGGCAATCGAACTGCCCCTACCAGTACGTCCACAATATGATGGTTTGTACTGGTTCGGTTAGTAATTTGTGACTAGTAAAGCCAATGGTGACTTTACATGCCCTGGGAGACAGTAGTCAGTCCCAGGGTAGTCTATGGTGGGGGTCACTATGACACCCCGGTGTTACTGCACGGAGGGTGCTGTGCAACACACCTAGAAAAAAACAGACGAGACCCTATGGAGTAAAAGACCCCATAGCCCATGAAACACATTAACATTCAAAGGAACACCATAAATCATGTCCAAGAGTGAGAGAAAGAGTCACACTCTTGGCAGGAGAAAAAAAACAAACTCCAAAAATCCAGCAAAGCTGCTGGGGGACTCACTAGGTTAGGAAATTCAGCCTAAACAGAGAATTCTCCCTAACACCGCTCTCTTTCAAGCTGCCTTCCCCTACCTCCTCGTGCCCCCCTCCTCCATACCAGATTGCCCGACTGCTATTCCGGCATGGTGCTCTGCCAATGATCTTCACCTTAATGCCAGTAAGACCGATCCTCCTCATTGGGACGCCTGCACTTGCCCGCCTGACCCCTCCCTCTATGGCCAGACTCCCTGGGCCGCTCCACTCACCCAATTGTGAGGCAAAAAGCCTTGGGATCATCTTTGACTCCTCACTCTCTCTCTCCACACATCATGGACCTTGCAAGAAGTCCAATTTTCAGTTGCAGCTCCTCAGGGGAATTCTACCTTTCCTCACCTTCCCCCAGAAGCACGACGTCTCCAGAGCCCCGGTTCTCTATAGGCTTGACTACTGCAACAGCGTCTTCCTCAACCTTCCCCTTTCCTCCCTTTGCCCCTGCAACTAATTCAGAATAGGACTGCAAGACTTCTCCTTGGCCTCAAGCCCAGGGACTGCATCTCTCCAACCCTAAAGTCTCTCCACTGACTGCTGGTGACCACAAGGATGACATTCAAGACCCTTTGCATCATCGTCAAGGCTGTCTGGGGCCTGGGACCTGGGACCTCTTCACATCCAGCTTCCCCTCCCTAAATACCTCTGTAGTCAGAGCAGAGTCAGTTGCAGTCTCTGCAGGTTGGACCTTTCTTGCTCTCCGAGTCTGTTCTTTCTCTCTACTACTGGGAGGATACAATTACCCAGCTACACTGCGGAGCGGCCGCAGAGTCAGAGCAGAGTCAGTTGCAGTCTCTGCAGGTTGGACCTTTCTTGCTCTCCGAGTCTGTTCTTTCTCTCTACTACTGGGCGGATACAATTACCCAGCTACAACGCGGAGCGGCCGCAGAGTCAGAGCAGAGTCAGTTGCAGTCTCTGCAGGTTGGACCTTTCTTCCTCTCCGAGTCTGTTCTTTCTCGCTACTACTGGGAGGATACAATTACCCAGCTACACCGCGGAGTCAGAGCAGAGTCAGTTGCAGTCTCTGCAGTCCCTGTCAGGACTGGCAGAGACATGGCAACAGCCTCTGACCTCCGGCAACACTGCAGCTTAGACATCTCTAGCAAGGCCACAGAAGAAGAAAAAATGCGCCTTAGAAGCTCGCGGCAACTCAACTGCCCACAACTCTTCTGTTTTCCTCAAAACATCCGGTCAAACTGAGACCACAAGCTCTGCTGTCCACAAACACCACCCTGACGGGCAACGGCCAAAATTCTACATCAATCGGGTCACAGTGCCCAACAAAAGCGGCAGAAATCACCCAGAAATCCCCCAAGAGGAGTCAACAACCTGGGGCTGAGTCTCCCACCAGCCTGACGGAATCTACGAATATACAAAAACCCACAATCAAAAGGACGAGCTACGGGACTGAAGCTCCAGCAATAACCTCTGAAAACATGGAAAACGATGCTGGAAACGATGAGAACGTGGGAACCGCTTCGAGCTCCCAGCCCGTGCCCAGTGGTGCAGGCAGCCCAATGCGGCCAGTCAGAGGACTGGCCGCGAGGGAAATGCCTCCACGGGAGCATGGGCTTGGCCAGGAAGCGGCTGCAGCACGGCAGGCTAAAATTTCCAAACAAACAAACTGCTGCGTAATACAAGGACTCCCACTCACCGCAAATGTCTGCCTGGAGCAGAGGATCCTCTTCGGATCGGCACGCTCCCCCTTCCCGGCCGCAACCCAAGCTGGGAGGCTGGCGTCGCCTTCAAAGGCGGAAGGTCCGCCAAGGTGCGATGGCGAGGCGGCGGCACCCGAATCTGCCGTGGAGATTTGCGCCCAGATACACGCGGGCGGCCTCAAGGCTGTTGGAACCTCTGGCTCGTTCCGCCCGCTGAGCGCGGCTCCAGCTGGCTGCTCTCACACGAGCGTGTCCGAACCCAGCACGGATGTGCTAGCTCCCCCGGAGTAGACTAGTGATATTGCAGAACAGATGGAGGAAAATGAACTGGAAGCCGGTGAATCAATCGTCCCTCCGGATACTGCTGAGGAGTGGGAATACATTCAAGACCCTAAACCAAATCCTCAGACAAAGAAAAAGACCAGCGTCCAAAGCCTCAATGCCGAATCAAACAAAAAAAAAATAGGACAAAAAAACGCCAAAAGACTTGGCCAAACCAAAAAGGCACAACAAAGAGAGCCAGTGGGAGCCACCCCCAAAACCATGATCTGCAATTCCTTAAAAGAACTGTTTGCTAGACAAGGCAAAAGAAAATACGAGGTGCTCACGGAACTAACAGACGATGAGATACTCGAGGCCCTGACGGACCTGCAACCAGCAGTGAAAACAAGAAAGACTGCCCCAATCTCCAAACCCAGCAGGGCTCCAAACGTCACAGAAGATAACTCAGCTGAAAACTGTGCAGTTGAGCCCTTGCCAACTGAGCTGAACACTGCAAAGGGGTCGGCTGAACTGCCCCTTCCTTTGAGGCCACCAACTACAATTCAACCCTCCCAATTTCCCCCAAGTAAAGACCTGGGAGCCGTAGATACCGACCTGCCCACCACCCATGAAACCAAAAAAAGCTGAAGAAAGTTTGGAGGCCGGCAGCCAAAGCAATCAAATAACATCCACGCCGGACCACCCGGAAGTCTTTCATAAACCTAAAGCTTCAAGATCTCAACACCCTAGAATATCCGCAGATGCAGAGTGGCTGCTCTACGGCGCACAAAGCTCGGCGAGAAGATCCTCTCTCCCTCACTTCGCACGAGAACCTCGGGCAATGAACCATCAGCAGGAGCAGAGGGCCCCTCAAGATTCCTACTTTGAGGCCCCAAACAGAAACCAATCAGACCTTTCAGGAATGCAGAAAGAAACTCCTACAAAAAAACCACCAGACTTGACGACGATAATGTCTGCCATAACGATAGGTCTATTGCCATTCGGGAAACTCTACGAGTCCCTAAACGAGACACTAAAAGATCATACCACGCTAATTGCTATGCTGCATACGAAGCTAATTTTCATTGAGGGTTTCATCCATGCAAAAGAAAATAGCGCAAAAACAAGCAGAAATTGCCCTTACTGTGCAATCCCAAGTCTTGAACTGAACAAAACGGCAAGGATGGAACCCAAGCCAAAGAGCTCTTGTGCTCACACACAAACCGATTCCCAACAAGGACCAGTTCAATTTGTATTTTCAGTCACTCAAGAAATTGCTGCCACCGAAAAAAAAAAAAATCCTTGCCAGGACCAAAAAGATTCACCCATGAACGAAGACCAAATGACCAAGCTTGTATCATCATTGATCACCCAAACACTTCAGATACCAACTCAAAAATTGTGCTCAATGAAAAGCAAAACTATTTGGTCTTCAACTACCAGAAAAGCTCAATGCCCAACTCCAGTGAGATATCCGCCAACAAAACACAAAAATCTCCAAGAACTACTGAAGACTTTTTGGCAGACAAAAGTTCAATGAAGATTACTCTCCATTCCTCGCCAGAAACACAAGATATTAAGTCCCCAATGGTATGTAAACCAACATCAGCATGCTCTTTTGCTAAAGAAAACCAATCAAAAAAATGAAGAAGAAACAGTCAAACAATCACTACACAAACTCCTTCGCTCACAGATCGTCCTCAGAAAGAAGCCACACGAGAAAGAAAACCAGAACAATTATCCTTTAATTACAGAACCTCAAAGGACAAACCAGAACCGCAAGTGCTGGCCGAAATGAAAAAACAGAGGCCAAGCTCATCAAGACCAAAGCAAAGACAAAAGACCCCATGACAAAATTCGTTCAGCCCATAGCCCTCTTGACAAGACCAACAAAGGGATAATCCTAAAAATGGAACAATCCGAAACAAAGAATCGCTAACCCTGAATGGAGGTACTATTATGAAGATCCTGAAGAGCACCAAAGACCTGAAACGCCTAACTCCGAAGGACATTACGCTTGTGGAACCGTACCACAACGCTAGAAAAGCTAAAGCATATATTCACATAAAGGAGTCTTCAAACTCGTTTCTATCCAACACAGACTCTGAAACCCTATTAAAACTAGGACTAAACCTCACTGAATATACAAGGTCAAAGCGAGCTCCAGCAAAAAACCAACGAGAAAGAACGCCAGAGAACTGCCGGGCCAACACTAGGCCTCAACACTATCACCGTCACTTTCAAGCAACAAAATACGAAGCCTCCCCTAATAAAAATCCAAGGATAAAGCCAGCGCCGACACCGAGACCGGATGAACGAAGGCGAAACAACTCATCACACACGGAGGATGTACCACGAAGAACCAAAATAGATCTGGAAAAAAAACCTACCACATTTGAGCATGCAAACCCTCCTCTGACCGCAGGAAAAACAAACAGCCAAACAGCTCTTGGCCCAATCAAACAACTTTGGGCATGGCTGCCAAAACCTTCAATTTCAAAATTTAGCAAATAGCAGTTAGAAGTGAGGCATAAAACATTTGAAACTCAACTCAAACCGAAGAAGCTGCCTCACTGAAACTCGGATCATGGAACACTAGGGGTTTCAAACATTTAACAACTCCTGGAGATACTAATCTCGGGAAATACGACATCTTGGCATTCCAAGAAACTTGGCTAGCAGAAGCCCCAGCGATAGATGGATACTCACTTGAAATTGCACCAGCCAAAAGAGCTGCTATAGGCCGCCCGTCTGCAGGACTGCTAATAGCTGTGAAAAGTGGCTCCGGTCTCGAGATTACAAGAAAACGCTCATTCTCACAAAGCCATCTCTCAATCCAGGTGGAATGGACAAGTAAAGATCCAACAAGTAAAAAGTCACTAAAATCAACAATGGCTTTAATAACGGTGTATTGGAACCCAAAAGCAATTTCAGATGAGATTTCTGAGGACCATTGAAGCCGAGATCGATGACATCCAAGCCAACCCAGAGATCACGATGATTGCCATCTGTGGAGACTTAAACGCGTCTTGCCCCCTCGCCAAAGAACCATCGAGTAACCCCAAAGAGGCATGCCGGGGACTCAAGAGGACAAAAATGGGTGAGACTGATGGGACTCGAGGCACATATACAACGCTGCGCAAAAGTCAATAAACCCACAACAAATACCTACATGGGAAAGAGCCCACCAAAATGCAATAATAGATTACATCTTTACCTCTTTTGCTACACCTCTTAACATCTTTTGACATCACACGAGTAAAAGCAAGTGATCACAACATTGTGGAAATGACCTGGCTGTCTGACAACCCCCCAAAAACAACCATGGAAACAAAGGTTGAGGTAAACAACCAAGGAAACCGGCTAAGGATGACAAACGATCGATTCTTGGAACTTGCCGAATTATACAGACAAAAGCTCATCGGGGAAGAAAACAAAACAAGCCAACACACAATAGACTACCAACCACTCTTGATCCCATATCAAAGAGATCAGTCAAAGATAACCACCACAGCTTTGCAAAGACCGCACCAATACAATAAACTTTTGGTCACGAAACTAAGAGCACTTAGAAAACTTAAACGACAAGCACAAAAAACAAACTCGCCAACGATGAAGCAACAATACCAAGAGGAGGCCAAGAAATATACTGGCTGGCTAAAATTCTATCGAGCCTCCCTCTACCAGCAAGATGCTGAGTTGATGTTAAAAAAGGTCAATGGGAAAAATTCCCAAGAATTCTGGAGCCTCGTAAAGGGGGAGGGATCATCCACAAGCACAGCAACTACTAACGCAGTAAGCGAAGATTCTTGGATAAAACACTTTACCACTCTTTTCAAGAAACCATTGACAAACGCGACCTACATCCACACTCTGAGTGCCACACCGTGGGAAGACTATTCAAACAAAGATGACATTGAAAGAGCGATAAAAAACCTAACAACTTCTAGAGCGCCCGGCCCAGATGGGATAACAAAC